>NC_056725.1:71738987-72091487 GCF_019279795.1 Protopterus annectens
CAGTGAAGCACTTGTGCATACTGGGACATGTTCCACAACTAGGCTTGTAAAGACCCTGGTGGTCGTTAGCCTAGTATTAACCTATGAACCTGTGATTGTTAGCAGCAGTCCCTGATTTTGTGTGGCAGTACTTGTGTTGCACAATGTATTTTTATTTGCTGAAATCAGTGTAAAACTAATATTGCTATGGCTTCTGATTATGAGGGGGTACAGTGTAAAAATAACAACCTTGCTATAATTTCTTTCACTTTCTATCACAAACATCATCCATATTGCTTATGCTTGGGTAGGGAGGATGTCTTTGCTGTATATGTAAGACTGGTCATAATTTCATTTACTTACCATCACAAACATGCGTAGAAAGGGCATGCCTTTGTTGAAGGTTGGGCGTCGAGCTGGCACCTCGGCACCCGTAAAAAATCTACTTCTGCCAATCAGTTGAAAATAGACCAGAGTTCCACTGTGGTGATCCCTAACTGGGAAAAGCCGAAAGAACAACCACCATCACAAACATATACCTTACACATGATAAATGGCTATCTTAGATGGTTAGGCATGATGAGGATGTGTTTGAACGGAACTACATATTGCCACAGTGGCATGGTGAGTAGCACTGACATTTAATAGTAATTTGTTTTGTTGCATTCTTAACTGTGGCTTTTTCTATGTAGTGTGCATGCTCTACCTGTCTTGAGATATATATATATATATATATATATATATATATATATATATATATATATATGTGTGTGTGTGTGTATGTGCGCATATGTCTGGATTGTATCGTTAGTCATTCATTAATTTTCCTCACAGTCAAATCTCAGTGGTATATTGATTTATTTATTTATATATACAGGAAGTTATTATAGCATTTGTTGGGGCTGGGGATAGTATAGTCATTGTTTCTTTTACTTTTCTCACAGACCTCAGAAGTGTTATAAGAAGGTTACTATACACTGTGTAGGGGCATAGTATGGCCTACGAACAAGGAGTTGTAATGCATTACAGTGATCGTTATTTTTCCATTATCCTCACAATTACACATCAGGCACACACAAGTGGTTGTCTTTGGTGTTTAGGTATGAGGAGATTGGAGGCATGCTTTGTATGTGTATGACAACACTTATGTTAACTGACTATAGCCATTTGAACCTCTGCTTTCATCCCAATCTAACATGAGAGGGATGCACAGACAGTGACTGTTCTTTTTTTGGGGGGATGTGGGAGGATAGGGAAGCAAGCATTATTCCCAGCTAGGATTTATTTATCCACTCAAACATTTCTCTTTTTAGTTTATTGTGAGATACCGTTTTGTCAGTTTCGAACATTTAGCCTTTGGGCACAACCATGTCTTTGTTAAAAGAAAAAAAAGACTGAATTCTTTTCTTGCCAACAATTTTTGCTTAAGGCACCACTCCATAAATAGGTTGGGAAAATGCTCTAAAATGCATCTAAGAACTGCACTTTTGAGCATACAAAAAAGCATAACTTCTTGAAAAAGCTAAAAAGTAAGGTGAGATGTGAAAAAGGGAAGACGAAATAATCTGTATGGAGTGGTGAGCCCAGGATGGGACAACAGGGGAGCAAACCAGAGGATCTATGGGGGGGTACCACGGAACTTTCTGCATAGGGCACCATTTAACTTAAGGCCAGCTTTGTACATAGGACATTTGTAATATATCCTAATTGCAATTAAATACAAGTCACTGTCAATGCCCATCTGTGAACTGGGCCAATATAATGTGGTACACAGGTCTGTGAGACTGTAAGACCATTGTAGCTAGAATTTATTTTGTGCTTACTACTACAAAAACTCTGCAGAATGAACTGAAAGTGTTGCTTAAGGCAGGTGATATTTAGGCTACATGTGTCCATGAGGCCCCCAACCTGACACTTTCTGGAGGCCCCTAAAATGGTAATACCAGCTCTTTTAGGAGTAGCTCTTAAGAGGGTTAGAGTTCACTCTTTTCCTTCTTATAGGTTCATTTAGAATGTTTAGATAAACTTTGATAAAGCAGTTGACTGCAGCACTGAGAGGAAGTTGGGATTCCTTAAAGGTATCTTTGTTGAAATTTGATACGTTTATGAAGCAATTGCACATGGTGAGTCTTTGAACTGAGTTCTGGTTGTGATCGCTTAAGGAGTTTGGTAATGCACTACTTTGAATCATATTGTTGGCATGATTGGTTAGTATCCAGTCAGTAATAGTTTCTGAACCGAGTGGGAATTAGTTGAGAGAAGGTGAAGAGCTTGGAGAAAGTAGAGAAAGACTGGAGATCAAATGTGGTAGTGAAACTGTTGCAACCCGTCCAATTTGTGTTAGTGAAGAGGTTCACAGGACATATTGGCAGTGACCCATAACATATCTTCAAGGATTGTTGAGATACTAGGTATCCACGGAAAAATATAGAAAGCACCTATGCAAAGTTTTTTTTCTGTGTAAAATTAATCCTAGCATCTCTACCTTAGACAGCTGTAGGAAAGTTTTTGAATAAGTACTCATATGTAAGTTATTTGAGAAGAGGATGTCAGTGCTGCCACCATGTTTGGAGTGATGGTCTAAATGAAGGATACCATAGTCAGAAATTCTTCATTAATGATTGATGATTTTAACTAGGTTTCTGTTAGTATTAAACTATCAGGTATGTTGGAGACTCAAATAATGAAGTTGCAAGACTTTATTATTTATACTATAAATATCTAGGTTAAATACATATTCTTGTTTGATGACTGATTTGGTGGAGTAGTTGAGAGTTGGGAAGGTTTGGTGCAGAGTCGGAACAGGTAAAATGTAGCTGGTCATGAGGATAAGGGTTAGGGTAGATAAAGTCACTTTTTAAGAGTACAGCAGAACTAACTGATAGAATATAATGGGTTGTGTTCTGATCTCTTTACAGGAAGGAAGTGGAGGAGGGGGTGGGATTTTAGATTTAGAGGGAAATGAGGTGTTAGAAGGTAGTATTGAACAGGTTTGGGGAGATGAAAGAAAAAGGAGGAAGGTGGTGACAGAGGTGGAGGTTGAGTTGTTGGAGACAAAGGGGTTCTGCATGGACTAGAGTAAAAAGGTGTATACGTAGAATACTTAGGGGGGGATAAGGTGAATCACAGTCTTTAGTAAGAAAATTTGCGATTAGATTGTTAGGAGTTATAGAAGCCTAGGGCAGAATAAGTAGAAAGGTATGGATAGTTCAACGTGTATGAGATTGGTGATTCTAGCCAGGTGAATTGTATTATGGGTGATCATATATGCTGTGGCCTGAAGACTGAGGGTGTAAAGCTGTGACAGAAGATTAAAATGTATGAAATTGCTTTGTGGAAATTAAATTTAGGGTGAAATAAAGGTATTTTGGAGCACAATTTGGTTAGTATAAGTGAGACCAATTAGTGAAGTGAGAGAGAATAATCTTCCTTTTTGGTCAAAGTTTTATATTCTAGCAACTGTTTAAAATTGGCACCCGTTTTATGAATAAACACCGTCTCATTGCCCAATACACCAAGAATTTGTGGGTTTACCTTGAATATATTCCATTTCCTTCTGATAATGTTTTTTAATGGCACCAGACAAGTAATTATACTGTAGTATACAAGCTTTCTCAAATTTCTGACCACCACCATTCATTTCAGATCTGTCAGTGTTCAACCCCACACCTTACAGTGGTTTATATTTATGGCCCCAATTGTTATAAACCTCCTAGAGAATTCCTTCAACCAGTCCCCTAGGGTAGCCTCTCTGCTTAAACTTTTCCATAACCTTATCCAGTTCTCTCTTCACATCCTGGAAAGGGGATGTCATCCTCGCCACCCGAATAGCCTGACCTTTAACCAGGCTCTTCTTCTGCATTAAAGGGTGGTTACTTAGAAAATGTAAATAAGAGTTGCAAAAAGTCTGTTTACGGTACACATTAAACCTCAATCCATTCTCATCTTGTGAAATGGTAATGTTGAGGTAATCAATGTATTGTGTGTTGTATGTATGTTTAAATTCCAAATAATGTGTGGTAATATTTAAGTAATCTAAAAATAATGGAATATCATCACTAGGGCCATTCCACAAGGAAAACAAATCATCCAGGAATCTATTGTATAACACAACATTCTTCCAGTATGGACAGCTAAACAAACATTTATTTTCCCATCCCAACAGAACCATATTCGCATATATGGGGGCACACGCTGCCCCCATATCAACGCCCTTAATCTGTTGGAAATATTCCCCTTCAAACTGCACAAAATTGTTTTCCAAAATTAAGGACATAATCTCACATAAAAGCATGTCCTATTGTGTGAAAATGAAGAAGTCAAAAACAAGGTTTCTTCGAATAACTCTAACCCCTCCTTCTTAGATATCACTGAAAAAAGGTCCTTGATATCCACAGTCAGGTAGGATAAACCTTGTTTCCATAATTCCTTTTTTAACTTACCAAAGAAGTCACAAGAGTCTTTCACAATATGGGGAATATTTTCCAGTAAAGGCTTAACCCATCCATCCACTAAAACAGCAAGTGGATGCATTTTGGACCCACTTGCAGCCTCAGTGGGAGGTTCCTGAATGGTCTTATGAATTTTAGGTATCCCAAAGAAAGTGGGAATAATAGGGAATTTGTGGCTTAAAAATTCATACAGTTCCGCATTGATTCTTTGTGTTAGTACATATTCCTCAAGATATGAATTTGTCCTGGAATAGGCTATGTTAATTTCATTCTTAGATACAGGTTTGTAAACTATTTCATCAAAAAGAATAGCCTGTATACTATTAGAGTAATCCACAAAGTTAAAAGTCATCAGCCCACCCCCCACCCTGCATCGGGTGTCATAATATGGATGCTAAAATCCTGTCTCAGATCTTCCAACAAGAATATTTAATTACTGGAAAGGTTGAAATCCTCCTTCCTGGTCCTACAGTGAAGATTGTAAATGTTTTCCATAACTTTTTTTCATACACATTCAATGGGGGGTCTAGTGGTGGGTTAAATGTACTCTTTCTTTTAAGTATAGAATGTCTATTCTCAGGACCTTGCCGTCCCTTCCCATCTTGTTCAGAAAATGTAATGCTGAAATTAAGCTTCCTTAAATGCATTTTAAATTCTACCAAGCTGTCCACTATATCCACTCCCCTCTTGGGAATACATTTCCTCAGTAATCACCCTCTGTGTGTAATTATAAATGGTGTACCCATTATGTGTGTTAATTATCTCCTTCTAAAGTTGCCCCTGACCCTGTAATGATTCCTGTTCTGTGGCTGAAATGTATAGTTCATTGCGTATTGTACCTTCTCCAAATATCTGCTTGCCAGTCTCTCTGAGCTCCTTAATACCTGAAACTCCTGTTCAGGATTCTCACAAGGTACATCATAACTGATAGTCTCTTGGTTATCATATCTTTCACATTCCTCTTCCATCCCAGATTGTACTTCCCTCATAGAATCACCTTGTCTCACTTTAAATCTCCCATTTTCTACAGGGTGAATATCTACTGAACATGGCAATGGGTATACTTCCCTCTTTTTATATTGCTTAGTATCTCTTTCCAATTTCCGTTTCTTTTTCAGAAACAAAGTAACTTCTTTTTTCTACCTTATCTAAAATCCTGCAGTAAAATTCACAGTATTGGGGAAACAGTAAATCATTACAAATTAAACGCTCTATTCCTTCATCCTCTTTACCTAGAGCAGTAACTTGTTTCTCATAGTAATGCAAGATTTTCTTTAAGAATCTCCAAGCCATATGCATCAAAAAAGCTAACAAAATCTTGTACAACACTTTCATCATAAATTACACCAAAAGGAAATTTGTACATCCTTAAGCCCTGAGGTACAATTTTTCAATGCAATATATATTTTTTAAAATACATGATATCCATTTGTAAGGTTTTGTATTTAAAAAGTTTATTTTCAAAACTACTGATCATGTCTTTAAGTGAGCGAAAATTATGGTGGGTCACAGAGTCCAAGTGCTCATGACATTCTTGCCCACTTTCTCCCAAAATAGTAGAAAAGGAAAATTTGTTTGGTAGCAACCCCTTAAATTTTCCCCTGTTGTCCATAACCCCATTATTTGCCATATTGGCTGTATCAGTAATGCAACCAGGGGTGCTACGAACTAAAAAACTGTTTGTTTTAGGCCTGATATTTAGCCCCATAGAAAAAACAGTTCCTGCAAGTCCAATGCCAGTGACATCCTTGTCAGATGAAGTAAATTCATCTTTTCTACAACTTGGGCTCAACATATTATCCACTATCAAAGATATCTTGATGATATCTGTCTTTTATGGGATGGTACCTTGGACCAATTTTTTGGATTTATTGCCTATATCAACTCTACTACCCCCTTTTAGCATTTACTCACAGTGATAACAGTGATTATTTGAATTATCTTGATATTGCTCTTTTTAAGGATGTTATTAATTGCACCTTTCAATCTAAAGTATATAGGAAAAGTTCTTTCTCTAACTCATATTTGCACTTCAATAGTGGTCACCCCTTTCACCAGAAGAAAGGGATAGTGAAAGGGCAATTCATACGTGCCTCTTGGATGTGTAGTACATTAGAGTTTTTCCTTGACGAGGTCAGTTTTTTGAAGCAACTTTTCAATGAAAGGGGCAAAGCGCATTTAGTTGATGATTTAGCTGGGGAGGTAATTGCAGGCAGGGAAACTGTGTATTGCCCTCTTTTAGGTAGTGGGGTGACTCATGAAACCCTTTTTAAATCATCTAAACAGACCAAACACCAGAATAGCTTTGTGTATACCTTTTCTGGGGATTCACTGAAGGTCGAGCAGTTAATCACAAAATATTGGCCTATACTTACACATTACGACGATTTCAAACAATTCGTCAAGGAACGCCCCCATTTCATTAGAAAAAGAGACATGAATCTTAAGGGCCTTTTTGAGGGTGAATCTGGTTTTGGTTCTACAAGGGGTTGTTTGAAATTTGTCACGTATAAGTGTGGCTAATGTAAACAATGTCCTTATGTGCTCAACGAAAATTCATTATTTATTCCATCTAGGAGGTTTAGAGTTAAGGCTGAACATTCTTACAACTGTGGTACTAAATGGGTCATCTATTTGGGGTTTTGCACACAGTGCTCCAGTTTTTATGTGGGTAAAACTGAGAGAACATTCAGAAGAAGGATATATGAGCACCTCTATAATGTTTCTAAGAAGAAGGAAAACAATGCTTTTTATAAACATTTTGGTTCATGCCCCAATATGCAACTTAAGTTTTTTATATTAGATCAGCTCTTGCAGGATAGTAGAGTGGGTGAGTGGGAGGCCCGATTGGAATATAAGGAATTATGGTGGCAGCTTAAATTAAATGCAACTAAACCCCCTGGTTTGAATGACAGTGTTAGCATCATGAGTGTTTTAAAACTGAGGAAGGCTAAGTTATGATGTTTATTTCTTGGTAGTTGTGTTTATTTGAACAACATGGACAACGTCTTGTTTTGAACAATTTTTTAACTACTGCTTATTTTGTACTTAATGGGCAGTAATTTTTAACCACAACTTTTGAATGTTTTTTTAGGCACATATGAATTTTTTGTAATTTTTAACGTTATCTTAAGATATTACAAGTTTGGCTGGTCATGTTGATGTACTTGTTTTAATTTTGACAGCATTGAAAAGCAACTTTTTAAGTCTCTAACATAACCTGGTGGTTTGCTAGTTTTAATGGCTAATTAGCATATTTTATTAATTGGAGTTCTAATCACATGATTTGGACAAGAAGCTATTTAAGCACTGAATTTTTAATGATGGTTCATCTTGATAAAGCCTGGTATGACTCCAGGCGAAAGCGCTTGATGTAATATTCTACTATTTATTTTTTTGTTCTTTATTAAAGTCAATTTTGATTCAAGACACGTTGGACTGTTCCATTCCTTTTAAGCCTTTGGATATTTTACTTTGTTCTTGGTTTGGATCTGCTTTGTTTTGACTTTCGTCATAAATTACACCAAAAGGAAATTTGTACATCCTTAAGCCCTGAGGTACAATTTTTCAATGCAATATATATTTTTTTTAAATACATGATATCCATTTGTAAGGTTTTGTATTTAAAAAGTTTCTTTTCAAAACCATTGATCATGTCTTTAAGTGAGCGAAAATTATGGTGGGTCACAGAGTCCAAGTGCTCATGACATTCTTGCCCACTTTCTCCCAAAATAGTAGAAAAGGAAAATTTGTTTGGTAGCAACCCCTTAAATTTTCCCCTGTTGTCCATAACCCCATTATTTGCCATATTGGCTGTATCAGTAATGCAACCAGGGGTACTACGAACTAAAAAACTGTTTGTTTTAGGCCTGATATTTGGCCACATAGAAAAAACAGTTCCTGCAAGTCCAATGCCAGTGACATCCTTGTCAGATGAAAGAGAACATTGTGCACATGGAATAAGGTTGTTATCAGGACTTTGAGACCCACAGCCATCAGAAAAACTCCTCCTGACTCCATTCTGCTCTTCAGTTTCTTCTTGTGCAGTCACGTGACTCTGCAGCTCATTCAGATGCTTCCAGCAGCTGATTGGAGCTTCCTCTTGTGTTGTGGAGGGTAAATGACAGTTAGCATCAGGATTCACAGTTAAGTTGAGTCTGGGTGAAAGCAAAGCATTAAGCTTAGCTAGTTCACCTTTTAAAATGGATACTTCTTCTCTCAAGCTAGCTACATCCGACTCAGTAGCTCTAGAACTGGAGCCTTCAAAGGTGTCCAAAGTATCCATCCAGTCCCAATGCCAATAGCAGAAAGGCTAGTAACCACAAAAAATCAGCCCCAGCATGAAACAATGCCAATCCAATAAAATGTACTGGAACAGGGAACTGGATGGAAATGATTTTAATAAAAAACACACAAGTATTAAGCGCTTTTATCTCCACAAAAGCAAGACTTTATTAGCATACATAGTTGCACTCAATGACTGTGTTTAAATATCTTGCCAAAGAATGCAGTTGGTTAGCAATGCAAATCACCTGCCCACTTTTCACTTACTATTAATAACATAATAAATTCCT
This sequence comes from Protopterus annectens, assembly GCF_019279795.1. Taxonomy (NCBI): domain Eukaryota; kingdom Metazoa; phylum Chordata; order Ceratodontiformes; family Protopteridae; genus Protopterus; species Protopterus annectens. The sequence goes on from NC_056725.1 coordinate 71,747,992, forward strand.
TAAAGGAAATAAACATGAAATAAAAAAATCTCATACACACATTAAAATTCACAAAATGAGCTATATATATGAAATACAATTGTAAAACATTTTTACATTTTTTTTTTTTTTAATTTTGATCTCTAACATTTCTCAGCTTTCTCCTGCAATACAGGAGATGCAGAAATAACTTCATTCAGACCTGGGGAAGGTTAGCAGCCAGTCTCAGTTGCCGCTGCATCTCTTTCTTAAAGCATTCTTCCAGTTGCCCTCTTTCTGGTCAATAGCAAAAAAATCCAAAATGCTGAAAACAAATTTATCAAACCCCTCACACATTAAGGAGTGTTTATATAGGGCGCTGCTCTCCTTTTTGTTATTTATGTTATATACATGTTCATAAATTCTACTCCTCATTGCCTGTTCCGTCTTGCCCACATAATAACGTGCACACTTACCACATATAGCAAGGTACATCACCCATTTAGTGGCGCAATTCCCAGGTTTATAGGTTCATAGGTAGGTACTAGGCTATTGGCCCTAAGGCCTATATAAGCCTAGCCAAACGGTACCCTGGCGTTTGCCACGTAAGAAAATTATTTTCCTATGATCCTGTCAAGCAGAGCCACAGAAGTGATCCCCAGGGTGAATTTCCTATCTCCCATCCAATCATCAAGATCTTTATTGAAGAGTGCTAATGAGGAGCTTTGTTTGATATAGATAGGTAGTTTGTTCCAGAGTATGGGTAGTCTCTGAGATAAGAATCTATCCCTCCAGCATGCTCTGTTTATTGTGGTGACAAGGTTTAGGTCCCTAGAGCGTGTAGCTCGGAGGGATTGGGATTTCTTTACATGGAGCATGTCCAACAGCTCTGAGTTTGACATAGCTTTGTATGTTTGGCAGAGGTAACCTCTGAGAAGGCGATATGCGACAGAGTAAAGCTGGAGTTTTTTGAGACGATCTGCGTAAGGCATCTGTTGGAGGCTGGAAATCCTCTTTGTGAGGTATTTCTGTGGCCTTTCCAGTTGTTGTAGATGTCTTGTGAGGTACATACCAAAAGGGGCATTGTACTCTATAATGGGTCTAATGAGTGATGAGTAGAGGGGAACAATGACCTCTTTTTTCCTGGATGAGAAACCTTTTGTGATGAGGTGTGCCACATAGAAGGATTTCCTGACTACTGTGGCGATGTGATTATCAAAGGAGAGACTACTGTCCACCTGTGTCCCAAGGTCTCTTAACACACTTTCGGTGTTAAGTAGACTACTGCCTATGTGGTAGTTCGTGGGTACAGAGTTTTTGCCAAAAGGGATGACAATGCACTTTTTGGCATTGAGCTTCAGGCCATGGCTTTGACACCAGGCATCTGCCTCAGTGAGGCCCTTTTGTAGGATGTCCACATTGTTAGGAGATTTGATTATGGCTCCTAGTTTGCAGTCATCTGCGAACTTTGTTAGCCAAAAACCTTCTGTGTTAGCCTGTACTTCAGAGAAGTAGATGCCTAACAGGAGAGGACTTAGGACTGAACTCTGTGGTACTCCACTTGTCACTGGTCTGAAGTTGGATTTAGAGTCTGCTACTTTCACAGTGTGGGTTCAGTCAGTGAGCCAGTTGGCAACCCATCTTGTGACATAGGGATTTATACCTAGTTTAGTGAGTTTGTCTATAATTCCAGAGTGGGGGATGGTGTCAAAAGCCTTGGTGAGATCTAGATAGGCTATGTGTACCACCTTACCCTCATCTACAGCTTTGATGACCGCTTCAAAGAAGTCTATCAGGTTTAGGAGACATGATCTGCCTTTTACAAACCCAAACTGGGTAGGCTCCAGAGTTTGGAGATTACCAATGTCATTGTTTATAAGTTCCATGATGATATGCTCTATAGCCTTGCAGACCAGGCTCGTCAGGCTAATGAGGCGGTAGTTCCCAGGGTCCGTGGTGATTCCCCCTTTGTGGAGTGGGATAACTGTTGCTGTGTGCCAGTCAATGGGCACAAAGCCTGAGGTGAGGCTATGATTGAACATGGTACTTAGGTGGGGTACCAGTTTGTTCTGTAGTTCATGTAGAATGCATCCTGGGATTTTGTCAGGTCCCATGGATGCTGTGTTCTTGGCTTTGGAGAGTGTGTTTTTTTACCTGTGCAGCCATGATTACAGGTACTTTGCATTCTTCCGGTATAGAGATGGGCCCTTTAGAGGATGAGAGAGGGGTAAACTTAGCACTGAACCTATCTGCCAGGATGTTGGCAATATCAGTTGTTTCTGTATATTTAGTGCCATTGTGCTGTAACTCAGAGCAGATCTGAGTGTTGCCATTAAGGTTCTTGACATAGCTATAGAATGCTTTGTGGTTGTCTTTAGAATCACTGACGATTTTGTTTTCTTAACTAGCTTTGGAGGATTTTATGAGGGATCTCAGATTCTTACTGAGGCTGACCACGGAGTTCCTGCAATCATGTGATTTTACTCTTTTTTGCAACAGTTTCTTTCTTCTGTTGTAGAGTTTGTTTATAGCAGGGCACCACCAGATTGGCTTCCTTTTTTTGGAGGATAGCATCTTGGTTCTGTTAGGGATTGCACGATCCATGCACTCGTGTAAGTGCTTATAAAGTGCAATTGTATAGGATTCAGCAGTCGTATCTCTATTGTCCATCAGCATGGGTGTCGTGAAGTTTGCCACTTCTGTCTTAAGCGTGAAGTTGGCTTTGGAGAAATTTTTATGGTGGTTTCCCTAATGGGGGGTGGGGCTGGGATGTGGATGTCTTAGGGTGATTTGCTTGTGATCGGATCTGACCAACGAGGAATTGACCTCTGGTGTGGAACACTGGTTGCTTATTTTGGTAATGACCAGGTCTAGGATATTGCTGCCCCTGGTGGGGGTGTGAATAAGTTGATCCAAGGCATTGGAATTTGTGAATTCCAGAAAACGTTGAGCACAAGAGTTTGGTACATGAGTAGTTTTCCCAGTTAATGGTGGGGTAGTTGAAATTGCCCATTATTAGGGTGTTAGGTTGTACCCTAATATTTTCCAGTGTATCAAGAAATGAGGAGTGGGAATCCTGGGGCATGGTGTGGGATCTGTAGCAAGCTACAATTTGCATTGGGTCTTGCCCAGAGTTAGTTGCACTTGGATAATCTCAGATGCATTAGGCTGAGCAACTAGCCTGGAGATGTGGATATCCTTAATAAATATGGACACGCCTCTGCCTTTAGTGCTTCGGTCCAAGTTAGGTGGCCGAAAGGTGTGGTATGAATTCTAGCCTGGTAATGCAGGGGTGCTCTCTGGAGCCTTGAACCAGGTCTCTGTCACCGCACAGATGTCTATGTTCTCCATTTTAAGGAGTGCCTAGAGTGAGTGCATTTTGAGGTTTAGACTTCTAGCATTGAGTAGCATTACCCTCAGATTTTGCTTGCTTGTACCTGTTATGGTGGTGAATTTGTCATTTGAATATTGCCTAAAAAAGGCACTATAGGGGTGGCAAGAGCCTTAGCCAGTATCCGGAATCCCAAGGGCGAAAGGTGCAGGCCATCTCTGGCAAAGCATCCTGGTTTGTCGATTATGTCATCCCAGGCAGACAGATACTGGATCCCCTTAGAATGACACCAGAAGGTTAGCCAATTGCTGAAGTCAATCATTTTATCCTTGTACTGTGGTATCATTCTGGGTGATAGCAGGATGCTACTCAGGGCTGGGGTTATACCTACCTGGGCTACAAGATTAGAAAGCTCCTCCATATCTCTTTTCATGTAGTCCAGAGAGGTATGTCTCAGGTCATTCACACCAAGATGGACAGTGACAGAGTCATATTTGTACTTGCTGTGGAGTGACCTGAGTGCATGTGTTTTGTGGCGGATCCTGGCACCTGACAGGCAGCTGACAGTGACTTTCTCCTTGTTTAGTCTGGTGAGTGGAACATCAGTGTGCCTGACTAGAGAGTCCCCTATGACTAGAGTGTTAGGTACGTTGTTATGTCTTATGGGCTGTGGTTGAGTGGCACACTGAGTTTGTGGGCTATGTGTCATTTGGGTTGTGTTGGGGGGTGGAGGTTGCTTGCGATTCTGCTTTGGAGGTCCCTATTGCTTGGGTAGATTTTTTTTTGAGAGGCTCCATGAATGTAGGTATGTGTTTTGTGTTTCTATGTGTGTATTTTGGTGGTGTAGATTTTGAGGGACTATGTGATGAGTGTGGTGTGGTGCAAGTGTTTACCTTCTCCTCTTGACTGTCTAGTCCAGTCTTAGGTTAAGAGAGCTTTGCGTCCAGTTTGGTTATATAAGTGTACCTCTCACAGGTTGTAGTGCTGGGTGGTAGGAGGAGAAGGTTGCCTGTGTACATGAGGCAATTGCTGCATTGCCCCAAGATGCCCAGATTCATCAGGTAGACAGGAGAAAACACTGGGAGCTGACCCTTAGACATGCCTGGATAGGTTTTTATTTAGTAAGTACTAAAAATTGTTTTTCTCTAGACAAGTGAGGAAAGTTGAGTGCTGTAGTAATTTGTAGCTTATTTAGTGCTTACAATGAGTTCTGAACAAGTGCTGAGTTCAAAGAAACAGATTTGAGTACTGAAACTAGAAAACTGGCTAGTTCTAAGAAACTAAATTAAGCTAGAAGGCTTCCCTCCAACACAGAAAGGCTTGGGGCTCAGAAGCTTGCAAACAGTCCTGGATACAGCAAATCTGTATCTGGACTAGACAACTTATAGGAATGGCAGGAAACAAGCTCATGAATTTTTTTTTTGTAAAGTGGAAAGGGGAAAGGAGGAGCAGAAGCTAACTGAACTGGCCTTCTTAAATATTCTCCCGGGAATAGGTAGAATGAAGTAATGACACTAGACTGGGAGGAGTGCCCCAGATCAAATTTACAGTAGGAGTGGGCAACTGCAAAGCAACCAAGTATAAAAACAAGATACCAAGAGGGAGGCAGGGTGGGAAACAAAAATCAGAACAAACAAACCCAACCAGATGCCTAACAATTGTAGAAAATTCTACTTAATACCTCACACACAGTGAGTAAAATAAAAGTGCTATAAATAACTCAAAAATAAGCTAAAAACAGGATACTTAATGTTATATATCAGATTCATTAGCTCAGAGCCCTTCCTCCGATTAGCTCAGTGTGAAATGGACTAATATTGGTTTTCCTAATGTTCCCTAACGTCAAATGTGTCACCTTGTTGATGTATGTGCACTGCCTACAGTGCCCACAGGGTATAGCCCCATTACCATCTTCCTCTTTGGTCCTAGTTTTATATACTAACAACTGTTTAAAATTGGCACCCGTTTTATGAATAAACACTGGCTCATTGCCCAATACACCAAGAATTTGTGGGTTTACCTTGAATATATTCCAATTACTTCTGATAATGTTTTTAATGGCACCAGACAAGTAATTATACTGCAGTATACAAGCTTTCTCAAATTTCTGACCACCACCATTCATTTCAGATCTGTCAGTGTTCAACCCCACACCTTATAGTGGTTTATATTTATGGCCCCAGTTTGTTATAAACTTCTGGAGAAGTCCTTCAGTCAGTCCCCTAGAGTAACCTCTCTGCTTAAACATTTCCCCCACCTTATCCTTCACATCCTAAAAATGGGAGGTCATCCTCACCACCTGAATAGCCTGACCGTTAACCAGGCTCCTCTTCTGTGTTAAAGGATGGTTAGTTAAAAAATGTAAATAATAGTTGCAAAAAGTTTCTTTACGGTACACATTAGACCTGAATCCATTCTCATCTTGTGAAATGGTAATGTCGAGGTAATTAATGTATTGTGTGTTGTATGTATGTGTAAATTCCAAATAATGTGTGGTATTATTTAAGTAATCCAAAAATAATGGAATATCACCACTTAGGCCATTCCACATGGAAAACAAATCATCCAGGAATCTACTGTATAAGTGTATAACACAGCATTGGCAAGACGGAACAGGCAACGAGGAGTAGAATTTATGAACATGTATATAGCATAAATAACAAAAAGGAGAGCAGCGCCCTATATAAACACTCCTTAATGTGCGAGGGGTTTGATAAATTTGTTTTCAGCATTTTGGATTTTTTTTTGCTATTGACCAGAAAGTGGGCAATTGGAAGAATGCTTTAAGAAAGAGATGCAGTGGCAACTGAGACTGGTTGCTAACCTTCCCCATGTCTGAATGAAGTTATTTCTATATCTCCTGTATTGCAGGAGAAAGCTGAAAAATGTTAGAGACTTAATTTAAAAAAAAATGTAATGTTTTGCAACTATATTTCATATATATAGCTTATTTTGTGAATTTTAATGTGTGTATGAGATTTTTTTATTTCATGTTTATTTCCTTTAAGGAATTTTTTTATGCCATTAATAGTAAGTGAAAATTGGGCAGTGATTTCTATTGCTAACTAATTGCATTGTTTGGCAAGATATTTAAACAGGGTCATTGAGTGTAACTATGTATTCTGATGAAGTCTCACTTTTGTGGAGACGAAAGCGCTTAATACTTGTGGTTTTTTATTAAAATTATTTCCATCCAGTTCCCTGTTCCAGTACGTTTTATTGGATTGTCTTTGTTTCTTGCTGGGGCTGATTTTCTTGTGGTTACTGTTCTGTAACCTAGTTTTAAGAATTCGATATCATGAGCTAGTCAGTCCATAAATGTGCAAGACTACAGAAGTTTGCTTACTGAGTTGTGGGATATTTGCAGAATATTAAGCAAGAGGCAAAGTGGACTGGTTTGTTTTTCCCTACTTGTTCCCTTACAGGGGCTAACTAGTAACAGGAAATAACTGGTGACAGTTGGGGGTGGCAGGATAAAAGGAAAGTCCCCTAAAAAAAGATATCTGTGGTTTCACATAGGTGTTGCGTAGACTTTGCATTACTGACAGTTAATCAGTCCATGCATGCGCAGATTGTGTTAGAGGCTCAGACTGCATTCAGACTCTGAGCAGGCTGGGAGTTGAGCCAGAGGTTAGCTTTTGTTCTAAGTTTCAAATTGAGGTAAGACAGTAAAGTAAAAAATGAATGCTGTGACACTTTTGCGCCATATTAAGTAACTACACTAGCTAATCAGCCTAGCAACATAATTAAATAACAAGATAGTTCCCAGAAAAGGAACAAGGTAAGAGACATCTTTCATCAAGAACTGCCCTGGCAGCTTTTGTGGTCTCACAGCATATGCATACTGCTGAGTAATTTCTAAAATTAAGTTTTTCACACAAGGACCAGTATTTAACTAATTACAGAGACAGCTAATGAAAAACATGTCTTAAATGCTGTCTTACAGTTCAACAAGGATAAGATTTCAGCCAAACGAGTATAGACTGGCAGAGTTGAATTTCAATATGCTTTATAACATGTGTCTGGGTGGCGGTTATATTTCTAGCCACCACTGCCACTTTACATGGGAACCTGCACAGCACTGAATTTGGTATGCTTGCAGATTATTTATGTAGAGATAGTTTTCCTCATACAGGCACTGTTTCATGTCTAACATTCAGCAATTGCCTTCTCTTCTGCACCCACACCTTGTGGCCAGACAGAGGTACATGCTGATTCCCACTAAATGTTCCATTATATACTTAGGTTAGAAAAAATAATAGAAACTGATTTATACCAAATACCACATCAAATATAAAGTACTCCATCTAACCTTTACTAATCTGTTAAGCTGTCCAACTAAACATTGGCCAGTGCTTTTCAGTGCAACTCTCTCAAATCCATTGGATGCCATCCAGTCTGGCAGTCTTGACCTTAAAGTAGCATGCTTTAATGTATGCAGTATATATAATAAACTGTACTTGGTATAGGTTACCTATGCCATTATAAGTCTGACAGTGGTGCTATTTCAAATACATAGCTGCAGTCTCATTTTTAAGATTCTGAAGTATGTATGAAAAATGTATTCATCAGCAACTTGTACAGTATCTCTCTCTAAACAACATTATAGCCAATTGCCAACATGGCTTCAGACCTCACCACAGCACCTCCTCTGCCCTCCTCTCCTTTGTTGACACCATCAACAACTACCGCAACTCCAACCTTGTCTCCTCTGCTCTTTTCATTGACCTCTCTAAAGCTTTTGATATGGTGAACCACTCTTCCCTTATCTACATCCTTGAATCCCTATCATTTGATAACCTGGCTATAAAATGGTTTACTTCCTATCTTAGCAACAGACAACAAGCCGTTCTTTGGGACAATCATATCTCTTCCTTATTGCCTGTTTCTATTGGAGTCCCACAAGGCTCCATTCTTGGCCCACTTCTCTTCTCCCTTTACATAAACGATCTTAACACTGTAATCCCACAAGCTACCTGCATCCAATACGCTGACGACTCCACTATTATTTGTTCAGCATCTACCTCCTCAGAACTTCTCTCTCTAACTCAGACTACTTTCAACACTGTAGAAACTTGGTTTTCCAGACGGTACCTACTCCTCAATGCTAAAAAAACTAAACTTCTCCTTTTACTCCTACCACTAGAGCTTCCCCATTAAACTTCAACATCTTATCCAATGACACCACTATCATCTCTCCTGAAACAACAACTAAACTGCTAGGAATAACCATTGATAACAATCTCACATTTGATCAACACATCAATAACATTATCAAAACAGTTAACAAAAAAATAGGCTATACCGTATTAAACCATTTCTTACACCTTCTACCAGAGCTACTATCGCCCACTCCCATCTGATATCTACTCTCTTTTACCACCTATTTTCACTAACCTTAAGAAGGCTAACCTAAATAAACTAGCAACCTGTTATAATAGCATTGCTACCAATAACCCTTTCAGAACACATCACTGTCATAACCTAAAACTCCTAGGCTGGCCAGAGCTACAAAACTGTCTTATAATCTCACAACTTACTATCACCACAAGATACTCTACCAACCAGAGAACACCCCAATACTTTCCCAACTTCTAATCCCTTATAACAATCTTGCCTCCCTTGATCTTCTTCTAAACTCATGACCAAATCTGTAAAATCACATAACTTAGCTGGTGACTCTCTGTTCACTAATACTGTAGGTAGGACTTGGAATACACTACCAACTGATATCACTCTAATCTCCTCCTTACCACTCTTCAAACAAAGAATCAAACTGTACTTCCAAAACCACTGGCTGTGTTCCTGCAGGACTCCTGACTAACCTTCTACACTTTCCCCACTCTATTATAACTATATACTTTGCTAACTAGCTACTAGCTGTGTTCCTGCAGGACTCCTGACTAACCTTCTACACTCCCACTCTACTATAACTATATACTATGCTTACTAGCTATATACACTATTTCCTTTCTTGCCCATTGCTCTACTTTTTTGCTCTGCCTCTCTCCTCCTTTTCTCTCCTGTGCTCTTTCCATCTTCCTACCTCATCTCCTTACTAGACTACTGTTTCTCACTCTTTCTCTCTCTTGTATTACTACATTAATCCCTTTAAATCTCCTTTACCTCTTTCTCTTTGACTGATTATTGAAAACTAATTGCTAATCTATAGATGATTTAATGTTATGCTACTATTGACCTAGTATAAAAACTGTAAGTGCCTTAGGTATTTGTTCCTATTACCTAATGTATATTCATATTTACTTAAAATGCTTTTTATATGTCTCTTAATGTTGATCAATGTGTGGAGCTTTTCTCCCCGGGCCTCTACTGAAAATGGACATATATCCAGCTAGACTAGCCCGGTTAACAAATGTAAAATAAAATAAAATAAATAAAATAAATAAATGTATCCCTAGGCTATAGCCTGTTTAGGTATGGCAAAGTCAGATTTCTTAAAGGTATTGGAACAGCTGCCATTAGGATAGAATTCTTTTTTTAAGACTTAAACTTTTTTATTAATTAAACAAACTTTAAAAACATATTTACACAATTAGGTGCAGTCCCCATGCGTGGTTCATTTCACCCTTCTAGGTGCTGGCCTGTTTCTAATCAATCTGTGTCCTCTTACTCCTTTATCTGTTTACTGTTGTACATCACACTCCACCTATTACCAGAAGTTACAGTTCCATATTCTGTTTCCTATAACCTATGACATCAATTCTGACTTTGCTCCCCTCCCTTAATTTCCCCTGAGAATGGTCTTTGTTTCTTCTATCTTTACTTAATCTTTAAATCTGCCTTCATATTTTTATTATGTTGATGTCTATTGGAAATAACTGATTAGTTAACCCAGTGGGCCACATTTCAACCATCCAAATTCAATAAGATTTAGTTTTAAGTATTCCCAACATGAAGCTATAAAGCTTACATATTTGCCTTCTCTTCCTTTCTCTAACAAGTTCTTGCACTCATATTTATCCTCTCTTCTAATATATTATTTCTCTCTTGTTATAACATCATTTGCTTCCACTTCACTTTATATTCTGAATTTTGGCTGAAATACACCAACCTTAGCTGTGCCGCCCAGGATTATTCATGTAAGTGTGGCATCGCTAGCAACCCCCCCCCCCATTTTACCCTTGGAGATTTATCTCCCCAATTATATCTTATTTCCAGTTTAAGGAATTCTGACTTCCTACACCTTGGGTCATAAATAAATGTCTGAGTGGCATATAATAGAAGTCTAGGCATATAATTCCAGTGGCACTGTAACCATTTTAACTGCTTTAGTGATCTATTACACTGATCATAACTTTCCATCTCCTAATCATATACTCTTTAGGTGTCTGCTTAGAGTCTTTTGTTATTCACATGCCCAGGTATTTTAGCCTGTAATGTCTCCAGAGATGAGGGGAACCAAACTAAAATTTGTATTGGAGCATAGTTCACATTAATAACTTTTTCTTTATCTTCATTGATCTGGTATCCTCATATCTTTGTAAACTGAACAAGAATTCCAAGTAATCTTGGAACATCTTTTTGTGGGTTAGTTGTATATAAATATTAGATTTGTGAACATCACTAGTTTTTCATCAGTACCTTTCCAGCCCCATCCTTCTATTTCTGACTTTCTCTTCTTCTGCAATAGTGACTGTAAATACAGAGCAGATAGCACCAGGGGCATAGTGCATACTGTAAATACAGAGCAGATAGCAATAGAGGCATAGTGCATACTGTAAATACAGAGCAGATAGCACCGGGGGCATATTGTGTACTGTAAATACAGAGCAGATAGCAATAGAGGCATAGTGCATACTGTAAATACAGAGCAGATAGCACTGGGGGCATAGTGCATACTGTAAATACAGAGCAGATAGCACCGGGGGCATAGTGCATACTGTAAATACAGAGCAGATAGCACTGGGGGCATAGTGCGTACTGTAAATACAGAGCAGATAGCACCGGGGGCATATTGTGTACTGTAAATACAGAGCAGATAGCACTGGGGGCATAGTGCATACTGTAAATACAGAGCAGATAGCAATAGAGGCATAGTGCATACTGTAAATACAGAGCAGATAGCACTGGGGGCATAGTGCATACTGTAAATACAGAGCAGATAGCACTGGGGGCATAGTGCATACTGTAAATACAGAGCAGATAGCACTGGGGGCATAGTGCATACTGTAACTACAGAGCAGATAGCAATAGAGGCATAGTGCGTACTGTAAATACAGAGCAGATAGCACTGGGGGGCATAGTGCATACTGTAAATACAGAGCAGATAGCACTGGGGGCATAGTGCATACTGTAAATACAGAGCAGATAGCACCAGGGGCATAGTGCATACTGTAAATACAGAGCAGATAGCACCGGGGGCATAGTGCATACTGTAAATACAGAGCAGATAGCAATGGGGGCATAGTGCATACTGTATCTACAGAGCAGATAGCAATGGAGGCATAGTGCGTACTGTAAATACAGAGCAGATAGCACCGGGGGCATAGTGCATACTGTAAATACAGAGCAGATAGCACTGGGGGCATAGTGCATACTGTAAATACAGAGCAGATAGCAATGGAGGCATAGTGCATACTGTAACTACAGAGCAGATAGCAATGGAGGCATAGTGCATACTGTAAATACAGAGCAGATAGCACCGGGGGCATAGTGCATACTGTAAATACAGAGCAGATAGCACCAGGGGCATAGTGCATACTGTAAATACAGAGCAGATAGCAATAGAGGCATAGTGCATACTGTAAATACAGAGCAGATAGCACCGGGGGCATAGTGCATACTGTAAATACAGAGCAGATATCACCAGGGGCATAGTGCATACTGCAAATACAGAGTAGATATCACCGGGGGCATAGTGCGTACTGTAAATACAGAGCAGATAGCACCGGGGGCATAGTGCATGCTGTAAATACAGAGCAGATAACAATGGGGGCATAGTGCATACTGTAAATACAGGGCAGATAGGGGCATAGTACATACTGTAAATACAAGGCAGATAGCAGCGGGGGCATAGTGCATACTGTAAATACAGAGCAGATAGCATGGGGGGCATAGTGCGTACTGTAAATACAGAGCAGATAGCACCGGGAGAATAGTGCGTACTGTAAATACAGAGCCGACAGCAATGGAGGCATAGTGCATACTGTAACTACAGAGCAGATATCACCGGGGGCATAGTGCATACTGTAAATACAGGGCAGATAGCACCGGGGGCATAGTGCATACTGTAAATACAGAGCAGATAGCAATGGGGGCATAGTGCGTACTGCAAATACAGGGAAGATAGCAGCGGGGCATAGTACATACTGTAAATACAGGGCAGATAGCAGGGGCATAGTGCATACTGTAAATACAGGGCAGATAGCAGCTGGGGCATAGTGCATACTGTAAATACAGGGCAGATAGCAGTGGGGGCATAGTGCATCCTTGGCTTTTTCCCCTTTCCATCTTCACCTCTGATGTCACCATTGCATTCATTTTTATTACTGCTTTTCACTCCTTATTTATTCTTTACAGGAAATTTATAAAGTTCATAAGGAATCTCATCCTATACACTAGCACCCATAATTATGCCCAATATATCATATCAAATGTCTTCTCTGTGTTAGCTCCCAATAAGAGTAACTCTTTTTTTCCTTGTCTGCTTCACTATCTGTAGAATGTGTTTTATAATAATGTTGAAATGTCTGCTTCTCTCTGTTATGACTGAAATCTTAAAGGTACATGAGGTGTTACCACTGGCATTACAGACACCTTACCCTGTTTTCTTACTACTTTGAAGTAAAGATGTTCTCTTGTTGTGCTGGGTGTAGGTTAAAGTTGCAAAAAAAAACCCTGATTATAAGGAATATGTACACCTCTCAACTCACTCAAAAATGCAGAAAAATAGGAAGTATGAGCACTTCAAAAGCAGCACCCAGTAGGCAGAATAAAATCTGTTTAATAAACACTCCAAATAAAACGATCCACAGCAACACTACACAGATAAATGCCCAACCAGTTTAAATGCATTTTCGTCGGAATAACGACTTCATCAGCTGAATGCATATCTCATAACTCCAATCTTATTTATACTGCCAACAATTTAAAACCAATCAATCAGATACCGTTTAACAGATTCAAAATTGGCAATATATACAAACTTGTTCCTTAAAAAAATATTAATTTCTGCATCTAAAAACTATAAACAAGAAATATAAATACATAAAGATTTATTTCATTAATAAAAGTGTGCTGCCTACTGGGTGCTGCTTCCTGAAGTGCTCATATTTCCTATTTTTCTGGTTATTTCATTTTGAGCACTTTTTCCTTCCATTTCCTGTTTTTTGTCTCTCAAAAATGCACCAGGGTTGCATTATAACTAATTGTTTATGTCAAAAGTGAGTTGATCCTAGTAGGTTATTTTAGTATTAACTCAAAAATGCTCATTGATGAAATTGTTTTTCCCTTCTGTCAATTTACATAGCCTCGTTGAGCTTATCAGTGTTACAATGAAGCACTGATAACATGCCATGAAGAAAAGGTTCCCTGTAATAGATTTTATTACTCATTCATTTCAAAAGTCACTTTATCTGGATTCATAGGTAAATACCAGGCTAATGTTGTGGACCATTTTAAACCTAGCCACTTCCCCTTCAAAGATGAGAATTAAACCCTCTACCTTGCATCTGTGAGGTAAGCACCTTAACCGTTATACCAACGTTCTGAAGACTATGTAAAACAAGTAGTGATTTCACTAGTATATTCATGTTCCATTCTACCTAATGAATCCTCGCTGATGTCTGCACTCTAAAACTCTACATGTCAGCAGGAATTGTGCCTGTCCATAAGCGAATGCTTGAATGAGTATAACAGTTTTATGCCAATCAGTCTCCTCCTCCTCCACCACGTACCCAAACTCTGTGAGAAATTACCCATTTTCTAATTCTTTAGCACCTTAACCACTGTGAACTCATCTCAGCTCTCCATGGTTTCCTTCCAAGCCATGACACTTAAGTGTCCATTCTAGTCATTACTAGTAACCTTATATGTTAAACTGACCAAGATGAACCTGTAGGTTAGCGTGGTTCAAAAAAATTGTTTTTCTCTAATCATTTTGCATACGTTTCTAAAATGTGAGGCTTGGTGAGTTGTGTATCTATGCAAAAACTTAGAATTGTCTGACTTCATTAAGTGACGGCTCACAGCATGGAACAAATCACACTGTTTCCAGTACCGCTAATTGCATTCCAGTGTTGTATTTATCTATCTCCAGTCAGTTTTACTTGAGCTTTCATAACTTCTGCAACCTACTTTACTTATTTAAAGCCTTGTGCTCTATTTAATTCTATTTTCATTGTTCAAAATTCTATGCCATTTCCTGTTTACACTGTGCAGAGTGAAACATTGTATTTAATTATTTTTTGATGCTTTATCAATTCATATAGTTTCTGCATGTGTGGCTGGCAGTGTTAATGTTAATTGATAGAGCCCAGTCCCCCTAATGGTGAATCATGACCTCAGTGAGAAAGTCAACCAGAGCTGCTACTGATGTCTGGCTTATTTGTTGGCCAGCAGTTACCTGCCCTTAATATCTCAATTTGTTCAAATTGGCTTCCAACCAACAGTCACATTTTACACAGACTGTGCTATGATCTTTAAACAAACAAGTTAACTCTTTCAGCGAGTTGTTCAAATGCTGTTGATGAAGTTCTGCAGTTATGGCAATTAGCTAGCATACCTACAACACAGAAGTCAAATACAGCGGCAAGACTCATAAGTCTTTATGAGAAGCATTTTAGAATCAGGAAGAATAAGAAGCACCAGTCAGATACACAGTCTCATTTAGAAACAGATTTTAGCAATGCACTTTTGAAGCTTGTTGATTTGGAGCATGCTGATGCGGAATTATTGATAAAGACTCAAGAAGACTGTGATTTTCTGCAAGATCAAAGTACAGACAGAAAAATGATAATTAGTGGAGAGGACATTGAATTCAAAAAATGAATTGACAGAAAGGAAAAATGTCTACAGGTAGAAATGAAACACAAAGATAAAGAACAGCTGAAAGAAACAGTCAGAGAAGCTGGAGAGCTGACAGAGGCAGAAGACAGCAGTGAACATGAAAATGATAATGAAGATGATGCAGCAGCAAACACGTCAAAATGCCACCAGAATTTAGTAACTGGTAGACAGCCTATCAAAGAAGTGAGCACAGTAAATACAGGATCGCCTGAATCGGTATTCAAAAAATGACGACTGGTGGATGATCCTCCTTTTGTTGCCAGCTTGGACCGCACAAGACTAACTTCTCATCAAGAGATGCATATTGTTGCACCAGCACTGCAAGCGGCTGCCATTGACATAAATAATCTGGTCATGTCCACAAGTTCAATACACAGAGCAAGACAACCTGCATGAAAATCCATTGCTGAGAAAGTAAAGAATCAGTTTCAGCCATCATCACCCCTTGTAGCACATTTTGATGGGAAGCTGTTACCTCAAGGTGATGGAGAATTTGCTGATTACATGCCAATTGTTACATGTCAAAATACTGAAAAACTGCTGGACATACTCCAATTTTCATCAAGCACTGGTGAGCTGATGGGACAAGCAGTGGTGCAGACATTGCATAGCTGGCCAGGTGTTACAGAATGGTTAGCCGGTTTGTGCTTTGATACTACGAGTGACAATACCGGTGTGCACACAGGTGCCATCACAGTGATTCAGTGAGCATTTGAGAAATGGCACTTTGTTTTTGCCATGCAGATATCACATTTTAGAAATTATTTCTACAGCAGTGTTTGACATGTTCTTCCCATCTTCAGGACCACGAAGTTTTGAGAAGATTTAAAGAATACTGGAAACTTCTCGACTTGAATGCATACACACCACTTGATAAGGAAACTGGAGGTAATGGATGCCTGTTAGACTGTGAGAAACACTGACTAGCTGGGAAGCAAAGTGAGGTTGTTGCACTACTGCGAGACAAGGTGATGTGTGAAACACAGCCTTGTGATGACTACCTTGAATTTCTCAAACTGTCACTGCTCATCCTCAATGACAAACCACAAGGTGAAGCATTTGCTTTCAGTCCACCTGGTGCATACCATTGTGCCAGGTGGATGGCAAAAGGCATATACTGCCTTAAAATCTACTCCTGGAAGCAGTTTAGATTAACTGCACATGAAATTCAGGCTTTTCGCCGAATCTGCCTCTTCACAGTGACAGTGTACGTTAAGGCAAGGTTTTCAGCTACTGACATTTGCAATGCTCCACTCAATGATCTTTGCCTGTTGCAGACACTGGAGTTGCTTACAGCCATAGACAACCAGATGGCTCAAGTTGCTTTGCGAAAGCTCAAGGGACACCTTTGGTATTTGAGTGAAAGTCTCATAGCACTGTCCTTGTTCTCAGATCTAGTGTGGAACGAAGAGAAACAGCACATTACTGAAGCCTTGAAAAAGCCACCCAGTAAGGAAGCTCTAAGAAGAGAGAATGCAAAAGCTGTTGTCAGTTTCCATGGCATGACCTTATCTGACTTCGCAACAGAATGAACGATCAATGAATCTGTTCACTGCTGTCAACATAAACCCATCTTTTCTAACAGCTGATCCTGCAGCATGGAGTAACATGCCAGACTTTATCATTGCGAAACAAACTGTTACAGCTTTGCGAGTTGTTAACGACTGTGCCGAATGAGCAGTCAGATTAGAAACTGACTTCTTCAAGTGCTGACTCTCAATGAGGAACAGTGAAAGCAGGTATATCAGATCGTTGAACACCATTGACAGCAAGTCACAGAACCACTAGAAAGATACTATAGTACTATACATTAACTGACGTAAATTGAGCTTACTACCTATGATTGTTTTTAATTTTTACTAGGTTTATTTTTTCCTAAACTGTTTGACTTTTGTGTTGCTCAGAATTATAGACAAACATTTGAGATGCAGCATGAAACTGATATTTGCAATTTGTGTACTGATTTGTGAATATATTTCATTTCTATTGGTGGCGCAATTTAGAAAAAAATGTAAAAGTCTCAGAATTAAAGTGCACTGAGTTGTCACATAACTTAGAGTTTAAGGCTTTAAATTTTACATGGTTCTTTGTCCTACCAATCCTCATGAAATCAGGGGGTATGCAAACAGAAAATTAAAAAAAAAATTTTTTTTGCATATATACATGAAACACCCTACTGTAGGTGTATTATTCCAACACCTTGCCAAAGCATTTGACACTGTCAGCATAACAACTACTTATGATCTATTGTGTACATTTGTGCAATGTTTCAAAAACTACTTTGTTGGTAGGGCCTATGCAAGGTCTACTCTTTCCTTCTGTGCCTATACTATTGGAGCTCCTCAAAGCAGAGTTTTGGGTCTCCTTATCCTCACAGTCTTCATGAATGACAAATGTAGAATTTGTAATCATATTTAATATGCTGACAGTCCCATCCTCTGCTACTATTAATGTGATATTTCTGCATTTAGATAGTTTTCCAAAATCCAGTCCTGGATAGAAACATTTAGAGTTCATCTGAAATTTATACCAATACTTTACACTCACCCCGTGTCTTACCCCATGTGCCGTCAACAACAACTTAAAAGAATTTAATTGTTAAACAGCTAAGTCCACTGGACACAAGTCTCCCTTTTCAGAGATGATCCAGAAGCACTGTCTGATTATGTGTCTTGCTGAGAATTACATAGGTTAATGGAGTTGGAAAAAATCAAACCCACTACCTTTGACTACTGCAGACTTCCCAGCAATTGGTAACTCTGCATTTGATCAGATATTAACCTCGAGATGCACTGCACATCAGGCATTAACACATGAAGCTATTGTATCCTCCCATACCATGCTAGCTTATTTTTCTTCATTTCACCATTAGTAGTTTTATATACCTTGAGCTATTTCCATTGTTAGGCATGAAATATAAGAACTTTTCATTCTGCTGTGCTTTATATATATATTGCAGTTGCCACCCTGAAGAGTATTTGAATTGAAAACATGGTATTTACATACATTTTGTGGAGACTGATACAAACTTGAAAAACATATTAATGTTATTTGCTGCTGTTATTGTTTTCATTGGTTGAAGAGCACTTCAAGCATTATTCATCACAATCTTTTTCTTTATCACAACTGTGTATCTACATTTTGAGGTATTCATTATTTATGCCTTTAATATCTTTGTATGGTCTTCATACATTCGGTGTGTCCTGCAGTTCTGTTAGATCTTGTAAGCATTTATCACCTGCAACCTGTGAAGATGGTCAGCAGCAGAACAATTAATAAAGGCTAGTTCTGGACAAGACTACCTGCTGTCAAATTCTCCTGGTAGTCTAAGGAAAATATTTTTACTAGTATGGAAGAAGATTGATTATGAAATGCCCCAGTGGCGTGTGTGTGTGTGTGTGTGTGTGTGTGTGTGTGTGTGTATATGTGTGTGCTGTGTGTGTGTGTGTTTATTTTAATTTCTGGACTGAATATGGATAAGTTTATTTAAGGTCAGTTGGAAGTGGCTAGTAAATAGAAGACCCTGGGGTATATAAGTGAGTCTTTTGCAGTCCTCTCAGAAACTACTAATAAAAGGCCATTATATTATTATTAGTAAAGGTCCTAAGCATAGTAAAGGGCCTAGGTGTTCGACAGCTTTCTGGCGTCCATCATTTTCACACTCTTGCTGGCAAGTAAAAACCAAATACAAGATGTTATGTCTACATGTGGATAGGTTTGGTCTTGTGAAAGCTGACACCATTTGAGCTAGTGAAATTTCGATGAGCTGGACACTCAAGAATCACTGATACAGAAACTAGTTAAAACTAAAATCACCGGGTCTATATTATCTTGTCTAAAGACATGTTCAGCAAACACATCTTCATCGACAAGTAAACAGCGAACCCTGTAATCACCGAATGGCCAAATCAGCGACTTTATTCCCAAGGGAAAAAAGTGCTTGGCCTAATGAGCAAAAAACAAACATTCAAACACAACATAGTGGGGGGCTGTGCCCCCCAACACCTCCCGTAACTAAATATACCAACTCCAAGATAACGCTACAGTGGGGTAAAGGGAAATCCCTGATGACAGCCAAGTGCTTTTCCCCCCTGGGAAAAAAGTCACTAATTTGGCTGTTCAGAGATTACAGAGTTCACTGTTTACTTGTCGATGAATGACAAAATAATATAGACCAAAAATCACCTATGACAATGCATTTTTTTCAGATGGGGCTATAGTGTCACTAAGCAATCTAGTCCTCAGAAGACTAAATTGGGCAGGGGATTATATATTAAAAGCCACCATTAATTTAAGGTGCCATTCAGTTAGACAATTCTACATCAACTAAGTGATGACATTATTAGTGAAAATAAATATTTTAGGTATGAATAGAAACACTTCTCCTCAATTTTTCCCATGTCATTTGTTCTGAAAATAGTAAATGTCTTTGTCAAATGAATGTGATATGTTGCTATTTCCTTGGAGCCAAGAGTGCTTTACCATTGTACTAACCAAGTAAAGCTTGCTGCTGAGGTTTGAAGAATCTAAACTAAAATGCCCCCTGTAGTATCAATGTAAGCTTGAATTACTTTATACACTCATTCAGTATTGCAGTCTGGATAAGATCCTAGATTTAAATCAACATTCTCAGCTAGCAGGTTAAAGATTTTGTAAAGGTAAGCTAATACCTGTGCTGGACCCTTGCAAAAGCATCCTTCTAATGCCCTGGTACTAGGCATATTTTAAAGGAGGAAAATACTGACATAGATAACCGTCATATAATGGGGTTAGGGTGCATTTCCCTCAGTCATTATTTCCCTGTCAAATAGTAATGTTAGCCCTACCATCCTTTAAAGTAGGGATTGTGGGAGGATTAATATTTCTGCAATTTAGTCATACTTAAGTGGTGTGTGTTCTGATAGATCATGAAAGAGCCAGGCTGGGGAATAAATAAGTAGCTGTTTCTGTGATAGATTGATAATCAATTTGCAGTCCTTCCAGAGACTAATAAACTATCTGACATAAGATAACCCCAGTAGTGGTGAAGCTAATTATTAAAATTAAAACTAGTACCCTGCAGTAAACAGGTTCATATGTGTGTGTGACAGTCCCTCTATGGGCCACTAATCAAGGAGCCTGAATCCTCACCACTGACACTTGAGAGGGGCATTCACTTGCAGCAGAAATAGATACACCCAATATTTCCAGATACAGCACTCTACATCAAGAACAATTTCCCTTAAGAGCACACAGGGAACACACTCAGTCCAGGGTCTGCATTTCCCTCTCTCTGTCTCCCTCCAGTTCCCCAATAAGACTCCCAACTGGCACAGCTATAGAGCCGAGTCTTCAGCCATGTGTCCAAACCAAGTCCTCCAGCACCTTCTCTGTGAAACCAGTGCTTCATGTCCCTGCTTCAAGCAGTTGACACACACACACACACACACACACACACACACACACACACACACACACTCCAGCCATAGGCTGGCACAGATTTAGTAGTTATGACCCTTTCTGCCCAGACAATAAGGTAGTTACTGCCACCAGACACTCCAAAGCCAGCGATTGTAAGGCTCTTACAAGGATACCCAATCATATTGAGTGGAATTAATTTTAATGCAAATGGTAGGAGAGTCACCAAATAGATGCAAGTACTTTCAAAGTTTAAAATATTCTCTAAATGACCAGCCACAATGAAAAGTTTAAATATATTTAATATAAATAATAAAAGAACATGAAAATGCAAAATATCTATTTACAGTAAACACCAGAGTTTCAGTCACAGGAAATATTAAAATAACACAGATGAATAGATTCACACAAATACATGAAAAACAGTACTTAACTAATCTAACTATATTTCCCTGACTGATCTAAAGAATTACTATTCCCTGGTTGCTTACTAGAGAAAGGCAAGATGAAGTAGGTGAGGAGTCCTTCTTTGTCAGGTTCCAAGAACAGACTGCCCTGAGACTTCAGCCTCAGCTAGTATTAAAACATTACTTTAGTGATGGATTACAGAATGACATCACATACATCTGGTCATCTGACTTCTGGTTCCCATGCAACACCCCATTGCAAAAAAACAGGCAGGATTTAGAACATATGTGTCAATAATACAAAAACATAGAGCTTGCTAAGATCTGATGCAGATTCTGGAAGTCATAAAACAATTTCAAACTACTACTCTTCTAGAGTAGCAATTAGTCCACTGCTAAAGACAATACAGAAGGCTTTCCTAGTACTTGTTTTTACAAACGTTTTGTCTCTGGCTGCAATCAGAAATGTAAGATATAATCTTTATGGCTTAGGCCCAGTAATTTAATTTCAGAACATTTTTCAAAATTAGCTGCAGCTGGACTGTGATTAACCTCTTCTGTTCCAGGATCCTTTGTTAAAACATATACATTTAGTTCAGTTAGAATACAGTCAGGACCCACTGTTGATATATATTTCACACAAGCAACTTTACAAATACATTTTCAAGACAAGCATCTGTATAAATCTGTATAAATCAATTTGATATACAAATGACAGAACAGTAAAAGAAGACCAAGCCAGGAACAAACTACTGCCCAAAAGCCACAGGATCCGGATATCACCAATGAAGTGAAAAATACTGAGAATAGTCAAAACACTTTATTGCAACAAAAAACAATAGCTTATGCTATTGTTTTTTTGTTGCAATAAAGTGTTTTGACTATTCTCAGTCATTTTCACTTCATTGGTGATATCTGGGTTCTGTGGCTTTTGGGCAGTAGTTTGTTCCTGATATACAAATGACATGTAATTCTTTTCAGAATTCTAGCTAGCTGTGCTGGCATATGTTACACATCAACTGCCCTGCTTCTCCTGGCATAGCTGGCAATACCTCACATTGTCACAGTGTGTACTAAGATAATGAACACTGGGACCTTTTCAAGTCTAATCATGCATCCCAAATCTCTGACAAGTTCTAGTATCCTTGATAAGTGTAAGCAAATGCATGGGAGATGAAACATTTACACGCAGGGGCCTGGGAGATGAACCATTTTATAGGCTGCATGTGTCCATTAGAGACATAGGTGCCAAACCAGGAAAACATTTCCTAGTCCCCATCCAGTTGTCCAAATTGCACTTGAATTGTGTTAGGGAGGAACTCCACTTTACATGGATGGAGAGCCTGTTCCAGAGATGGGGTAGTCGCTGGTATAAGTACCTGTCTCTCCAGCAGGTCCAATTTATATCACAGGCAAGGTTTAAGTCTTTAGAATGGATAATTTTTGGTGCTGCTTGTTTTGCAAATAAGCAGGAGGTCCATCAGGAAGAGGTCTGATAATGCCTTGTATGCCAGGCATAGATCACTCACAATGGCCTGTAGAAGACAGAATACATGGGATAGAGCCTTGAGCTGTCTGCATAGGACATGTTACTTGCACCCTGCATTCTTTTAGTGAGAAACCTCTGTGGACATTCCAATTTCTGGATGTACTTGATTAGGTACATTGCAAAATTACCATTTTACTCAATTTATTAGGTCTGATGAATGCCAGATATAGTGGAACAATGACATCCTTTGCCATAGATGCCACACCATTGTTTTTAAGTTCCACAGCATGGAATGATTTCCTCACTATCATAGACCCATGAAGATCATAGGCTAGATTACTGTCTGTGTCTCCCCATGTCCCTTCACTTTTAGGGGTGTGTTGGCAATATGAGACTAGCCAGGTGCCAGCCCTTCTTAGAGAACATTAGTGCCTGTGAGGGATTCAATGACTGTTCCTAATTTGCAATTGTCTGTAAATGTGGTCAGCCAGAGGCCTTTGACATTGGCCTTGATGTCATAGTAGTAGATGCCAAAAAGGGGCGGTCCAGTGACCAATCCCCGAGGGGCCCCATTGGTGACTGCCTCTTTGTTGAGGTGGACTCCCCAGTTCTAACTTCCAGGGTAATCTTTGAGCTAGCTGGCTATCCACTGGGTGACCTAAGGTTTATGCATATCATCTTGGGTTTGTGAACAATACCCCAGTGGGGTATTGTGTCAAAAACCTTAGCCAGGTCAAGGTGGGCAGTGTGAATCATTTTGCCCACATCCATTGCTTTGGTGTCCTTCTCAAAGAAGTCCAACAAGCTGAGTAGGTATGGCCTGTCCTTGACAAAACCAAACTGGAATGGGGCCAGTGTCTAGAGGTTTCCTGTAACATCACTGATGATTTCCATGATGATTCTTTCTATAGCTTTGCATATGAGACTAGTGAGACTTCTGGATTTGTAGTTTCCAGCATCTGTAGATGACCTGCCTTTCTTCAGATGGATGATGGTTACTGTTCTCCATTCATGAGGAACAAAGACTGTTTGCAGGCTACAGTTAAATAGCGATTCCAGAGGGGCCCAATAGGTCATGTTTCCTGCTATTAAGAAGGCAGCCTAGGATATTGTCAGGGCCCATTTATTCAGTGTTCTTGGCCTTAGACAGAGCATTGAGGACCTGTTCTTTAGTGTTAGTAAGGGGAGTTATATTTGATGGCTCCATTAACAATGATCTGCACATGATTGTGTATTACCTTTGAGGTCACAGATACAATTAAAGGATATCTTGTAGATGTCCATGGCCTGGGAGGTCAAATTTACCTTGAGTTTGCTTTTGATGGACTTTATTTGACTTCTAAGTTGTTTGTTTAGTTTGATGACAGTGCTTTTATCCTGCTGGGTGCTACACCTTCTAATTTTTATCATAGGTTCATAGGTAGGTATTAGGCTATTGGCCATAGGGCCTATATAAGCCTAGCCATAAAGGTACCCTGGCTTTCGCCACCCAAGAAAATTATTTTCCTGTGCCCCTGTTGAGCAGAGCCACATAAGTGATCCCTGGGGTGAATTTCCTGTTTCCCATCCAATCATCAAGATTTTTCTTGAAGAGTGTTAATGAGGAGTTCTGTTTGACATAGATAGGTAGTCTTTTCCAGACTATGGAAAGTCTCTGGGACAGGAATCTATCCCTCCAGCATGTTCCGTTTATTGTGGGGGTGACAAGGTTTAGGTCCCTACATGTAGCTCAGAAGGATTGGGATTTCTTTAAGTGGAGCATGTCCAACAGCTCTGGGTTTGACATAGCTTTGTATGTTAGGCAGAGGTCGACTCTGAGTAGGTGATATGCGACGGAGTAAAGCTGGAGTTATTTGAGACTGTCTGCATAGAGCATCTGTTTGAGGCCAGTAATCCTCTTTGTGAGGTATTTTTGCGGCCTTTCCAGTTGTTGTAGATGTCTTGTGAGGTACATACCAAAAGGGGTGCTGTACTATATAATGGGTCTAATGAGTGATGAGCAGAGGGGAACAATGACCTCTTTTTTTCTGGATGAGAAACCTTTTGTGATGAGGTATGCCACGTGGAAGGATTTCCTGACCACTGTGGCAATGTGATTATCAAAGGAGAGACTACTGTCCACCTGTGTCCCAAGGTCTCTTATCACACTTTCAGTGTTATGATTTTCTTCCTTCTCTTATACAGCCTATTAATGCTGTGAATCACCAGGGTGGCTTATTTTTTGAGTTAGTTCTCTACTTATTCATGGTGGGTACAGCTGCTTCTATGCAGCTATTAATATGTTTGTATAGGGTTTCTGTAAACAGTTCTGCATATGCAGCAGTGTTCTCATGGTTTTAGGCGGTTTGAAATTTTGCCAGGTTATCACTTAATAGTAGGAAGTTGAGCATTCCAGGGTTAGCTAGGGGTTTTATTTATATTTTAAAGGTGACCATTTTCTGGTCGGGCCTCACCAGACAGGACATTATACTAGGGGTTATACAGTGCTCTTCCATATTAGTGAGGACCAGATCCAGTATGTTTGCATTCCTGGGTGGCATATTAAAAATCTGGTCCAGGGAATTTCTGCTTGCAAAATCCAGAAATCTTTCTGGCTGCATGTTTAGTGTCAAATATGATTACAAGTTAATAGCAGAATAATTAGTCACCCATGAATATGGTGTTGGGTTGAATGGTGAATGTTTCCAGTAAGCTTAAAATACATGTTCTGGGTTTCTTGGGTCATATACTAGAACTTGTAGCTTACAAGGAAGTGGTATGGAATTTTAACTATGGAGATCTTAATGTGGAGAGTTCAAGTGCATTATCCTGTCTGACCAAATTTGAGGTATATTTATTTTGATATAAACTGAGACACCACCTTTAGAACCTGCTGGTCTAAATGTGTGGAAGCCATTATAGCGTTGCACTGCATATGTGCTCTCTATAGGTTTAAACCATGTCTCAGTCATTGCACAGACATCAGCATTCTCTAGGGTGAGAAGAACTTGTAGAGAGTGGAGTTTCTTGTTTAGATTCACAGCATTGAGCAGTAATACTTTTAGATATTTTTGGTTTTGATATGCTATGTCGAAAGTATTTCCAGTTTGACATTGACTGAAAAAGGCATCATGGGGGAGAACAATATTTTAGGTAACATTCAAAAGCCTAGAAGAGAGAGGTGCAGAAACATGCCTGACAAAGCAGCGTGGTCTGTTGACATTTCCTTCCATGCTGACAAATATTGCACCTCCTGAGAATGATGCCAGAAACTAAGCTAATTATTAAAGTCAGTCATCTTCTGTTTGTAATGCTACCTGGGTTACCTGGGATAGCTCTGTTGAGCGAAAGCTGGATGTAAAACCAACCAACCTGCCAAGCATGAACTGAGAATTGCTACGCTTAATGTAGGTCTACTGACAGGACACAGCTTGGAAGTGGATGACATGATGATAAGGAGGAGGCTGGGCATCCTATGTATCCAAGAGATGAGATGAAAGGGCAGTGCAGCAAAGACACTTGACATGGGATCCAGACTCTAGTACTCAGGTGGGGGGCAGGCTAGAAATTGTGTAGGAATTGTGGTGAGAAAGAGGCTTCAGAAGGCAGTGAGGGATATCATCAGAATTAATGACAGTCTCATGGCAGTCAGACTCCAGTGTAATGATAGGGCAATATTCATAAGCTCAGCCTATGCCCCACAGCAGGGTTGTGATAGTGAGGAAAAGAGTGCATTCAGACAGCAGTTGCAGGACCTACTAGATAAAGCAGGACAACATGAATTGATGTTGATAATGGGTGACTTGAATGCACATATAGGGATAGACAGAACAGGATACAAGGACTGCCTGGGTCTACGTGGATGAGGCAATAGGAATAAAGAAGCCATTCTAGATTTTTGTCTGGCAAATGGCTTGATAGTAGCCAACACATGGTTCAGAAAAAGAGAGAGTCGTAAGATCACATACAAGAGTAGCCAACATGTAACTCAGGTAGACTTCCTCCTAGTAAGGAAAAGGCACAGGGGTAAAATCCATGATTGCAAAGTCATCCCCAGTGAAACAGTTGGCCCACAGCATAAACCACTAGTTGCCACAATCAGATGTGAGCAGTGGTCAGAGAAGGCACTATGGTCAACAGAGACAAGGCCGAAGACCTAGAAGTTGACTGGAGAGAAAGTACAGCAGTTCAAGGAATTACTCAGTGCTCTAGTACCTGAAGAAGAGGAGGAAATAGGTGGAGTTGAAGAAGAGTGTCAGCACCTAAAAACAGCATGTGTTAGGACTACAGAAAAGATATGTGGCCGAGCCAGTTATGGAAATAAGGTACATAAGGAAAGCTGGTGGTGGAAAGCAGCAGTCCAAGAAGTCATCAAAAGAAAGGAGGAGTGCGGGAAGAAGTGGGAGATAGAAAAGACTGACCAGGCTAGGAAGGACTACTGGTTGGCTAATAAAGAAACTATGAAAGGAGTTGCAATAGCAAAGAACAGGGCATCAGAGGCACTGTACCAACTTCTGGAAAGTGACTCTGTAAGTGGCACAAAGAAACTATATCAGGTTGCAAGGCAAAGACAGAAAGATAAAGGAGATAGTCAGACACCCTTCATAAGGGATGCCAGCAACAACCTGCTCACCAGTCCACATGAAATCAAAGGCAGATGGAAAGAGTATTTCCAGCAGCTTCTGAATGAATAAAACCACATAGAAGCTGTACTGCCCCAGAAACAGCCAGAAGAAAAGCAGCAGGCTCAGATGAGGTCACAGCAGATATGATAAAGATGCTGGTTGAGATAGGGCAGAAATGGCTGCTGAGGTTACTAATAGCAGTGTGTAGAGAAAGGCACATCTCAGATGACTGGAGAATAAGCATACTCATGCCAGTGTACAAGAACAAAGGGGACATCCACAAATGTGGGCAGTACAGAGGCATCAAACTCCTATCACATTGCAGGAAAGTGCTGGAGAGGGTAATTGATAAACAGATACACAGAATAGTAGAATCTAAGATGGGAGATGAGCAGTTCAGATTCAGATCAGGATGCAGCACAACGAGAGCCCAACTGGACATTTCAAGACTTGGAGAAAGCATATGACAATGTCCCAAGAAAGCTGATCTGAGTAGTACTGTTTGAAGTCCCAGAAATATTGGTAGAATTAGTGCAGGCTATGTACAAGGACCCAGTGACTCAAGTACAAACAGTGGTCGGCTTCACGTAGGGGTTCCTCGTGGGTGTACAGGATTCAGCTCTGAGCCCACTGCTGTTCATACTGGTGATGGACTACACAGGCAGACTCTGAGCTAGAACTTCAGCAAAGAATAGGAGAATGGAATGCAAATCTGAAGGCACATAGGATGAAACTAAGCACAGATAAGACAGTGGTAATGGCAACAAATTGGGGAAATCAGAAGAAGCTGAGAATAGAGATAGAAGGGAATATAGTGGAACAGGTAAACAGCTTCAAGTATCTGGGAGGGGTGGTTAAGGAGAAGGGAAGTCTGAATGAAGAGGTCAAAGCTAGAATCAGTCGGGCTGCAGCCAACTGGCATAGAGTATCAGGTGTAGTCTATGACGGAAGAATGCCAAAGAAGCTGAAAAGTAAGGTGTACAAGACAGTGGTGCGACCAGTACTACTGTATGGTACAGAAATCTGGCCAGTAAAATCAGATCAGTTGAAGAAGCTAGAGGTAATGGAAATGAAGTGCCTGAGAAGGGTGGTCGGATGCACAGTGTGGAACAGATGAAGAAATGAGGTCATAAGAGCAGAAGCCAAAGTAGCTCCAATTGCAGAAAAGATCACGGTGGTTTGGGCACGTGTAGAAAAGCAGAAGACAATCTGGTGAGGAAGATTTGGGACAGACAGGAAGAAGGTAAGAGTAAGCGAAGACATCCAGCAAAGAGGTAGATACATTGTGTGAAAGATCTGCGACAGTCAAACAAGAGTGTTAAAGAAGGCAGGAGTGTGGCTCTGAATAGAGAGTTGGCAACAGTTACTGTGATACCCTGACCCCATGTAGAAAAATGGGAAAAAGGGGGCTGATCGTGATGATGATGATCTTCTGTTTGTATTGTGACATCATCCTTGGAGGAGGTAGAATACTCCTCAATTCTAGGCTCAGACCAGCCTGGGATATACATTCTGAAAGCTCCATGATTTCTCTCTTTATATAGTCTAGGGAGGAATATCTCAAGTTATTTACACCCACATGGACTATGACAGAGTCATACTGGTACTTGTGGTCCAGGTGATCTGAGTGCATGCATAATAAGGCAAATCCTGGCCCCTGATAAGCACCTGAGCATGACTTTTTCCTTACTCAGCCTGGTGAGAGGGATATCAATGTCTCTCTCAATGGAGTCTCTAATGACCAAAACGTTGGGTTGTGGGGGTCTCTTGCCTTATGGGATTAGAAGTAGAGTATCCATGAGAAGTGGTTGCATGTGTTGATGTGGGTGTTATTTTGAAAGAGTGCATTTGGGCCTTCTGAGAGCAATTATGTATGCTTCATCTAGGAGGTTATTGGGGTTTAGGAAGGCTACATTTAAGTGCCTCGGTATATGTGGCTGCTTCATGCTGTGTGTGATGGATGCAGTGTTTGCACTACTGACAACCTGATTGACATTAGAAGTGCTTTTATGTGAAAGTTTTGCCTCCATTGACATTGTATAAATACATCTCTCACATACCCTATCAGTTTCTTTGAGAATTAGATGGTTGTCAGTAAACATGAGATAATTTCTGCATTGCCTCAGGATGCTCATATGGTAATGGAAATAGTGGGAAAGTTCATATCCATGAGAAGAGGCCTTTTTATTGTTTAGATAGTTACAATGAGAATACAGAGTAAAGTCAGAAGTATCTGGTTTGCAACTCTAGAGGTAATGTTTGTCACTGCACAAACTAGTTGACCTTTGCTCAACTAGGTATTAGTGAACTGTAAAGAGGTGCTTTTACATTAAAAATGTCAACTCATGTGTACAGGCATTGTGAAACACTTGAGGAGAAACTACTATAGTAGATCACAATGATTTGATTAAATATTTAGGGAGATATTCTAAAGTTAGATTGGATAGTAGCTAATCAAGTATTACTTATTGAAAAGAAAGAACTAGCTTTGTCGACAATAATGAATAGTGGGGTTTCACCTAATTGGCTGTTACCTGGCTATTACTAGTGATGGTCTCACCACAGCTTCATGCTGCTAGGATACAATGCGCCTTTACTCATTCTCCAAAAGTAAAACAATAGCAGTATTCTAAGACAAGAAGCAGGCCACAGGCTCTTCGTTGATCTGCACTCTTGTCCCACATGAAGCAGGAGTCTGTAAACTTTTTCTGATAAATGCCTTGATTAGCAACTAGACCAGTCAGAAAGGTCAAACAGAGACACTGACTGTCCAATGAGAGACAGTAAAAAATCAGTGTTATCTGCTCCTTTACAAAACAGTAACACAAATTCCACGTTGTCACCTATGAAGCAGTTATCAGGCTTTCTGGTGATCAGCAGTCTTCAGGGAATGATGTCCCTATGCTCCTTCTCCTCCTCTCACCAGAGTGAAACAGAAGCACTAATCCCAAAAAGATTTCTAAGAGGCAGAATGTGGAATATCCAAGGATTGGTGGTCTGGGACCGAATGTTCCAGATTTTAAAGGTAAGATGGAAAAAGTTGTTAATATCCTAGGATAAGGTGCACTATGCAGTTAGATATGAAAGTGGGGATAATTAAAGCTTTAGTTGTCTGTGGCGAGAGCTTAATTTTAAAACAGCAAGATAGATTGGATGGGGTGGGCACTTCCAGGTGAAGGAACTTAATTAGCAGTTGATATGTAAGGCTGATAATCTACCAGGACTTAATCACTATATTAATATTAAATCCAAACCATATGGCTAATAAGATAAGCTGTTTTTACATTAACAAAGTTATTTGTTTCTGATTAGTTTTCATGTATGATTGCTTAGTCTATTTAATATATATATCTTTAATATTTACAGACATTTTATTGCATACTGCATAATTTTGGATTCAGCACGTGAGATATGCTTGGTTTTGGTGAGAATTTTTAAATGGAAGTCTTGTGATTTGTGTTTTGATCAGAGTCCTTTGTACTGTATGGATGAAAGTGCTAAATGTTATTAAATTTATGTTGGTTTACAGACTACAACAAAATATTTCAATTCTGCTAGAGACTCTCTCTCTGTATTCCAGTTGTGTGGCCAAATTATGGAACTCCATCCCACTCCACCTTCTGCAGATTCACAACTTGTCAAGTTTCAAAATGCAACTTAAATGACACATAAACAGCTGCTAACAAAGTTATTGCTGTACTCTAGACTCACAGTACATGAAATGTAATTTTAACAGTGCTTACATACCAAAAGCTACAATAATCAGTCTAAAGGTGACCTAACTACAGCCTTGTCTCTTCATACTACTATTGACAGAAGGACCTCAACAATCAACAAGTACAGAAGTCGAGGGTAATAGATGAGGTCCAGTCAAGACCATGGCAGAGGCAGAGACAAAGGCGCTGAAAGTCTCAAATTAAATTTAAGTAATATAGTATTTTCCAATGAACAGATGGCCCTTTTACCTAAAGATGTGTTATTTATATCATCACCTAGGACAAATTGGTGACAATGTCCGGTGAACTGAGAATGTATGCATGAAAATTAAATATGGAGAATATTTTTCTTCATTTGCTGAAGGGAGGAATGCCTCTGGTTTTCGACAGCTGTTTTCTGGTATTCCACGCTGGGGTCTTCACTATCAAGTTTCTTCCCCAAGTCTAGGAATTAGTGAGGGCTGTTTTGTCCAGATTCTTCCTCTCTTCAGGTTCAAGTTGGTGAAGTCAGTACAAAAGAGGGCTAGATAGCTCTGCGCCTCACTAGATACAGGGCTAAAAACTGGGATTGCCAAACAAGAGAAAATTAGTCTCTTGTTATGTATTATGAAATATTACATCTAACAGTAGATCTGCTACTAAAGTGATTTTACCGGGACTAATCCTTTTGTACTCTGTTTTTCGTTAATCCTGTCACTCCCTGAGTCACAGGTGGGATACTAGACCTGACCTGAGCTTTCTGGATTACCTTTGTTTTCTTATTATAAATAAATGTATATTATAACTAAATGTATTTTATAGCTATAGGTCAACATAAGTTGTTGCAGCTTTAGCGACCACCCCCATTACTCTTATCCTGTTAGCTAAACTCCATTTTAGTCATACGTTTTTGCCATTTTCAGCAGCTGTCATGCTTCTGTGCAGCCCCAAATTGTAACTGATTTCTCAGTGCCTTCAGTATTTATGGTTGAGTAATGGATGCATGTAATGAGTTAACAACCAAGGTGACTGTAGCTCATGCTTTCACTGAAATATTCCTTACACATACAGCATTTCTATTGCATCTCAAGCACATGCCTTTTTATTTTTTTTTTTATTTTTATTTTACATTTGTTGACCGGGATAGAATATATGTCCATTTTCAGCAGAGACCCAGGGAAAAAAGCTCCAAGATAATAATGCACATTGAACATTTAGTAAATGCTAGTTTCAAGCAGATTACAGTCATAAGCAATACCAACATTTAGCACATATAGTACTAACTTATTATAAAACACTTTACAAAACATAACATTATTTTCAAAGTTATATATACATAACATTACATTCAGGTTTAAGACACATTGAGCAGCAGTTATATAATTGACTCTTCCTGAAATGGTGTGGCAGAAAAAAGTTAGAAGTAGTTGAAGGTAAGACACGTAAGTAATAGAGAGGCCACTACTTTGGGTTAGTGCAAGGACATAATCAATGAGTTCTGAAGTATTTCTTGAGTTTGTTTATGAATCTAGTTAGTGAGGGTTCTAGGGTCAAGTCAGCTGGGAGTCTGTTCCATGTTTTTCCAACAGAGATGGCAAACAGAGAGTCCCCAGCTGAGTAGTTGGATTTGTATGTTTGAACTAGGAGTCTACTGGATGATCGCAGTGGCCGGGTGCTGATGTAGGGATTGATAATATTTTTTAGTGCAGGTGTATTTTCTGGTTGGTAAAGGACTTTATGTGCCACTATAAGCTGGTTGAACTGCAGTAGGCTAGGCAGTTCAAGCCATCCTAGGCGATTTAGGTTGTGACAGTGGTGTGTCCGGTAGGCTGTGCCAATAGCAAATCTGGCAATGTGTTTATAGCAGGATGATAGTTTATTAAGATCTGTTTTGTTTAAGTTGGAGACTAGAGGTGAGGTGTAGAAAAGAGATGATAGTAGATGGGCATGGACAATTGCAGTTCTAGCAAGTGGGGTAAGGAAAGGTTTGATTCTGTAAAGAGAGCCAAGTTTTTTATTAATGGTTTTGATAGTTTGATTGATATGCGCATCAAACTTCAGGTTGTTATCAACTATGACACCCAGTAGTTTAGTTTGGGCTTCTGGGGAGATGAGAGTGCCATTGTTAGCGGTTATGTTGAAGGATGGCAGGGGGGTCCTGCATGTGGGGGAGAAGAAGAGCAGCTTAGTTTTGTTGGGGTTTAAGATTAGATGTTGATTGGAGAGCCCTTTTTCCACTGTATTGAAGGTATTTTGGGTTAATGTGAATAAAGTAGCTGGTGAGGTGTCAGAAGAAATTAATGTGGAGGCATCCGCATATTGAATACAGGTAGCATCTGGGATGACTGAATGAAGGTCATTGGTAAAGATGGAGAAAAGAAGTGGTCCTAGTATCAAGCCCTGGGGTACTCCTAATGTGACGGGTAGGCAAAATGATAGCTTGTCCTGCCATATGACTTGCCTGTTGTCTGCCCTGCAGGTAGGATTGAAACCATTGAAGTGCATGGTTGTTTAAGGAGAAGGCATTCAAGGTATTTATAAGAATTTTGTGGTCAACCATGTCAAAAGCCTTGGATAGATCTAGAAAGTGTGCTGAGTATAGTTTTTTATTATTGCAGTTGTGGTTAATTACGTTAGAGAAAGAGAGGAGGGCAGAAGTAGTACTGTGGTGTGGCTTAAAGCCATGCTGAAAGTTGGGCAACAGCTTGTTCTGTGTGAGGTAGTACATGAGCTGCATGTGTACACACTTCTCCATAATTTTAGCTAGAGGGGACAGAATAGCTATGAGTCTAAAGTTTGACAGTTCAGTGGAACTGCCTCCTTTATGGAGAGGTATGACATGGGAGATTTTCCATATAGTGGGTACAGTAACATCAAATATAGCTCTGTTGATCAAGGTTGAAATAGGGTATGCTATGGTGTCAGCGGCCTTTTGCAGATAGCCTGCTGGGAGGAGGTCGGCAGTCAGGGTGGTGGGTCTTAGTTTCTTATGTAGAGCATGAATATGTTGAGTAGGAACAGGTTGTAAGGTAAAGTATGTTGGGGTACTGGGTGTGGCTGCATTAGAATTAGAGCCATTGGGAGAGAGTTGGCTGGCTAGAGACTGGATAGTCTCTGTGAAAAAGCTGTTGAAGTTATTAGCAATGTTTACAGGGGATTTTTGTTGGGAAGCTGAGGGGGTGGAGTGGTGGTTTCGCCTGGGTGGAGTAGTTTGCTTATTCCTGCCCAGAATTTTTGAGGTTTGTTTTGGTGTTTTTGCAGTAGATGGTAGTAGTAGTACTTTTTGTCTAAGGTCATGGATGTTTTGGTGTCATTCCTTAGCTCTCTGAATCTTAGTTGATCAAGTGGGGCTTTTGTTTTTTTGGTAGGTGGCCCATACTTTGTTTCTGAGTTAAATTTTGGTTTTGGTATTTTTAGAAAGCAATGGTTCAATATTAACTTTGGTTCTAATAGAGTGGCTGAGCACGTGGGCGTTAAGAATAGCAAGGAATTTGGTGTTAAAGTATGCTACTGCTTCATCTAAAGGGAGACTTTTTAGTACTGAGCAGTTGCATGCCTTAAGTTCATTTTGAAACTTGGTGAGAATAAAATTCTTGTTGTTTCTTAATGTTCTATAAGTGGGTTGTTAGGAGCAGTCTACTTTGAGCTTGATTACATAGGCGAGACAGTGGTCAGTTAGATCATCAGGCAAAGTGCCTGATTTATAGTATTGAAGATGGGTATTGACAAGTATCCATTCTAGGGCACTTTCCTTGTTGGATTTTCCTGTCCTGGTGGGGGAGGTTATGATTTGAGTAAATCCATAGAGGTTTATGCGGGTTGTGGGAGTTTTACAAGATCAAGTGTTCCAGTCAATGTTGAAATCCCCAAGAATAATTGTTTCTTGGGGGTAGCTATTGGATAACCAATATAAGCATTTTTCTAAGGTTTCTGTGTTCCTCCCTGGGGAATACAGACACAGACAATGGTTACATTTTTGTTTTTATTAATTTGTAGTTTTGATATAAGACTTTCAGCATTATTGAACTGGGGTGGTTGTTGGGTGCCTATGCTGACAGATAGGGTAGACATGTAAAGTATGGCTACCCCACCACCCTTTTTGATGGTACAGTCTAGCCAAAACATATTGTACCCTGGTGGCAGAATTGCATGGCCCTTGGTGGCAGGCTTTAGCCACGTTTCTGTTAGGCATAATATATCTGGGGAATGAACAGCTAAGAGGGCATGTAGGTGCTGTGTTTTGTTATTTATGCTCCTACTGTTTAGATGGCAGGACAGCAGTGAGTTAGGAGGTCTATTTGTTAGAGCTATGTTGGTAGGGGATATAGTAGGGGGATTAGGGTCAACAGGTGGGGATGGACCAGGGTTTGGGTGGATGTTGCCGTCCTTTGTAAGGTTGTTGTGTATCCTGAGTATGAGTTTTAAGATTTTGAATAAAGTTTTGTAATAGTGTCTAGTTTTAGGACTAATGTAACTAAGTCTAGTAAGATGGTAGTATTTAGGGGTTAAGGAGGTAAGCATGAGGGAGGTGAGTAAGGGTGCATTATTATCTGTTGTAGATGGGATGGATGTTTGGAATTTAGGGTAGTGGAAACCTGGGTGACCCTGACATTTGTAGGCGGTTAGGAGATATGGGATGGGTAGAAGTAGACACAGTAAGACTATTTTGGGTTATAGCATACATACTGAATGAGACTTGAAACTTAGGCAAAAGGAATAGTAGAGTTGGAGGACTGGTGGTATCAAGTTAATGGTGGTGCTGTTAAGTGACAAGTTGTTACTGATTGATTTAAAAAAGTGGATGTTGTCTAGTACCAAAAAATGTAGCAGCACCAGGGGCGGGAGAGATTTGGGGGCAGGGTGGGGTGCGAAGCGAGGATTAAACCATGCCTGTACTAAGTTGTAGTAGTTTAACCTGTTTGAGCAAAGATGGGTGGGGAAAAGAGAAGGCAGTAGGAGTGGTTAGAGGGATACCTTGATTGACACCACACCAGAGGTAAGTTGAATGTAAGGGCCTAAAATCTGTACTCAGCACTTCAATGTTACTTGCACTCAGCACTTTAACTTTACTTATGTTTAGCAGGAAAGACACACCAATGGTATACAGTTTTGAGGATTTTTACAAGGGTTACTTGTTCAAATGTCAGACAAGCAAGTAAAACTTTCAACAAGAATCTATGTCTGAGTGTTAGAAATCCAGAAAGGTGCAAGGTATACCTGTAAAAATTAGGGTCAGAGAGACAAATGTAAGAGTGTACTTAACAGGGGAAGGAGGCAAACAGTCAACTAGAAAAGAGCCCTATGGCTGACCAAATATTTAAAAAGGTAGATTAAGAAGAAAAAGAAGCATGCATACCCTCAACCTCTGGTAGTAGTTCAAAGAGTAGCAAAGAAGATAAAACTATTTGACTTTTCTTGTGTGTATGTTGGGGGGTATAGATTCAGATTCTTAATGTCATTTAGGTGGAAAATTTGCAAATCACATAACATGTCTTTCAACTAATAAAATGTCATACTGGGATTTTGTCATAATGTGTTGCTCAGCTGCCATTTTAAAGGTCACATTCATTCCCTTTTTGTGCTATTGTATTATATTCTCTTCACATTAACATAAACCTGCTGTGTGCCAGTTGTACAGTTCCCCTTTTAACATAATGAGATGTATCTTAAACAAAGAGCATTTCCTTCACCATGTTCATTAGTACGGGTTTATTGTTTTAAAGTTCCCTTATAGAATTCTGTTGTTTTAGGCAAGTTATCATGGCAAATGTAATGTAACCTGGTAGACCAGATTTTTCAAATATTTCTCTTGCAGAGGTGTAACTAAGTATAGATGTAAATATTTTTTTCTAAGGCAGATAATTACTCTACGGCTCATTGTGTCATGCACATTTTAAATGAATTACAATTTAAGCAACCCGTATAAATTTTTCACATTGTGATATACGAGTTTAACTGTGAGCTGAGCTGTTTTTGTTTGTCAGTAATAAATTCTAAATCCAAATCTCATCTATTGTGTCCTGTGATTGACAAACATATTGGCAGATGCAGCACACACTTCTGTGCATCACCATAGCTAATATTTTCAGTACATTGGTTCTACACGTCCCAGCTGAAAAGTTTGTCCCATTGTGATAAAGCAACCAACAGGAGCTAACACTGCTTCCCTTACATTACATTTTAGTATGGAATTGGAATGTATCATTTAATTCCTAAAAGAGCCATGTTTGGATTTATTATGTTACTCATTAAAACTGCCAGTGAAAAGAAATAATCTACTCACTCTGGATGTTTGATCACAATAATTAATATTTCTATTGATAATTTGCTGCTTTGTCTGAGAACTAAAATATATTTCTACTAATGTTGCACATGACTTCTCGATACTTGGATGTAAAACTAATATGCCACTTTTTTAAATTCATGCATTTTTAAGAATGGAGGATGTAGCCCCAGAAAAATACACATCTTAGAAAACTATCTACATTTGTAACTGTAATTTCAGTTCTATGAACAAAATGAAACCTTTTGAAAATGATACTGTGAGGATGCATTTTAAAGAAATTAAGTAATGAGTTTAACAGGTTACATACTTGCTATAAAATGACAAAATCATAAAAAAATGCTCTTAGAAAACTGAAAAACAGTAAAATGCTAGGAAATTAAAAGGCCAGATAAACGAAGCGCTCTTAGTTTTTCAAGTGTCTAATCTTATTAAAGGCACCAAGGTTTCCATTAATGTTAATAAAAACAGGAAAAAATGGAGTGTATGATGTAATGTTGTTGATGCCTTTCTGATAAATGGCAAGGCCAGTTATGAGCAGAACAACACTTGCTAACATGCTGTAGTCCAAAACTCCTAAAATAAAAATGCTTCTACACTTCACTGAAGCAATTCCCCTAGCAGCACACTCAAGTGTGTCATAAATAACACAAAGTCCTGCATCGCCATTTCATGTGATTCATGTGAGTTTTACCTCATTACTCCTAAGTCACGTAATCCATTACAGTAATGAAACCTGCAGTGGGTACTACGTTCTTTTCAGTGAATTAATACCTATACAGATGCATCCAATTCACATTGAGTCAAAAAAGGTTACTTAAGTAGTCTTTCAGATTCCTGTGTGCAAAGATCAGGCATTGTATGAAAAAAAGCATCATTATTACAATACTGCATCTATAACACAGAAGCAAGGATTGAGTTTTCTCAGTATCAGTTCTGCACATTTGAGGACACAGTTAAAACATTGTCATGAAACAGGTATATCTTTAGAATACCCACAGCGGCAATAGTTATTATTAAATATGTGATGTACTATTTAAAGGGATAGTATGTCACCTCTGAGAAATCATTTGTCCCCAGTGATTAAGATGCATTATGTATTCCTTAAAGAGCACTGCATATATATTTATATAGATACTTACATATGTATATGTTAGTGCATGTATGAGCTAGTAAAGATGTGCAGCAGGTAAGGGTGCTAAAGGATAATGAGGGAAACGTACTCACACGCAAGGAGAGTGTGTTGAGCAGATGGAAAGAGTAGTTTGAGGGGCTGATGAATGAAGAGAATGAGAGGGAGAGAAGGTTGGACGATGTGCAGATAGTGAATCATGAAGTGCAGTAGATTAGCAAGGAGGAAGTAAGGATAGCTATGAAGAGGATAAAGAAAGGAAAGGCTGTTGGTCCAGATGACATACCTGTGGAAGCATGGAGGTGTTTAGGTGAAATGGCAGTGGAGTTCTTAACTAGATTGTTTAATGAAATCTTGAAAAGTGAGAGGATGCCTGAGGAATGGAGAAAAAGTGTTTTGGTACTGATTTTTAAGAATAATGGTGATGTGCAGAGCTGTAGTAACTACAGAGGGATTAAATTGATCAGTCACATTATGAAGTTATGGGAAAGAGTAGTGGAAGCTAGGTTAAGAAGGAAGGTGATGATTAGTAATCAGCAGTATGGTTTAATGCCAGGAAAGAGCACTACAGATGCGATATTTGTTCTGAGAGTGTTGATGGAGAAGTACAGAGAAGGTCAGAAGGAGTTGCATTGTGTCTTTGTGGACTTGGAGAAAGCATATGACAGGGTGCCTAGACAGGAGTTGTGGTATTGTATGAGGAAGTCGGGAGTGTCAGAGAAGTATGTAAGAGTGGTACAGGATATGTACGAGGGTAGTGTGGCAGTGATGAGGTCTGTGGTGGGAGTGATGGATGCATTTAAGGTGGAGGTGGGATTACATCAAGGATCAGCTCTGAGCTCTTTCTTATTTGCAATGGTGATGGACAGGTTAACAGACGAGATCAGACAGGAGTCCCCATGGACTATGATGTTTGCAGATGACATTGTGATCTGTAGTGAGAGTAGGGAACAGGTGGAGGAGACCCAGGAGAGGTGGAGATATGCTCTAGCGAGAAGAGGAATGAAGGTCAGCAGGACTAAGACAGAATATATGTGTGAATGAAAGGGAGGATAGAAGAATGGTGAAGATGCAGGGAGTAGAGGTGGTGAAGGTGGATGAGTTTAAATACTTGGGATCAACAGTTCAGAGTAATGGTGACTGTGGAAGAGAGGTGAAGAGGAGAGTGCAGGCAGGATGGAGTGGGTGGGGAAGAGTGTCAGGAGTGTTTTGTGACAGACGAGTACCAGTAAGAGTGAAAGAGGAGGTCTGCAAGAGGGTAGTGAGACCAGCTATGTTATATGGGTTAGAGACAGTGGCATTGACAAAAAGGCAGGAGTCAGAGCTGGATGTGGCAGAGATAAAGATGTTAAGATTTGCACTTGGTGTGACAAGGATGGACAGGATTAGGAATAAGTATATTAGAGGGTCAGCCTAGGTTGGAAGGTTTGGAGACAAAGCCAGAGAGGCAAGATTACGTTGATTTGGACATGTGCTGAGGAGGGATGCAGAGTATATTGGGAAAAAGATGCTAAGGATGAAGCTGCCAGGTAACAGGAAAAGAGGAAGGCCTAAGATAAGGTTTATGGATGTGGTGAGAGAGGGCATGCAGGTGGTTGGTATGACCGAGCAAGATGCAGAGGACAGGAAGAAATAGAAACAGATGATCCGCTGTGGTGACCCCTAATGCGAGCAGCCGAAAGAAGAAGATATATATATATATATATATATATATATATATATATATATATATATATATATATGAAATAATACATATTTTGACCATAGTGGATAGCTTGTATTATAATTGTGCTACATAATTATGCACCGTTTGCTTGTGAAAATGAAACGGTCACTATGCAAGGTTAAACAGTATCTACATTACACAGCAGGACAAAGTTCCATTATTTGTAGTTTGGAATTATGATGCATTACTCAAAAAATATTTTTCCTGTTAACATTAAGTTGATAAAGTACACTTTTCCACAGATGACTCAGAAATCCATAGATGCGAGGTACCCTTTGTTTTACAAGGTAACAATATCAAGGATGGGATACACTACTAGAAATGATATCACTGCAGGACAGGATGGTGCCACGTGTATGAATAAAGGTTTTGTATCATTTATGTCATCACATTATAAACATTAACAGTACAGTGTCTCTCACTGACTTTGTTACTGTCTGGATGAACAAGGATTTGCAAGCAATGGAAACGACAACTTCCAATAGAACATTGGTACTCCAAACAGTTTAATCTGCCTTAATGAGGGGCAGCTGTGTTATATTTTTCACTGAACATTCAAACTGAGAATGACACTTAGGTTAAAATGCAATAATATTCAGAGCTTTTTATCTCATAAAGCAAGACAAATTTCCAAATGAGTAAAAATAAATAACTGAGTTGCCTAATATAGTCACCTGAAAATAATAGTGTGCAGGTCCAAGAGTACCCAGGTCTTCTCATTATTTTGAATGTCTCTTGTCTACACAGTGGAAGATGATTGTGCATGATATTTTGTTGGAGATAGTAATTCAGCTATAAGTTTTAGCCTAGGATAACTGTCTCCTATCAAAGGAAGCGTGCTTGGTGCTTAAGGAATGACTGTGCGCATGATGTACAACACGGATTTTGGTGACACATCAGGACTTCATGGCCCTCCAAGCCTGCCATTCATGATAAGCAGCAGTTCTTGCTAGCTGACAGCATTTCTTTTTTAGTTTTTTCTTTTTTCATCCAAAATAAGAACCACCTAATGTCTGTTCCCATCATTTTCAAGATTATGGAAGTTAACTGCAAGTAAAAAAGTCATATTACTGTCAAAAGATTTATGTCTTTTGTACATTAATCCAGCATATAATCACTGCCATACACCAACCACAGTGCAGTACTCAAAGCAAATTCAGTAGCACAAGTAATTATAATTTTTATTTAGTTATTTGCATTTGACAGCTAAGACAATCCAACTAAGCAGAGCCCATTTTTAAAAGAAGTCCAGAGAGAAGAGTTTAAACCTGTATTATAGCCAAGACTGGCGCAATAGACATTTAGTTATTGTACAACTAGATTATTTTACAAATTCACTTGTCTGGTACAAACAGGGTCACAGCAAACAGGATGATCATTAGGGAGAAAAATGAGGCTGCTAAAAGCCAAAGAAGCTATACTGAAGAAGACAGGGTCAATTTATATAGTTATGTATTCTGTTCTTGTTGGATTTTGTTGCAGGTATATGTATGTGCTTGGGTTATAATTGACTGAGAATATTTAGAAGGCTGGGTTCATAGGTTCATAGGTTCATAGATTAGTACTAAGCTAACTGCCCTTGCGAGCCATTTTAAGCCTAGCCAATTATCCCTTGTGAGACTCAAACCCTGCACCTTGTGTTTGCAAGGCAAACACCTTAACCATTAGGCCACCCTCCCAACCCAAACCAATGACCCTGCACACCATAGCCAGAGTGATTTACCACTAAGCCATCTCAGATATATCAGGGTAGTCAGTGGCCAGAGTCCACATACTTTTGAAGTGGTAATAGAGCACAGTAAAATGTGCAAAAGTGTGAGGAGTAGCAGGTGAGATTTTTGCTAATGTCCTTAGAGAACAGTATTCCTCTGTTGTGTTTGCAAATGGAAGGTGAGTGCCCTCATGGAAAATGATACCAGGTTTCACATTTTGGCAATATAAATAGCAGATATAAAGTATATATTGTTATCATTAGATTTATGTACATTAGTACGTTTTGTGAAGGGGACCTTGGTTCTTCTGGGAGGGAGTATCACTGCAAGAGCAAGTTCTTGTTGGCCTAATATTTGTGGGCAGTGCAGAGGACTTTATGGGATTTCATTAGTTATGGGTTCATAGGTACGTACTATGCTGACTGCCCTTGCAGACTATTTAAGCCTAGCTAGTTTCCCTTTTTGTGCTCAAAATAACCTGTCCTATTTGGTTAGAGAATGGCCTCACCCATCCCATGGTCAATATTTATATATTACCCCTAATGACAATAACTGAGATCATACCACAGATAATTTGAGGGGACCCATGCATGGGGTAAAGCATTTAGGAGTTGCCTCTGTCCATTAGTAGTACTAAGGTTGTCCTGGGATAAATTTTGTTTCCCATTTATAGATCTAAGTTGTGCTTGAATATGTACGGGGCTGAACTTTGTTTTATGTGGATGGGGAGTCTGTCCCAGAGCAGCAGTATTCTCTGAGAGATATACCTGTCCCTCCAAACCATTCTGTTGATGTTGCAGAAGAGATTTAGATCTTTAGGCAGAGTATTTCTGATGTCATTTGACTTCCTCATGTGCAGTCAATCCATCAGGATTGGAGGATGCCTTGTATGCTAGACACTTCGCCACTTGGCAGTCTGTAGGATACATATTATAGTGACAAGGTTTTGAGTTGGTCCCTGTAAGACATGTTGATGAGCCCTTGTATTCTTTTAGTAAGGTATCTTTGTGAACATTCCAGTTATGGCACATCTGGACAGATGCATGCCAAAGTGGACATTATAGTCAATGAGTGGCCTAATGAGGGCTGAGTAAAGCAGGACAATGACATCCCTTGATCTAGACACA
The DNA here is from genome assembly GCF_019279795.1 of Protopterus annectens. Taxonomy (NCBI): domain Eukaryota; kingdom Metazoa; phylum Chordata; order Ceratodontiformes; family Protopteridae; genus Protopterus; species Protopterus annectens. The sequence goes on from NC_056725.1 coordinate 71,790,880, forward strand.
ATTCCTTTGTTTATAAGTTATGCAATATGGAAGAACTTTCTTACAACAATGGGCAAATGTTGGTCAAAAGTTAGGAGACTATCCACATAAGTTCCCAAATCCCCAAAAACAGGGTCAACTTTCAGGGATGTATTGTTAATATAGTAGTTCCCTAGGATAGATGACTTCCCAAAGGATACAGTAATGCACTTTTTGGCATTTAGTTTCAGTCCATGATTTTAGCAGCAGTTATTTATTTGGAACAAACCTTCCTGCAGGATAACAAAGTAATTTGGGGATTCAGTGACTGCTCCTAGCTTGTAGTGATATGCAAATTTAGTCATCTAGAGCCCTTTGGTATTTGCTTTCACTTCAGAAAAGTAGATGCCAAACAGGAGTGGTCGCAGCACAGAACCCTGGGTACTCCACTGCTGATTGGTCTCTTTGTGGAGGTAACTTGCCCTATTTTGATTTTCTACATCCTATTTGTAAACCAGTTGGCAATCTAGTTGGTGACATACAAGTTTACTACCAGTTCATTTAGCTTTTCTACTATGCGTGATTGGGGAATTGTGTCAAAAGCTTTGGCCAGGTTGAGTTGTGCAGTGTGTACCATTTTGTCTTCATACATTGCTTTGGTGACTTTTCAAAAAATTCCACCAGGTTGAGTAAACCCGACTTGCCATTTTTGAATCCAAATTGAGATGGCTGCAGTGTCTGGAGATTCTCTTTGTGCTGATTAATTCATTCCATAACAAATCCTTCCATGGCTTTGCAATGAGGCTGGGCAGACTTGTGGGTGTATAATTGTGTGTCTATATCATGTTATCGAAATTTTACTACATCAAATCAATAAAGGTCGAACTTTATTGATCAAAGTAGTAAAATATCGAATAATGAAAAAAAAAATCAATAAAAAAAAAATAACTAGGGTAGGCAGGGGGGGCAAGCCCCCCTGCACTCCCCATGTGGGGGGCTGCACCCCCCCCCCACACACCCCCTACTTAAATATACCAACTCCGAGACCGCACTACATTGAGGTAAATGGAAATCTCCCCCTTACGGAGATTTCCATTTACCTGCGTGATGTTCTGACCTTTCGACATTGTCGTGTCAACAATATCGTATTCGATAATGTCAATTTACGACAACGTGTAGACCCTATAATAGTATGGGTGTGTGGAAGGTCCTCCTTGAGAATGACTGCAGCTGTTCTCTATTCATTTGGAACAAAACCTGCATGGAGGCTGAGAATTAACAATTTTGTTAGGGCTGTGGTTAAATTGTGCTTCGTGTTTTTTAAGATGCATACAGGGATATTGTCAGGACCCATCTCTGCAGTATTTTTTAGCTTTTAATAGCTGTTAGCACTTGGCTTTGTTTGATAGCTGGAGGTAAGCCACTTTTAGACAGAAGGGAGAGGTGTAAAGGTAGAGCAAAATCTATCTGCCAGTAGGTTCGCTGTATCTTTAGCCTCAGTATAGGTAATATCGAAGACAATCAGCTCAACGTATTGCTGCTTTGTGCTTTTAACATTATGAACATAACTAAAAACACACCTTGTGATTGTTTTTGGCTTGGTTAGCTATTTTGGCCTCAGACTTGGCTTTGGTGGATTTTATTAAGCTCCTGAGTTGCTTGCTTGTTTCAGTGATGAGCTCTAACATTCTGAACATTACTCTTCTTACTTTTGGTCAAAATTATTTTCCTTTTATTATAAAGCTCATTGATATTATGGTTCCAGCATGTGGATTTGTTTCTGGGGTTTGCCCTGCACTTGTTCTTATGGGGTACAGCTGCATCTTATGCAACTGTTTACATGTTAGTATGGTTATAGTGTATGTTTCTGAATATTCACTGGAGTTAACTGGATTTGTTGGGGATTTGAAGCTTGCCAATGTATCACTTAGGAGTAGCCAGTTTGTCTTGCAGGGATTTCTGAAGGTACCTTGGATGGAAGGGATCTCTGGTTTCAGTGTCATTTTGAAAGAGACTGATTTATGGTTAGACCTAACAAGTAATGAAGATACAAAGGGGACTGTGCAAGATGCTCCCATATCAGTAAGGGCAAGATTCAGGATGTTATTCCCCCTAGTGTGTACTCTGAATAATTGTTCAGGGCATTTGTATTGACAAAGTCCAGGATTTTGTGTGCTTGTGTGTTTGGGGTGGGGGGTCCCTCTTTATAACCTGGATAATTTATATCACCTTGGGTTAAATGTTGAGTGATTCTAGTTCATGTAGATAAGCGTTGTGGCCTTCTTGTGTGATAGATGGAGTTTGGGACCTTCTGATGGTTATTTGGACATGAAGAAGCTCTAGTGCATCCTTCTGCTTTACCGGCCTTGATACAAGTCCCTTCTGGATGCAGATTGAGACACCTCAACCTTTTTCCCCTCCTGTGCAGGTCTAAATGTGTGGAAGGCATTATAGTCAGAGCCAGAGTGCTCCACCATTTTAAGCCATGTCCCCATCACTACACAGATGTGAATCTCTTCCACTGCGAGAAAGGCTTGTAGGAAGTAGAGTTTCTTGCTTAGGCTCCTAGCATAGATCAGTAACACTTTCATATTGTTCTTTGCTTGTATTGTTATGTTTGTAGTTTTATAAGGTTGGTATTTCCTAAAAAAAAGGCACTATGTAGATGGACAATGTCTTTGCCAATAATCAAAACCTGAGAGGTGATAGATGTAGGCCATCCCCAGTGAAGCAACATGGTCTGTGTATCATATCCTCCCAGGCTGACAAATATTGGACCCCCTTTGAATGACACCAAAAACTAAGCCAAATATTGAAGTGCATTATTTTCTGCTCATATCAGGGCATCATCCTTGGAGAAGGTAGAACACTGCTCAGTGGTATTTTCATACCTGCCTTGGACACAGTCTGAGAGCTCCATCATGGCTCTGTTCATACAGTCCAGGGAGATACACATCAAGTCATTAACACCAGCGTGAACTATAGCAGAGTTATATTAAATGTTCAAGGACATGAGTGCATGTGTGATCTGATGGATCCTGGCACCAGACAAGCAATTTACCATCACTCTTTCCTTATTCAGCTTGGTAAGAGAAGCATCTGTGTATGTTACAATGGCGTCACCTATAATTAGAATGTTTGGCATTCGTGACTTTAGGACTGCTTGTAATATGTAAAGAGGTAGGCTTAACTTGCTGTGTGTGCTTTGTGCCTCTGTTGTTTTTTGGAGGTTTTTGTGGTTCAGGCAAGTTAATTTTTATAACGTCAGCATATGAAGGATTGTGTGCATTGCAATGGCATTGAAGAGGTGTGATGTATGATGTACTGCTGGCTACTTTGGTTTCTGAGTTTACTATATGTGAGATCTTTGCCTCCAAGGATATTATATATGCACATCTCTCAGTAATAGGTGATTGTCAGACGGCATGAGACAAATCTTACAGTTTCTCAAGATACCCATCTCAATCAGGCTGGCTACAGAACTTGTGAGGATGTGCTAGTTCACGATACTGACCAGAATGACTCTGGGGACAGGGGTAACTATAACGGTTTCAAATTTGGTTTTAGGATTTAGGATAATGTTTGGGTGGGCTTGCAACTGAGTATCTTAAGTTCAGTACAAAACATCTAGCCTGGAAACTTTCTTCTGCTACCAACAAGAAACCAGTAAACTAATTATAGTACAAAATACTTACTATTTCAATACTAAAATCAGTGCAAACAGTATCAGTACACTCAATATTAAGCAGTTTTATCAAATGCCTTTTAACCTGGTGAGTAATTCAAGCCTATATACTTTTCCAAATGATACTTTTATTCTTATTGCCAAAAAACAATAAATGGAGGCAGGAAAGGAATTATGGTTTCATTATCATAATTGGAAGGCAGCAATAGATGCACCGGATTTAAGAACACAAGTACAACAGGATGGATAGGAGGGGAAAAAGGCAATTAGACCCTCCGCTCTGAGATGACTGGCCTGGAACTGCTTTATTGCAAAGAGAAGGCCTGAAGTAGCCTGACATACAATCAGTACATAAGAATGAAACTAGGGTTTATTACCAACAGTTAGACCACTTAAACAGCAAAACACTGTGCAGCTATGGAATTACTAATCTAGGTTAAAGACCTTAGCTAATGCAGATACAGACTGTTACAAGGAATTTAAAATCAGATCAGGAAAAGATAAGACTTGTCTTTTCTTTCTTCCTCTGCTTTATTTTATTTTTTCTCTTTTTTTAGTTGGAGTTTTTTAGGCATTTCCAGCCATGTACGATTTTTGAGTGCAGAGTAGTAATGTGTATTGCTGATGAGGTTTAGAGCACGTTTTGTTATTTTAACACTGACCTAGCTTTACAAAATTGCATTATATGCAGGTTAGTAAAAAGTGAGGACACATACATGAGGCTAGGCGGCAGAAGGCATTAAACTGTTGAAATGCAGGTCTGTTTAGTAAGATAGGATTTGAATGAATATTGTAATTCATTTTAACCATATTTTGAATATGATAAAATCTGAGATTCTGTTTAGGCCTATAATAAGAAATGCCTTCATTGACTGGCTGCAGGGGAGACATGATATCTGACCATCAAACACATTGAGTCCAATGAGACAGGTAGGTGTCAAAACATTGTATGATTGTGAAATGGTGATGATGATATTGGTTTGAAGGTCTAGCTATGAGGGTGGGAATGGATATAGTGCTAAAGGCCTATAACAAATCCAGGAAAAGAATTCTGACAATGTTTTCCATGTTGCATTTATTGTGGATAAATTCTGTAAAAAGTGAAAGTGTGGTCTTAGTACTATTCCTTCAAGAAAATTATACCATGTTTGTGAGAGGAGGTTATTTTGGTTTACGTGATCTGGAAGTTTCTCACAAATATAACATTGTAAGTAGCTTTGAAAACTAGTAGGATAATTGGTTTATAGTTAGCTAGCTATACATGCTTTGTACACATGTATTGTAAATGAGGATTCTAGAGTTCTGGAATGTATGACTCATGTATTGATGTTTTTCGTAGACATAGTGGGATGTAGTAGGTAATGCCTTCAGTTGCTAGGCTAAGATATGCTAGTGACGTGTTGTTTTGAGATTATAGAGCATCTTTAGTAACAGGTAAGACTTTGAAAGTGGAAGAGGATAAGGATGAGGTAGATTTGTTAAGATGCAAAGGGACTGGGGAGTGGCAGTAGGTTGGCCTTAAGACAATCTGTGGGCTACCTCATGGGATGTTATAAAGGGACATGTGTTTTGCCATGCTTAAGAGTTGGGGGATGTCTGACCAGTAATAGAAATGTTTGCAGTGTCTTTGGGACTATTCTTTCTCATTGAGATAGACATCCTATTTAGATTTCTGGAGTGCTTTTTTCAACAGATTGTTTCTCCAGCTATGGTCCTTTTTTAACGACTGGCATGGTACAACTAACAAGGAGCATGGAGTGTTTCAGCCCTGGTAAAAAATGTACCATCAGCATTCAGAATGAACTAAACCAAATGCAGTACTGACATTCAGAAACTGAATGCCGATAATGAAGATTGAATCCCCTGACATCTTGCACCTTGGACAGCTGTCCCCTTCACCCCATCATAGCTACACCTCTGGTACTATACCCAATTAATAATTTAGCTGAATTGTACTTTGTATTTGAGTTGCTAAAAGAGATAGCCAAACATATTCCTGTCATTCAAAAGAAATGTATCTAGTTGGTGAAATGTGCCTTAAAGCATAAGTCAGAGAACTTAATAAGGATAGCCAAGAGTTAAGAGACTGGCAGGAGAATAAGCTCTGAAAGAAAACAGTTACGTTTAATTTAAAGGCCTGAATATATAAAAGATCATTATATTACTTTTTAAATAACCCTGTTGAATATGTCTTGTACAGTGTGATGTCTGTCCTTCATTCTTCAAAATACTTTATTAGTTGTTAGACTTGAATTTGCATCCAGAGAGAATCACGAGTGATCTAGTCAACAGAACATATTTTTAAGTGCTGATGCTTAACATTATATTTGAATGTTAGGAAAAGCCAGGCCTTCCCTTCCCAATTAATGGGACTGAGACTACACTGTAAACCTTAGCTTCTTAGAGTAGCAAGCAAATGTATCCAATTAATTTGTCCATTTCTTTACAAAAGAAGAAGAGATATGTCAAGTTTTATAAAGAATATATAGAATCTGTGGCATCAAAATATTGCTGTCATTAATGTTTCCTCTAAAAGGATGAAGAAGCTAGATTACTGTTTCAAAACTATTTAAGATACATACATTAATACAGCTTGAAACACTATATTCGCTTTCCAGGCTGCAAGGTCTTTATTTAATAATCAAAGATCTTTAGAATTAACCATTGCTTTCTGCCTTCTGATAATTTTCAATCCAACCTTTATATAGGTTGGATCAAATAATAATAGCTTATGTAAGGATCTAAGTAGTACTGTAGCAGCCAATAAATGAGACACTACATGACAAAATGAAACCATGATCTCTTTATTCCATTTGAGTGATTCTGTAACCTTAGGATTATGAGCTTGGTGTCCCTCTAGAAGGAAGAAAGAGTGGGCAATTAATTTATCAGATAGGCAGCCTATCTGCCTGTATTTGTGATGCCTGCCTTTCATATCAGGCTATATAAACTTCTTTTCAAAAGCTAAGAGTACTGATCAACCAAGAAATGTACAGACCAATGGCATATCTGTAGAGGAGTTAATAAATTTGGAGTTAATACATTCACAGGCACATATGTGCTTTGTGTGCCAGCCCTGTGGGATGCACTGTGTATAATACTTTTCTGCCCAGTTTGCACTGTTAATATAAATAAAATGAGATTTATATGATAGAAATATTTAAGCCAAATAAACTCAGGCAAAAAAGTAAGAAATATATTATGGGCCAGTTTAGAACTGCATTATATTAGTAACACAAAGCAAACTAAATACAGTAAGCAGCTTCGGCCCTCAGAATTTCATCAGATGTGTACAAGGAACATCTAAGAGTTGGACTGTTTTAACCACAGCTGTAGAAGGCATACAACAGAAAGATTTAGGGCTTTTTCCACAGAAATCACAAATAACGAATAGTTCCTGCTGGATAAAGCACCTTCAATGAAAAGATAGATGCACAAACGAAAAAACAAGAAGGTGCACCATGTACTGCAAAACATAGACAAAAACTCTCTCCTTGAAGTAGTAAAACCACGGGCTTCTCGTATATCAGGATTCTTATTGAGCACTATGGAATCATAATAGAACAGTTAATGGGCGAAATCAAAGCTGCCAACAACGAATTAGCTAAATTATTGGGCAATGATGATTTACTTTTATTTTCAGAAGATCTTAAGCGCACCCTGTCATCTCTTGACTCCAGATCCTTATTGGACAAAAAGAGAAAGTTAGAGAGGGATTTTTTAGATTTTCATAATGGCCAGGTTTTCTCTTGGCCCCGTGATAAGTTTCCTTCCAAAAGTGGTTTCTCTCATCCACCGGCACATCAACCAGTGCGAAATTCTGGGTCTACATCTTTAAATCCGGTGATTTCCACCACCGATACCACACAGAGTTCTTCCTCCTTGATGACCTCATCAATAGAAGCCCGTCCTCCGGTTTCGTCTTCACAGAATGTATCTGGAGCCTTGCAGGTTACTACAGATATCCCATTGCAACGTCGAGTAGTTGTTCAAGCTGAAATACACGCCGACAATGATGCCATGGTGGGTTTACCATCTACCTTGGATACTACCGCTGGCCATAAGATCCATGACGTCCGGAGGAAACAATTATCTATGGATCCTTTTATTATATCAACAGAGGATGAAGTCTTTGGTTTGGGCGATGGCCTGCCTTCTTTTCCACTTCCCTACAAACCACACGAAAGGAGGACTTGGTCGCCCCAAGGGAGAGTGGGGAAAAGGAAGAATACGGACGAGATTTCTCAGAATATGAAAAAGGTACCGAGATCCAAAACTTAGTTGTAAATCTTTCCAAATATAATTTGAGTAGCAATGAGCTTTCAATTTTGAATAAAGGGTTGGGTTTTATACCCTCTGGATGTAATGATTTAACCGATATCATCACTGATATCAAGCTTTTTACCAGGAACTTGGGTCTTAAGTTACTGTTCGGCCAAGATACTGGTGTCAATAACACTGCTCATAGACCCCTTAGGAAACCATCCACTTTTATGCCTCCACAGCACCCTTTACTAGAGGCATTTGAACAGGCCTGTGAGTCTGATTTATTTGAACTTTACAATGACAGACATGCCAAGCCGGATTTTCATAATATGACTCTTGGTGAGAAAGCAGCCCTAGCTGACTTGAAGTGTAACGATCAAATTGTAATAAGACAAGCGGATAAAGGTGGAGCTATTGTTATCCTTGACAAATCTGATTACTCTGACAAAATGTATTTTATGTTAGCTGACAGGGAGACATATCTCCCCATCTCTAATTGTGTTTTGAATGATTTAATTAGAAAAGTACACGCTAGTTTATATGATTTATTGTTAACCATGGTCATTGACAATGACCTTTATTTGTATTTACTGGTTGATAAGCCCCTAGTTCCCTCTTTCAGGGGCCTCCCGAAGATCCACAAAGATGTGAAGAACCCTTCTTTAAGACCAATTGTGTCTAGTCGTGGATGGCTAACAGAACCTCTATCTATTCATCTAGATAAGTTGCTTAAACCTATTGTTTCAGAAGTGGAATATGTTTTAAGAGATACACCACACTTCTTAGAGAATTTAGCCATTTATAGTAAGTCCTCCCCTTTCAACATCCACAATGTGTTAGTCACACTTGATGTGAAGTCGTTGTTTACATCAATACCTAATGATGTTGGCATGGAGTATATCCGGGCATTATTAACCAAGAAAAGAATACCTAATAGTACCATTAATAAGTGCATGTCACTTCTTGAGATTGTTCTTGAGAACAACGTTCTTTGTTATGAAGATAAGTACTATCTACAAACGAAAGGGGTCGCGATGGGCACCCCGTGTGCCAATGCATATGCCAACTTGGTATTGGCACAATGGGAAGACTTACATGTTTTAAACACAAGTCTTGATCACATGAAACACCTTAGATATTACAATAGGTTTGTGGACGATGTTTTTTTACTTTGGGATGGCACTATTGAGCAACTGTTAACCTTTGTGAGTTACTTGAATGAGACAACTGATTTTTTATGTTTTGAATGTTGCTATTCTGTTGATGCCATTGAGTTTTTGGATGTCAAGATAATAAAGGGATCCATTGGCTTTGATACGGAGCATTTTAGGAAACCATGTTGGAGGAATAATCTTTTGCATTGGGCCAGTATGCATCCTAGGCATGTGCACCAGAATTTAGTGAGAAACCAAACAATAAGGGTATCCAAGTTGACATCTCAAGACAGTGTTTTTGATCACCATAAATCAATACTAGCTAGGAATTTTATATCTAGAGGCCACAATCAGACACAGGTGCATGCAGATATTGCCAGAGGCGATCATTGTAGGGAGGATATAGGGGCACCACTGATCAATAGATCGTATCCCCATGATTCCATTAAAACAACCAGCAATTCAGCTACCATGAATAGGATAGTTATCCCTTTCACCAACAGGAATCATCATGTATTGGATGTTCTCAATAGGAATTGGAGATTGTTGATGGTTGATGAACGGATTAAGAGCCTGGTTGATGAGAGACCCAGAGTAGCATACAGAAATATGCTGTCTCTCAACAGACTACTTTGCTATGACAGGGCCTATCAGAACACTAGAACCCCATATAGAACAGGTACATTTAGCTGCAATTCTTGTAATCAGTGCAAATATGTATCCTGCTCTGACAATTTTATTCATCCCATAACACGACGTTCTTACAATTTTAGACAATATGCGGATTGTAGATCCACAAATTTAGTTTATATTGCTGTTTGTCAGACCTGTAACGTTTTTACGTTGGCATGACAACAAGATCTCTACGGGAACGTATGAGGGAGCACCTTTATGCTATTAGCAAGGGCAACACCACCAATGCCCTAGCTAAGCATGTTTTAGATGAAGGATGCTCCCACAGTTTTAAATTCCAAGTTTTAGAACTGGTATCCACTACTAGCCGATTGGGCAATGTAAGGAACACCACAGAAGAAAGGGAAGCTAAATGGATACTTAAATTGCAAGCACACAAGTTTGGGCTAAATGATAGAGTGACTTTGAAGCCATTTTTATCTAACAGACCACTTCGACACTAGTTCACATATTTTTAGCTAATATTGTCAGTTCCCTTATGTTTTTATATTTACCACTATTCTTTGTTCTTTTATCTGTATACATACACATGTTGAATACTAGCATTCTGATTTGTTGTTTTTAACTGGGGTGTGACATCAAGATATGTATTTAAGGGGAGTTACTTTCATTATTTTTATGTCTGATGAAGCGTTTGTTATAACGCGAAAGCGCTAACACTGCAGTTGATCCTTTTATTGTTCATACAATAAACGTGGTTTTACTACTTCAAGGAGAGAGTTTTTGTCTGTTTTGCAGTACATGGTGCACCTTCTTGCTTTTTCCACAGAACTCCACTCCATTTTTTCTTTAAATTTTGGCTCCATACGTGCAAGCATACTTACAGCATGAATTAGATGCTAAGTCCAGATAGGTGGCATATAGTGTAAATAGTTGTCAAATTTTATTTTTATGTTTTACTTTTAAACTCTATTTGATACTATGTTTGCAATTAAATTATGTTATGTGCAATTATTTCTATATGTTAAAATCAGTAAAACATTTTGAGAAAAAAATAACCATTTAGGCTTAAGTCGTAGTAAGTACAGTGCGCATTCAATACTAATTAGCTCATTAGGTCTAGGCAAGACTGTAAAATTCAGTCTAATTTGCCGGCTACATTCATTTTGTACAACTGTATCAGTTACATAAACGATGAACCTTCTAAAACCAGCACAAAAAGTGTTCATAGGTATGTACTAGGCTATCTGACCAAAGGCATTTATAAGCCTAGCCAGAATGTGTTGGCTTTCACCGTCCCCTTAGATTAGTTCCCTGTGCCTCTGTCCAGCAGCGCCACCGATTTGATCCCCGGGGTAAACTTTCTGTTTCCCATCCACTCGTCAAGGTATGTTATGCCTGTATAAATGTGTGTTCATTAACACATTGTGTAATAGCATTACTCATGGCAGTAAACTATGTCTTGGAACTCTGTTTTTCCTATGCAGAGACTGCTACACACAGTGCAGCAACACAAATGCATATTGCTTTGTCCCTTACCATTTCTTAGAATCAAGAGTAAAAAAATCCCTTTTGAATATTTTATAAGGACAAGAAAAGCATCTAAAGTTGAAGGTGTCACCTTTTTGTTATAGAAAACAAATTAGCGTGATCATTATTCTCGGGCAAATACTTCACTTGCTCCATCTCCTAAAATAAGTTTTTTTTTAATGAGTTGCTGGCACAATTTCAGCATTTTCCATCAATATTCTCCTAATATTTTCTATGTTAGTCCTTATGGCTTGCAAATAACAACTCTGTCTAAAGCATATCGCCTGCATATATTTATTAGGCTGCACCTTCCTTTCTTGTTCACTTTATTGTCTGTTGTTATTGTTTTTGAAAGACATGGATGTATATGCCCTACTCTGCTTCTTTACCTTGCCGTGACAGACTCTGCCACCTGCCTCCTGTATCTCCTTTCAACAAACTAATCATGTAATTCTCTTATCTTTTCTTCATGTATTACAGGTGCTGACTCAAATTTCTAATGAATGGAATTTGATATTATTGTAGAAAAGGAGTATATTTGGCCAGGGCTGACCTTAGCAGCTGATAGGCCCAATGTAGATGGTTTTGGTGGGAACCCACAGCTGACCACCCCATCTAACACTCAGTGCCCACCCCAATCCCCTTCCACACGTTGGTCTCCTGAACTTTCAAATTAGGTATAAGAAAAGCATGCTGTTATGGTATTTAAAAACAAAATAACATCTTTAGTATCTTGTATATTCTTAGTCTGAAGGAAGCTCTATTGAAACATGAAACCTGGTAACATCTGATTCATCACAGTCCTCATCGATTGACTCCATCTCCAATATGCTGGAATGCCAGGACATTCTTACCGTTGAGAGATTGGGAATGAGCTTGAGGCTTCTGGGGAGCCAAAGTGATCATGGACATTTTCTAAACTCAGTTAAACATTCTGATATCATAACGCCCTTTTCTTCATTCATACGTTTCCAATCCCTTGCGCAGTTAATTCTCATTCTTTGCTGAACTTCCTCAGAATGATTCCTTATCATCATAGTTAGAATCTCAGGTCTCCCCTTAGAAGCAGCATTGCTCACATGCATCCACACTTACATAACTATTTCTGAAAGTTCATTTTTATTTACTTATTGCTAATGGTAAGTGCACTAATGACTGCAGATCATTTCCAACCATAGCTCAGGCCAAAAGGGCAGTGGTGAAGATTACTTGCAGAGGGACATTATAATAGCCACTAAGCAGCATGTTTTGGTAGATGGGGAGAAATCATAATGCCTTAAGGAAAACCTCATGATTGTAGTGAGGACATGCAAAACTGACACAATTTGCTCATGTTTCTGTAATACAATTCTCCCAAAGCTCCTGTTTGTTTTTGTATGTCACTCTGAAACTGGGATATCCTTTAGGTTCATAGGTGTGTACTAGGATAATGGCCGCGGGACCTTTACAAGCCTAGCCATAGGATTACCTAGCCTCTGTTGAGTAGAGCCAATGGAGTTATCCCCATGGTGAATTTTCTATTTCCCATCAACTCATCAATATATCTCTTGAAGAGGGTCAGCGAGGTGCCCTGGTTGACATTTATGGGAAGTCTATTCCATAGAATGGGCAGTCTCTGAGTTATGAACCTGTCCCTCCAGTACGTTCTGTTGATTGTGGTCATGAGGTTGAGGTCTCTGGAGCATGTGGTGCGGGGGGATTGGGATTTCTTTAGATGTAGCATTTCTAACAGAGCTAGGTCAGACATGGCTTTGTATGTCAAGCCGAGAATGCCTCTAAGTAGGTGATGCAATCCCAAATAAAACCAAGACCCAATTCTCCAAAGGCAGAATCACAAGGCTTTATTTAGTTATGTTAGGAACCTGGGTGGGAATTTCCAGATATGCTCAGAATTAGTCCAAAATGACAAAAAATACACCGAACCCACAGACATTGCCAACATCCTAGCTGACAGGTTCAGCGCAAATTCCCCCCCCCCTCCACCAAAAGGGCAAATATCTATCCCAGCAGAGTGCTGCCCCCCCTGACATCTCAGATGCTCAAGTAAGAGCCGCCCTCTCCAAAGCAAAAAACACAGCATCAATGGGACCAGACGGTGTCCCAGGCTGCGTCCTACATGAACTCCAAAAAGAGCTAAACTCAAACATAAAACTACTGTTCAATCTCAGCCTTACTACAGGATATGTACCCAAAGAGTGGCATACAGCAATAGTGGTCCCTCTCCACAAAGGTGGTGCCTCAACGGATCCTGCAAACTATCGCCCCATAAGCCTGACTAGCTTGGTCTGCAAAGCTATGGAAAAGATCATCATGGACCTCATAAATAAAGATATTGGGGATCTACAGACACTGGATCCTACCCAGTTCGGCTTTGTTAAGGGCAGATCCTGCCTCTTAAACCTGGTCGATTTCTTTGAAACAATCACCAAGGCCATTGACGAGGGGAAGGTGGTCCACACAGCCTACCTGGACCTCGCAAAAGCCTTCGATACAATACCCAACTCGGGCATTATAGATAAGCTCACCAGCTTAAATATAAACCCCTATGTCACTAGATGGGTTGCAAACTGGCTCAAGGACAGAACCCACATGGTTAGAATTGCTGGAGCCATGTCAGACTCCAAACCAGTTACAAGTGGCGTCCCACAAGGCTCAGTCCTGGGACCTCTCTTGTTCGGTATATATTTCTCGGAGGTACAGGCCAACATGACTGCAAACTGGGCGCCATAATCGACTCTCCAGCTGACACAAGCATCCTTCAAAAGGGCCTCACAGAAACAGACAACTGGTGCCAGAGCCATGGCCTCAAGCTAAACACCAAAATGCGTATAGTCATCCCCTTTGGCAAAAACAAAGTGCCCACAAATTACCACATAGGTGGTAATCCATTAAGTACAGAAGAAGTAATTAGGGACCTGGGGACCCAAGTTGATAGCAATCTCTCATTTGACAACCACGTGGCCAAAGTGGTTAAAAAAAACATTTTATATAGCCCACCTAATCATGAAGGGATTCACATCTAGATCAGGGGAGGTCATCATGCCTCTTTACTCATCCCTCATCAGGCCCATAATTGAGTACAATGCCCCTTTTGGGATGTACCTTACCAGACACCTGCAGCAACTGGAAAGACCCCAAAAGTACCTCACCAAGAGGATCAAAGGGCTCAAACAGATGCCATATGCTGCCCGGTTAAAGAAACTTCAGCTCTACTCAGTGGCATACCGCCTGCTCAGAGGCGATCTGTGCCTGGCGTATAAAGCCATGTCCAACCCGGAATTAATGGACATGCTGCACCTCAGAAAATCCAAATCCCATCGAGCTATGCGCTTGAGAGACTTGAACCTCAGCACTGAAATAAATAGGACATGCTGAGGGACAGATTCATAACCCAGAGGCTCCCTTCACTCTGGAATAAAATCCCAGTCCAGGTTAGGCAGAGTCCCTCATTGACTCTCTTCAAGAGGAATCTTGATGAGTGGATGGGAGATCGTAGGTTTACCCCGGGTATCACTTCTGTTTCACTGTTAGACAGAGGCACAGTATACTAACCTCAAAAAAGGGCATAGCAAAATTAATTTAAAATGGGTGGCGAAAGCCAAACACACTCTGGTTGGGCTTGTGGATGCCCTAGGGCAGATAGCTTAGTATGAACCTATGAACCTATGAGACAGAGAATAGTTGGAGTTTTTTGAGTCTGTCCATATAGGACAAGTATTTAAGGCCTAGGATCCTCTTTGTGAGGTACTTTTGTGGACTCTCCAGTTGTTGCAGGTGCCTAGTGAGGTACATGCCAAATGGGGCATTGTACTCAATGATTGCCCTAATGAGGGAAGAGTAGAGGGAGACAATGACGTCTTTCTTCCTGGATGCAAAATCATTAGTAATGAGATGTGCCACATAGACGGACTTTCTGACCACAGTGGCAATATGGTGATCAAAAGAGAGGTTGCTGTTACGCCTTCTATGTTCAATGGACTACCATCAATGTGGTAATTCATGGGAACCATGTTTTTCCCAAAAGGGATGATGGCAAATTTTTTGGCAGTGAGACCATTCTGTAGGATGCCAACATCACTTGGGAGTTAATAATAGCTCCCAACTTGCAATTGTCTGCGAACTTTGTCAGCCAGAGTCCCTTCGTGTTGGCCTGGACTTCAGAAAAGTAGATACCAAACAGGAAAGGACCCAGGCCCGAACTCTGTGGGACTCCACTCGTGACTAGTCGGCAGTCTGACTTGGAGTCAGCTACTTTCACATTGTGGGTTTGCAGCCCACCTAGTGATATAGGGGTTGATGCCTAGCTTAGTGAGTTTTTCTATGATTCCTGAGTGGGGAATGGTACAAAAGCCTTTGGCCTGATCAAGATAGGCTGTATGAACCACCTTGCCTTCATCCACAGGTCTGGTGACTGACTCAAAGAAGTCGACCAAGTTGAGCAGGCATGATCTACCCTTCACAAAACCAAACTGTGTGGGATCCAGAATTTGGAGATACCCTATATCCTCGTTTATTAGGTCCATGATGAAGTGTTCCATAGCTTTGCATATCAGACTCATCAGGCTAATGGGGCGATAGTTCCCAGGGTCTGTAGTCACTCCTCATTTGTGGAGAGGGATGACTGTAGCAGTGCACCATTTGGTAGGGACAAAGCCTGAGGTGAGGCTGTGATTGAACAGGGCACACAGGTGAGGTGCCAGTTCACTCATAGTTTACATAGAACACAGCCAGGGATATTGTCAGGTCCCATAGAAGCTGTATTCTTGGCCTTGGACAGTGCTGTTTTAACCTGTGCAGCAGTAATACTGGGTGCCTGGCATTCTACTGGCATTGTAATTGGTCCTTTGGGGGGAGTAATGTTGGCACTGAATCTGTTGGCCAGTATATTGGCAATATCTGTTGGCTCAGTATAGGAGGTACCATTGTGCAGTAGCTCAGAGCACATCTGGGTATTGCTGTGGAGATTCTTTACATAACTATAGAAGGCCTTGTGGTTGTCTTTACTATCTGCTGCAATTCTGTTTTTATAGCAAGCTTTAAAGGATTTGATTAGGGATCTCAACTTTTTGTTGAGGATGATAAGGGAGTTTTTTCCAGTCTTGGTACTTTGCCTTATTCTGCATCAGTTTCCTCCTTCTGTTGTAGAGTTTGTTTATGGCAGGGGCCCTCCAGATTGGCTTCCTTTTTTTTGGAGGTGAGCGTCTTGGTTCTATTGGGTATGGCAAGGTCCATACATTTGTGTACGTGTTCGTACAGTGCATTGTTGTATGATTTGATGGTCATGCAACTATTCTCCATTTGTATGGGTGCTGTGAAGTTTAGTCACCTCTGTTTTTAGGAGCCCAAAGTTAGCTTTGGAGAAGTTTTTCATGGTGGTTACCTTTGGGGGGGGGTGTTGATTTTCAAGGTGATTAGTTTGTGGTCCAATCTAACCAGGTAGGGGTTGACTATTGGTGTAGAGCAGTGGTCGCCCATGTTAGTAATGACCAGGTAAAGGATGTTGCTATCTCTAGTGGGGGTAAGAATGGGCTGGTCCTGGTCATTGGAATTAATGAATTCCAGGAAACGTTGAGCAAGTGTATTGGTACATGACTAGTTTTCTCAGTTAGTGGAGGGGTAGTTGAAGTCACCCAGTATGAGAGTGTTAGGTTGGACCCTCATATTCTCCAGAGTGCTTAGGAATGTGGGGTGTGAGTCTTGGGACATGGTTGGGGACCTATAGCAGGCTACGACCTGAATCGCTGTCTTGCCCACTGTTAGCTGCACCTAAAGTATCTCTGATGCGATATGTTGGGATACCAGTCTGAAGGTGTGTGCATCCTTTATGAATATGGAAACACCACCGCCATTGGAACTTTGGTCCAAGTTCTGGGGCCGAAAGGTGTGGAATGAGTCATATAGCCTGGTAGTGCAGGGCTGCTTTCTGCTGCCTTGAACAGGTCTCTGTTACAGCACAAATGTTGATGTTCTCCATTTTAAGGAGTACTTTGAGAGAGTGCATTTTGAGATTTAGACTTCAAGTGTTGAGCAACATGACCCTCAGATTGCATTTGTTTGTAGCTGTTACAGTGGTAATTTGGTCTTTGGAACACCACCTAAAAAAGGCACTATAGGGGTGGCAAGAGCCTTGGCCAGTATCCAGAAGCCCAGGGGTGACAAATGCTGGCCATCTCTGGCAAAGCATCAAGGTCTTTCAGTCATGTCATCCTAGGCAGACAGATACTGGATCCGCTTAGAATGACACCAGAAACTTAACCAGTTGTTGAAATCAATCATTTTCTGCTTGTACTGTAGTATCATTCTGGGTGATGGTAGGATGCTGCTCAGGGTTAGGGTCATACCCACCTGGGCTACATAATCCGAGAGCTCCTCCATGTCTCTTCATGTAGTCCAGGGAGGTACGTCTCAGGTCATTCACTTCCACATGTACAATGACAGAGTCATATTTGTGCCTGTTGTTGAGGGACCTGAGTGCATGCATTATGTGGTGGATCCTGGCACCTGACAGGCAGCTGACTGTTACTTTCTCCTAATTCAACCTAGTGAGCACGACATCAGTGTGTGCCTCACTATCGAGTCACCTATGACTAGTGTGTTCAGCATGCTGTTTTGCCTTAGGGGCTTTGGTTGAGTGGCACACTTTTTAGTAGAGTTATGTGTCTCCTGATTAGTGTTGTGTTGTGATGGTCGTGCGTTTCTGCCTTGGAGGACTCTGCTGTTTGGGTAGATTTTTATTGAGAGCCTCCACAAAGGTGGGTGTGTGGTTTGTGGTTTTATGTGAAGACAGTGCTGGCGTGTGTTCTGGAGGGCTAAGTGTTCCATGTGGTGTGGTGCAAGTGTTGACCTTATCCTGTTGACCAGCTATTCTGGTCTTTGCTGAGAGTTTGTGGCTTCCAATCTGGATATATAAGAGCATCTCTCACAAGTCTGAGTGTTGGGAGATAAGAGGAGAGGGTTGTACATGAGGCAGTTGCTACATTGCCTCAGGATGCCCAAGTTCACCAGGTTAATAGGAGAAAGCACAGGGAACTGAACTTTAGACATGCCTGGTGGGGTGGGCATTAGTAATAAGTACTGGAGCCGTTTCCTTTTAGAATGTTTAGTGCTGGTAGCACTTTTGTGTGCTACAATAATTGCTGCAAGAAGTCTGGTAAATTGCTAGACTAATAAGCTAGTAAAAGTGCAGGAGAGGAGAGAACTAGCAGATCTAAGGGAAAAAATGAAGAGCAGACTTTGGCACCGCTCAGAAGCTTACAAACACTCCTGGATACAGCAAGTCTGTATCTCGACTAGACTAGTTACAGGAAAGGTGGAAAACAAGCGCAAACGAGGGCTTTTAAACCAGAAAGCTGAAAAACTGCCCAAATGGCCAATAAACTACAATTTCTGGCCAGAAACCACTCCTCTTGTGGTAGATAGGCTACATAGTGCTTAACACTCCCACTGATAAGCTAAAAGACTTCCCTCCAATACAGAAAGACTTGGGGGGTTCAGAAGTTTACATACAGTCCTGGATACAGAAAATCTGTATCTGGACTAGACTAGTTACAGGAAAGGGGGAAAACAAGTGCAAATGCGGGCTTCTAAATCAGAAAGTTGAAAGAGTTGGAAAAACTGCCCAAATGGCCAATAAACTACAATTTCTGGGCCAAAAAACACTCTGTATTTTTTGAGTCAAACTGTTTCTTTTACTAATTTACTGTTATAGCTCAGTGGAATCATTTTTGTATCCATCTCTACCTCCCTCCACTCAACGTATACAAGTTGTATTTCGCCTCTCTTGGATTATTTTGCTCCTATCTGCATCTGCAGCAAGGGGTCTAAGTAATAACAGCGAACAATCAAAAGATCAAATGCTGTTATATCGACCACAAAAGAACGAAAATAAAAAAAGAGCGAACCGCCAGAACAGCAAATTTTTCCCAGGGAAAGAATTTGCTGTTCCCCTCCCCAAAAAAAAGCACTATCAACCCACACCCCTCTACTTAAATATGCCAACTCCGAGATCGCACTACAGTGCTGAAAACAGCAAAATGACGAAAGCGGCCAAGCAAATTCTTTCTCAGGGAAAGAATTTGCTTAAAAGCTGCTTCATCATTTTGCATTTTTGACATTTACAGTTTGACGAAGACGCATTCGACATAATACATCTTCATTCTTCTGAGAGGAACCTGCAGCAAGTGTTTCTCTGCCATGCCACTGAACTTATAACATTCTGTCAGAAGTTGTAGTGATTACCTCACATTACAATATATGTTCCTTTTTTGTTTGTGCTTACTAGGGTTTGCTTTTATACTGCCTGAGGCTGACTATTCCATGCTGTTTTTATTATTATATTCATTATGAACCAATTGTATACCCTACATCATTCAGAGAAATGAAAGAAAATGCAGTGTCACTCAGTCTTCATATTAAAGTAGTCTGTCTTCTGCAACAGTGACTAGAGTGGATATACAAAACCAAATGGTTAATCCTACTTCAGTTTTGGGTTAAAAAATCCCTGTTGAGCACTCAGCAACAGCAAGTAACTACTAATGTAGAATGAAGCAGCTGTGAGTCATACAAGTATCACAAAAATGCAGCATCCATAATACTATATGAGGCACTAGTGCAATGAATCACAGAGAATGTAGTCCATGCCGCTGGTAAGATTTGTAGCTACTGCAGAAACATGACTACAGCTAGGAAAATTCCTTATGCTTTCCTGTAATGTGTCTTTGCCATGCCTTTTGGGCTATAAAAGATTTAATGACCCTGCCACAGCCCAGTGCAGAGCCCTCTGTGAGAGAGTGTCCCGATTGTGCCATATAGGTCAAATTGGCCTAAGGCTGGCTTTGTATCCGACAAATTAAACTGAATTATACAGTTGTGCACTGCAGAACTAAGACAGGAGTAGAAATGAGGAAAATGTAGTCAGATACTGCAGGCAAATGTGCTGAAGTGTCATAATTAACATTTGTAACATAAATCCTCCCATATTGATATAACGATAATTAATCTAAATGAAAATACTTGATATATGCACATAAATAAAAATGGACATGGTAAAAAAGAACATGAGAGGGACAAAGAACTACAGTATAACAAAGGGGAGTTAAAGTGATACACATTTTAATAAACTGATGAGTTGAGATAACAGCAATGACAGTAGATACATTATGGGATAAATGCATAAACTGCAGTTATTGCATATGAGATATTGGGAATTTATGCATGCTGCATTCTCCCCTTCAGCATGTATACACAAGAATAAAGGAATCTTACAGTTTTTGTGTTGTGCACATCAGAAAGGGACATTGTTTTGCAAATAACTGTTACTGGCGCTCATAGGAAAGGAGTTTATCACCTATAAACCTGTAATATACAAGCATGTAGCATAGTCATGTAAATATTAAATGGTAATAGAATAACACTCAACATACATAACTGACAAATGACAACACACATCAGATGACATTTCATGATAATTCCACTTTCTGATGATTTGGCAGCGTGCCATACAGTAAGAAACGTTCTATATGAGCCCTCATCAGCCATAAAGCTGTAGAGTATGAAGAAAAGAATTGCAATAAAGAAAAATGTGGGCAAAGACATGCAATGCAGAGCATAATTATTTTAGAAATAAGTAATGTCTGTGAGCAATGAAGGACATAATAAATATTTGCATCATGTCATTTTCCAAAACGAGAGCCACGACAGATATCAGAGAGATGCATATCATTTATGGGCACCACAAAAATATGCATATTGGTTGTGTCATGAAGAACAGCACTTTCCTATCATAATGGGTATAGATGCCCTACCTTGGAAGACAAGGCCTGAAAAAGGTGGCCCTCTGACAGTGCCAGAACTGTTTTCTATGTGTAAGCCACTGCTGTCTGAAATGTATGAAATGAATAATGAATATAATTTGAAAAATCTGATTTAGTCAGAATTCTGAAAAGGAGCTACACGCGTTATTGCCCAGACAACAGTGAGAAGTACAATATCAATGCTTCCTTGCCAAGGAAACTGTTTCCATCATGTAGTACATACACTGTCCCAGAATTCAACAGCATTCTGTCTATGCAGGTATGCAATACAAGCCAATATTCAGTGCACGTGCCACAGGTACACTCATAGCACAACATGCCCTGATTAACCATTTCACTACCATGCAATCAAAACACATGATTATATATCATTGTTCAGCATAAAAATATGAGTAACTAGAGACAGTGGCCAGTCTTTGTGTAACATCAGTATGTTCATATAATGTTGCCGATTACAGAAACTGAACAGCAAGCTATACAAGTCTACTGACTGACGTCAATGAACTACAATCACCACAGTGGAAGTCTTAAGAAACTGAGACGCTCCATCTATGCTAACTTATTGCATCATATGACTGTGTTGCAAGCAATTTTTTGATATAAAAGGCATGTACATATTATAACTGTGATGGATGCTATTCATGCATTACAGTATAAGGCCCAACAATGCTAACAGGCACTGAATGTGGAAGTTGAATACATGAGCATTTGACTACAGAAATTACATGATATTGTAGAAAATGAATGTTCCACATTAGAAGTGCCACTTCAGTTGTGAGGTATGTCAACATTTCAAAACATTACATCATGTTATTGCTGGACCAGACCCAATTTGAGTTTGTTAAAGGAAGATCCTGCCTCCTCAGTCTGGTGGACATCTTTGAGAAAGTCACCAGAGCCATGTATGAGGGTACAACAGTACACACTGCTTATCTAAGACCTAGCCAAAGTTTTCAACACAATCCCCCACTTGGGGATTATAGATAAACTCATTAAGTTATGCATAAACCCCTCTATCATCAGATGAATAGCAAACTGGCTCACTGACAGAACACATGTTGTCCAGATAGGTGAATCCACTTCCGGTAAGAAACCTGTTGGTAGTGGTGTCCCACAAGGCTCAGTGTTGTGAACCCTCTTGTTTGGTATATACTTCTCTAAACTGAAGGCTAGTGTTGGGGGCCTCTGGATCACCAAGTTCACTGACTGTAAACTGAGAGAAATTACTGAATTCCCAAATGATGATGACATCCTACAAACAGGCCTAAGAAATGACAAACGACTACTCCGAAAACTATGCTCCGAGACTAAATGTTAAAACAAATGCATAATCATACCCTTTAGTAGATCAGATATCTGTAAAAATTATAACATTGATAGCAGACCCCTAAAAGTAGAGACCACCAGATAGCAACAGCAATGAGGAAATCCTTCTGTGTGGATCAACGTATAAGTAAAGGTGTGGCCTCAAGTTGAAAGGAGGTCATACTGCCAGTGTATTCAGCACTCATCAGGCCCATAATTGAGTACAATGCTGCCTTTTGCATGTACCTAACCAGGCACTTACACCAACTGGAGTGGCCCCAGAGGTTTCTAACAAAAAAAAATACAAAGAGTAAGATACACATCTTATGCAGACAAACTGAAAGCCCTATCCCTTTACTCTGTCTCATATCATTTATTGAGAGGTGATGTATGCCTGACCTACAAGACATTCTCTGATCCAGCCCTGATGAAAATGATACATATTCACAAGAAAAATTATATGGGCATTGTGTTTCATGAACCTGAACCTTGCTTGTGACTCTAACAGAACTTGCTGGAGAAACAGATTTGTATCTTTTCTACAGAATAAACTTCCCATCTTTGTAAAACAAAGCCTGTCCCCCACTCTCTTCAAATAAAATAAATAAATTTGGATAAATGGATAGAGAACTGTAAATTCACTCCTTGGGTACTGCTCATGTCCCTTATGGACAGAGGCAGTCTGTAAAATGACTCAGGGCTCCAACACCCAAAGGCCCACTACCCTGATACTACCCCAACCCATATCTGGGGAATTAGATATAATATTGTTATACCCTGGGTATTATTGGCTAGACTTGTAAAGGCCCTTGTGCCATTAGCCTAATAATCACCTGTGGACCTATGAACCTATGCTGCAAAGGATATGTGTGCCTGTACTTGCTGTAGAAAGGCAACAGCATACAGAATATTGTCTCATTCCCTCATGCTATAGGAGAAGCCTCGCTACAAATGTTATGAGGAAAATGTAATCACGTGTCATCCTTACTTTGAGTAAAAGCATTGCTACGTGAGCAATTATCATAGCTTTTTGTAAGAGGAATCAACATCTAGACATGTACACAGCAGGTGTGTTTGACAACAGTGTTAGTGACATTTACAGTCATAAGACTTACAGAATGTAGTCTGAGCAGTAATGGATAGATTTGAACTACCTACCTAACAATACAAGCTACAGATTAATGCCTGAATTACAAGTGCCACATGATGTATTGCTATACAACGGACACAGTGCACAGCTGAATGGATGACATCACCATTGTTTATTAGCTGGATACTTTTATGCTAAAAAGTAGTCAAAGGGCACAATATCACTGTACAGCCACACATCACTTATGTATTTGAAGAATAGTCTATACCGTATGAGAGTAAAATACGCACTCACAGCTGGACTCAAACCTCCTACCTCTGTAGGTAAACAATGTATAAAGCACAGTGTCAAAGTCATACATCATAGGAAAAGTCGTATTACAACTCTGAGATACTGCAGCTATGTAAACATAATGTAATCACCGTGTTGCCAAAAATGTATTTTCGCTTAGCATGCTAGAAGTTGCTAGTTTCAAACAGTGCCACTGTAAATACATCTCATAAGCAGAAGTGTATGTAACTGTGGTTGTGAGGAAGCCAGCTATATATGACCGTAATTACAGTCACACGGTTTAAGCAAAGATCAGTTCAAACCACCTATCCATCTAGTTAAACAGTTTTAAAGAGCACAGTATCAGCAGCTAGCACCTTTGCAAATTCTGAGTACAAGTGAGACGTATAGCATCTATGAAGACACGATATCAGTAGTGTACTACCAAGGGGATGTGTGTGGTAAAATGACTTTTACAGCAGTTTGGGGTTGTAAATATTGCCACTGCAAATGTGTATAAACCAATCCTGAATCCATTTACAGTCGCACACACACATTCAAAGAAGGTAAACACTGCTATATTTGAACCTTCTGTCTAGTTCAGATTTTAAAGAACAGTGTAAAAAAAGCAAGCACCTCAGGAAAAGACAGACTTTTAAAGTGTGAGAGTGCACTTTAGAAAGACTGGCCTCATCAGTGTGTTGCAGAGATGTTGTTTTGAAAGGTGGGATAAGGGGGGGGGGTGTAATCTAACAATTTAAAAAAGTTTTGCAGGAGAGTGGAAGTTGATAAAGAACAGCTGTGTTTGAGCACATAAGCCTCCATTACACACAAAGACACCCTAGATTCATGTGTGTGTATCAAACTTCCTTCCTATCTAGTACACAACATAGCACAGTATTTGCCACAAGTGCCACAGGAGAAGTATGAGTCTTAACGGGAGAGGATGCACTTTTGATGGGATGACCTCATCACTGTGTTGCAGATGGAATGTTTCTGTTAAAAGTGGGATAAGGGAGCTGTGTGAAAAGTTCAGTATATTCTCCTCAGGGGAAGTGGATACAGCACTAAGCCTCTCTATTTGACACACACACACACACACACACACACACACACACACACACACACACACACACACACACACACATTTCCCACGTTGAGTATGGAACCTCCTATTTATCTAGTTACACAATCTAGAGAGCACAATATTAATTGCAACTGCCACACAAAAAGTCTTAATTTAATGATGTGAAAAAGCACAGATGTATTTGTTAAAAATCCACTGTTTGGAAAAGATGATACTGTGCATCACAGGTTTTGGGACAAATGCATATTTGTGTACAGTCCAGTGTAACAGCACTGTGATTGCCCCATGTAATGGCATAGTTCTGTACTAAAAGTTTAGATATTCTCCTTCATGTATGTTGCATTAGTGTGAGGGGCATGTACCTGTTTCATATTATGGGATGCTAAAGACAATCACAGCTGTAATCGTGGATTATCAATCAAATTTTCCTACCACTTCAATCCGGGATGATTGCACACTTGCCTTGTCTCATACTTGCACAATGTGCATTGACAAGACATACGCTTCCCACATTGGACAACGCACTGCAGAAAAACAGTGGTGGATTATGTGTGAATATCTTTACCATAATTGTAACAAAATTGCATGATGGCAAAATATCAGTGCATGTGTAATCATATCTTAAGGTGTTTACTTACAATAGGGAGTAACAGTAATCTATGCTACTTTTTGCTGACTTTTGCGCAAAGAAGCTTTATACGCATATGTGAACCAGCTGGAATACAGAACAGACTTGTGTTATGGTCATATTACATGAGTAATGGTTTACCCATTTGTCATGACAGTTGCATTTAGTTAATCCTTATATGAATGCAAGCGGTATTAGTTGCAGTTGGTGCTCATGCCAGACATTGTCCAAATGCAGAGGTGAAAGGATAATGATACAGAAGGGAGATGATACATTGTCAGGGTAAGATGGAGGCAGGGACAAAGTAGCTTATGATAATGGTGACTCATAACAATATGTAGCCAACAGGTACGTATAAATTAATTATTGTACTAAAACCAGTCAGTAACACTTGGCTAATGCCTGGATTAGAACCCTTGAAAGTAGCCAAAAAATCTTTCTGAACATATGAGCATTATCTCATCATTCCACAAAGGAATTCATAGTTGCACCATTTAGCTAACACAGTTGAAGGACAGTGACAATTTACCAAGTAAGAATGGGTGAAGAGAGAGAGAGAGAGAGATGGAGATGGGAATAGCAAAAACATGTTTTGTGGGACACGTTGAACACCTGTATGGTTATTCAACTGTCATGCTCTGTGTAAAAAAGTGCTCGCTATAGGGAGATGTAAGGGGTAGGAGAGTGTAACCAACATATAAGCAGGATAAGGGTGGCTTACTTAGTGTCACTGTTGGGGCTGCAATGTTTTTGCAAATAATGTTTTGCTGCACTATTCAAATAGTGTTAATGAAATGTAAATGGAGGGAATTACAAACACCTGCAGTTAACTAAATGATAGGAATGTGAAATGTCATGAAATAATAATTTTACCTACAGCTGTAGTCAAGCCCATGACACTATGCAAACACAGCCGTCTAGAAACAGGGGAATTATCTGACCACTCCACATAGGAACATCTACTTTATTACATCCAGCACCCTAAGAATTGTTACAATATCTGTTTCACAGTAGTGCCTTTAGTCTATATTCCCAGAGCACAGCAGATTTAAGCACATTTGTATGAAACCAACCAGACCACTGCGGGGGAAATTTAAATCTTCAGCTTTTGCCACGTGAAATTGAACAGTGTTCACCATCACTCAGCATTGTTGCACTATGCCAACCTCAGTGCAAATGCTGAGAACATTAAGTCAAGGCTTTTCCATGGGCCATTCTTGCCATATGTGTTGTGTGTGAATCTATTTTTAACCAGATTAAACACGTGAAAAGTGTTGTAAAGCAGAGGGTAGGACATAGGGAAAATAATACAGGAATTTGCAGGAGGAGTTGGGAGATCACTACAGATATGCATTTCTTCAGAACATAAATGTAGTATTGTGCACACAATTTCATTAGTTTGGAGAGACACCACACTAAGGATGGGTGACAACCAAAGAATAATGTTGTGTGGCTTGTCAACTGTGTCAAGATAACACATAGATGAAGTGGAGAGAGATGCATGTGGTGTAATTTTGTTTGTGGGACAGATGAACATTTTTGGGGGGATAAGAATGTTGTAGAAGGTGCTTAGGAAAGAGGCGGCCAGGTATGTAGGGGAGGTTAGGAAGCATGAGCAGACATACAGGACATATAAGACAGGGATGGTGATGGAGACAAAAGACTGGGGGATACAAAGATTGGGGATGAGTAAAGAATATCGGAACGCATCCATGCCTGATGACAATTTATTGACAAAAGTACTTAAGCATGTGTGTTTTTAATGTGGATTTTTATTAAACTTCTGTTTTTCGAGTGCTAACTGGTTGTTTTGTTATTTTGGTATTTTTTACATTCCAGTGTCAGTTTAGAGCTTGTTTTTATTCAAAAGTCAAGTTAACAGTATATGTCTGGACTGACATGCAATTTAGATCTTGCATGTCACACTTTGTGAGCAGAGGTGCACAGCTTTACTAACCGCATTTGCACAATTGAAAGCATAAAGATTCCTTGGCAGACACATTGACAGTACTTCGCTCAAATAGCACTAAAGGTGTGAAATATGACAGTGAAATTTGCGGTGTGTGATGCTCAAACTATTGACATGTTGCAATGTTCAATAATTTAATCCTTACTGGACTGGCTTGTAATCCTTTATGTTTGGAAGGATAAATAGGATGAATTGTGACATACTTTGATGCTGGGATTTACACATTTAAAATTGTGGTTTACCATCTAGGAATCCATCCCATGAGATAAAGATTTCCAAAAAATTAAACTTAGCTTATCAATTCTTATTGCCACAGGAGAACTTCTTTTTAAACATGGTAATCATAGATATACTAATCTCAGAACTAATGGAGATATACTTCAGAGAGGCGTGTATGTGTGCATTCCTATGTAAAAAGCTATATTTCTGTATATATCTCTTTGAGATGTATGGCACTGCATGATCTGAGTAATACAGTTTGGGGTATGTTACATATATACTTTGCAAGACATACTGTCATAAATATATAGTTAGCAGATGTGCTCAGTCATGATGATTATAACAAATATTGTGACGGTCATACATATGCAAGTACATTTTAAATAAAATATCATCTTTGTCATGATTAAGAAATTGTACAGACATTAGCTCGAGGTCATATGTGAAATATTTAGTTATGCAAGCTTTGCTGTTCTATTGCTTGCAATAAACTTGTTTATCATTCTCATTTTTCTTTAGATTTATATTCTTAATTAACATGTTGTGAGAAATGGGATTCTGACACCCTTTGTAATAGTAGCTGGATTCAAAATTTTAATCACCTGTGTTCTTTATCTGAAGTCCGTGCACTTACATGTGCCACAGACATAGGTATGTGTCAGGTGGAATTTCTCCACTCAGTACTGCACAGAGTGCTGATGGCCAAACAACATTGACAGGCTTATTTCTGCTACATAAGGCAGGCTAAAATACATTTTTTACTTTTTCCTTTAGCAGTGAGCCATGTTTGCACACTGCTAAGTGGAACACAAATGCAAAAGGTATTCAAAAAAAGGTATGACAGAGAAGAAAGCTGACAATTTAATGAATTCACTCACTGGGAATATGTAGCAATGACAGAGCATTAAGTGCATCAGTGACACATTCATCCTTCTCACATCTCCCTGCACCATTAAAAATATACTTAGTGGGACACATTATCAGACTTAATAATGTGAAGGTGGACAGACACCAGCTCACATGTTGTCAGCAATACTGACTCTGGCCGAGTTTTAAACCACACTATGATATCACAAAATGCGAGTAAATATGTATTCAAACCATCTTCTGTAAAATGATCAGTTAAGTGGATACAAACCATACATCAGCTATACTTTTCACTAAGGTTACACCTTGTAATACACAGAAAGCTTCCTATTAGGTGCATTTTCTTCACAGAGTACTATCCATAGTGTTGATGTCCGCACAATCCCACCAGGCTTGTTTGTGCTACATAAGGCAGACTAAACTACATTTTACCCTTTTTCTTTAGTCAGTGAACCATGTTTACATGATGCAGAGCAGAGCACAAGTGCAACAGGCATTATAAAACATTTTTAACAGAGAAATAAAGCTGACAGTATAACGAATTCAGTCACTGGACGTATGTGGTAATGACCAAAACAAGAAGTGCATTACAGTGATGCATTCATCCTTCTCAGATCTCCTTGCAGCATCACTACTATCATTTATGTCTGACAGTATCAGGACTTTGGGTATGGGAATGGAAAAGTGGACAGGGAACAGCAGAAATGTTTTTATTTCTCACACAGTACACACAATTAACAGTGACATTTCAAATGACATATCTGTCTGTCACGTTTACTCACTATTGATATAACTTGAGTTTCCCACCTCAACATATTCATGCACCAAAATGAGTGCCAATATTTATGTTCTCTCAGTAAAATGATCTGTGAACAGGCTTCATACACTGCATCACCTGCACTGTTTTCCTAAACTCAATATATTTACAACGTACGCCACAGACATAGGTGTGTGACAGCTTGAATTTCTTCACTTAATACTGTCCATAGTGCTGAGAAAGTGGACCAGTGCCAGTCATAACTACACTAGTGATGGCATTCCAAATTAAATGTGTCAGTGTTTACCTTGGCAGATAAACTGCCATCACTGCTGCTGGCTGCTGCCAGTCAACAAAGCACAGTGCCAAGCAGATTGCAAACAATCAAGGGAAAGAAAAGACAAACTTCTATCTTAAATGTACATTTCTGATGTTTCATTATCTTTGTTATCTTGCAACAGTAAGCATTATAAGTCTGAGCCATCAAACCATAGTATTGAGAACAATCATTTAAAATGTTTTCTCATATTTGCCACAGACAATTGCATATATTAGCAATGAGTAAGTGTTTAGATGTACTCAGAATGTGACATTGTAGCAAGTCACATTGGAAGTCGAACAGAAACAAGTTATGAACATTTTCCTTTTCTATTTGCCAGTAAATGTCTGTATGACTGGCGTACTGGCAGCAGTTAGGATACCATATACTTGCACAATGCTAAGCAAAGATTGCAAACACTGCAGGTGTATTCCTCTCTTTCTTTATGCTGTCTCATTCCCTTATCTATGCTTTCTTTTTTACTGAAAAGATTTTATTGAATTTTCATAAAACAGGAATCTTATTGTTGCATAGGAAATTAAACCTATCTTATTGGTTAACAATTCATATAAGAGTATAAAAACATAATAAACCAACAATACTATTTGCATAGGTGCTTAAGTTAGAGAACAAAGAGTAAAAATAAAACGCATGAAAAGAAGTCTTCAAAGTATAATACGAAATTATACATTTGATAAGTCATTCTTGTCCAATATATCTACCACCTTTTGCCAAGAGATATAATAAGATGTAATCCTTTCTGTTCTTTTCCTGATAGTTTCTGAGATACAGTCAAATACTTCTGAAGTCCTTAAAAGTTGGAGATGTTTCACTCATTCAGTTGGTTGTAACTGTTTTGTGTACAATAGCTAAAAGATTCCAAAGAAGTGAATACTTTGCTCTGGGTACACATTGTGGAATAGGGGCATTAAACAGAATTAATGATTTAGGTAACTGAAACTTATCATTAAAAACTTTTTCTAAAAAGTAGTTCACTTTGTCCCAAAATACTATAAGCAATTGACAATCAAAAAACATGTGTTGCCAGTCTGCCTTTAATTTTGCTTTATACCTCCAACAATCCATTTCTTGTTTAAACATTAATCCTAACCTAAGAGTTGTCAAAAAAGACCTATGAAGAAATTTCCATGCAAATAACTTCCGTTGGATTGACAAGGATGTACACTTAGGAGAAACAAGTATCCATCTTTTTTTTTCATTTTCAAGAGCTGTATTATTAATTAATTTGTAATAATCCCAAAAATTTTCTTTATAATATGATTTTGTGCTTTTAACTATTTTATAAATTTTAGATAAGTAGCCTTTTCCCTGAACAGCATTACTTGTTAAAAAAACAATATAGTCAATACATTTAGGGACCTTCTGTCTAATGATTAAACCCATTAATTTTAGTTTATTTATAATATATTGCCTTACATACTGTACTGGTAATCGCATACTACTAGCTAGATCAAAATTATGCATAACGTGTTCCATTGTTAAACGTTTACCTGTATGTAACAACTGATCCCAAAAAATTAGTTCCTTTTCCTTGAGGGCTTTAATTTTGGCCACATCAAATGTATAGATACAATCTTTAGTACAGGCAATGGGATATAACAAAATAGACCGTGCCTTAATATCCGGATTCTTGTTTAGATAATCATTGAATAACTTTAATGTTTCAGTTATAAATTTAGAACTTATATGTTTCTTTTATCAAAGGTTGTGTATTCTCTCATTATCCTGAAGAAATTATTGGATATCAAATATATATGTTGCTGTGGCACTGAGTGGCTTGTTTGCAACTAGATGTTTTCATAGACTTGTTTCTATCTGGCTATATAAGAGGTGTTCAACCATAAAGATAAGGTCATTATAGCAGATAAGACATAAACCTCTATATCAGGTACATTTATACCCCCTGCTTCCCAGTGATGATCTACTGTTAAACCACAGAAAGTTTAACATCAACTTGTTAAGCTGTTTTATATATTGTTTAGAAGGGGGAATAGAAAATGCTTGAATAAAATATAATCATTTCGGAAAGATAATTATTTTATTTCTGTATAATCTGTCCTCCATTGTAAAGAAGAACTTATTCCATTTTTGTATGAGACATTTTATATGATTTAAAATATTTGTATAGTTAAGAGAAAGTGTTTCACTTGTATCTTTAGTTAATAAAACTCCTAAATATTTAATTTTATTATCAGAAACATGATATTGAGAGAAATTCTTATTCAGAGTTCAATAACAATTTTGTTTCCATCAAATTTAAGTCAAGACAGACTAAAAGTGCTCAACTGACTTCAATAAAGCATCTAATGAGCTAACATTGACGTTTACAGTAAGCAAGATGTCATCAGCAAAGAGCTGAACCTTAATTTCTAAGTTATTCCTAATCTGTAAACCTTTAATGATTGAATTCTTTCTAATATTGTATGCAAAGGGCACTATAACTAAAGCAAATAACAGAGGAGATAAAGGGCATCCTTGATTTGTGCCTCTAGTAATTGATATAGATGTAGAGAGACATGATCCAATCTTAATATATGCTGACAATTTCTCATAAAGTGATTTAATTAACTGAATAAATTTAAAGGAGAAACCATATTTTTTTAAAGCTATTATTAAATAGTTCTAATCAACTGAGTCGAAGGCATTGTTTATATCTAGACTCACTAGAATCATGCTCTTCTTTGCAAGATGTACATAATCAATTAGAGAAAGTATTCTTTTAATGGTGAGATAAGTGTTTCTGTTCTTAATAAAACCCATTAGGTCTTCATCTATTAATAAAGGAACCAATTGCTTAATTCTACCTGCATGAATGTCATGAACAGTTGATTACATTCAAAAGAGATATTGGTCTACAAGAGGAGCATTCAGCAACAATTCTTTCACATTTCAAAATAGGTGATATTACTGTATGCTTCCAAGACACAAGTGTATCTATACCATCTTTTGCTAAGTTAAACAACTTTAACATCAAAACTAAAAGCTTCCTTGGGTAGAAGTTTAAACATTTCTGGTATAATATGATCCATCCTAGGTGCTTTATTTAGCTTTACTTTATTAATTTGTGATTGAATTTCAGACATTATTATTTGTTTATCAGTTAACCTAATATGTTGATCCTGTAACTTAATTTTTTATATTTATCTGAAGAATCACACATTATATGTTGTGGTTCTTGTTTAACACTTTGAGAGTTAATATTATGGTAGTGTATTTGAAATGTCTCTAATATTCCCTCCAAATCTGACACTTTCTTCTTAGTACTTTCTATATATAATTTCTTTATCTATTGTGATTTCATTATCTTTTTAGTTGTATTGGCTATTCTCTTCTGATTTCTTTGCTTCATTGTATAAGAAACAAATCTAATCTTTTCTAAATCAGTCATAGTTTTGTGATGTAATATTTCTAAATATTTATTATTTTTAACTTCCAGTTCCTTAGTTAAATACTTCATCCCTTATTGAGTGTTAAGTTTTAACTCATCAATATTTGTTTGTGACTCCAGCAGTTCTTTATTCCATTTCTTCCTCATATTAATGTACCAGGTTCAAACTTTCCCATATAAATAAGACTTCAAAGAGTCCCGTACATATATCTCTGAGGTGACTCCATTTAGGTTTGACTCAAGAAAGGAATATGTTTCCCTGATATAAAATGTCTTAAAATTTGTTAGTTATGTGTTGGTATTCTAGTAATAGGAACCCTTTGTCATGCATCTACATCTAAGTCAGAAGTAAGTACATTGTGGCCTGAAAGGGGGCATAAAATTACCGTAACCTCATCAAGCTTTATATTTAATTTTCTTAATATGTAGATTCTATCTATTCTTGAAAGAGAACCATTTGTATGTGAGTAAAATTTATAAAATAGGGAGTATGGTTTTCTGATTGGACTTTGTTCCTACATGTCAATGCTATTTTCAGTATTTATTTTAGTCTTCTGAAATATTCCTAAGTTTTATTTGCATTTGTTCATGCTTTATTGTTGATCCTTCATTAATTCCCTAATATTTATACACTCCCTCTTGCTTCTAAAGTTCTTTTATATTACATTGCTGTCCCAGGCTGATGTTTTCTTGGTGCTGTATCTTTCCTGCTTTAAAGTTTGCTTTTGCACATTTATCAAGACCAGGTAACATTCTTATATCATCTGAACAAATTTTGACCACTTATAGTTGTGCTTTCAGTTCCTCATCTTATGAACTATACAGTTTTAAATAATCCACAAAGAGAAGATGGAGAAGTCTTTACACTTTGTTGTTTTCTGGGAGTCAAATTGTGGCCATGACCTAATCTGTTAAGTAGAGAAGGCACACAAGAACTAAACAAGTCAGCAACAAAGCGAGACAAGTCCAAAGAATCCGGAAACCAGCACAGTAGTATAAACGTATTTTATTAAAAACGTTTTCGCTCCTCAAAAAACGGGAGCTTCTTCAGACAAATGAAAGAGCGCCAAACAACTTTTTAAATACTCAAAGTTATAAATGAATGATGTCATATCATTAACAACCAGGATGTTCAACAATCCACCTTTTAGTAACCAAGAAGTAGAAGCGCTCCACATAAATTCCTCGACATAAATTAAAAACCCTAATCAGTAAAAGAAAACATTTATTTTACACTTTAAAAACTCCTTAGGAATAACTTCCCTTACATAAAAATGATTTACGAGGTGCTTAAATCATACAGACACCCCTTTTGGGGCGACAGTATTCAAATCTGGGTTATGAAATGATGTTACCCATTATACCCAAAATGCCTATATGTTATAACAAGGGTGAGCACCTCTGTTAGAAAATGCATTTACCCTAAGAATACATTTAAAAGGACTTGATATATACAAAAACATTAAAAGCATTTGCAATTCAACCAAAGCTAAAAACCAAAAACGAATCACTGCCGGTATATTTATAATGGCATCCAACTTAATTCCTTAGGTAACTCTTGTATTTTAAAAGGACGGAAATATTACAGGCTTCGTTCAGACCCGGGGGGGGGGAAAGCATTTAAGAGCAATTGCCATTCTAGCTCTTTAATTTCAAGTAGGAGTGATTGAGGACCCCCCCTAATTCCTACTTTAACTGAGTCAATCCCCATAAAACAAAAGCTGTGCCCAACATGATCTAAGACATGTTTTGAAAGGGCATTGTCAGTTTTTTTATTTTTTATGGCATAATTATGCTGGTAAACCCGGTCCCGCAACCTGCGGTCCGTTTTACCGACATAAAAAGCCAAACAGCAGTTACAAAAAGCAATGTAAACTATTGATCTAGTGTCACAACAAATCTTGTGTTTGATGTAAAACTTTTCATTCCTTAGGGGAGGTCCTCAATCACTCCTACTTGAAATTAAAGAGCTAGAATGGCAATTGCTCTTAAATGCTTTTTCCACCCCGGGTCTGAACGAAGCCTGTAATATTTCCGTCCTTTTAAAATACAAGAGTTACCTAAGGAATTAAGTTGGATGCCATTATAAATATACCGGCAGTGGTTCGTTTTTGGTTTTTAGCTTTGGTTGAATTGCAAATGCTTTTAATGTTTTTGTATATATCAAGTCCTTTTAAATGTATTCTTAGGGTAAATGCATTTTCTAACAGAGGTGCTCACCCTTGTTATAACATATAGGCATTTTGGGTATAACGGGTAACATCATTTCATAACCCAGATTTGAATACTGTCGCCCCAAAAGGGGTGTCTGTATGATTTAAGCACCTCGTAAATCATTTTTATGTAAGGGAAGTTATTCCTAAGGAGTTTTTAAAGTGTAAAATAAATGTTTTCTTTTACTGATTAGGGTTTTTAATTTGTCGAGGAATTTATGTGGAGCGCTTCTACTTCTTGGTTACTAAAAGGTGGATTGTTGAACATCCTGGTTGTTAAGGATATGACATCATTCATTTATAACTTTGAGTATTTAAAAAGTTGTTTGGCGCTCTTTCATTTGTCTGAAGAAGCTCCCGTTTTTTGAGGAGCGAAAACATTTTTAATAAAATACGTTTATACTACTGTGCTGGTTTCCGGATTCTTTGGACTTGTCTCGCTTTGTTGCTAATCTGTTAAGTAGACAGCTTAATGGATTAAGAGCAAGACAAAAGAGCAGTGGTGTCAGAGTCACCCTGGAATATCGCCTTTATAATTTTTATCCCTGGAATAATAATTTGTCCTATATCATGGCTTAAAACCGCAAAGTGGTTTGCCACTGTTTCGTGGTTGCTATAATGCAATCGATCAGTGTAGGGGTGCATCTTATCATTTTTTAAGTACTCTTTTATCCATGAATGTGGAATATTATCAAATGCTTTTTTTCTGATCTAGCCAAGCCATACTTAGATTCTTCCCCTTTTTATCTTTCTTCATTATGACTTTATTTAGCAACAAATGATTCTTTCTTTCATACAACTTTTTTGTTACCCTTTTGTTCTATTGTTATGATTGAGTTTTCTTCTAAATGATTAAAAACTCTGTCGGCATCAATTCCAGTGTGTAGTTTTTATACACTGTCAAAAGGCAAGTTATTGGTCTGTAACTTTTAGGATAGCTTGCAAGTTTGCTCTTAAATAGGAGTATTTTTTTTGTTGTTTACCAGGTTGGCATCTGTTAAGGGTGTGCATATAAATAGTTCTTTACTTATGGCTAAATCTTCATATAAAGATGTTAATACTTTTAGTCAGAAGTTAGATACTGCATCTGTGCCTGAGGTTTTCCAATTAAGAGTTTTTCTTAACTTTGTTTTGATTTCGCTGGCCATTACTTCATCCCAGATCATATCCTGTAGATTTGAATTTCTTATTTTTTTCTTTTACTGCCTGTATCCATTCAGCATCTTTATTATGTTCCACAGGATCTTCATAGAGATTTCTCCACAATATATCTATTTCTTATTTTTTGGGGGGGTGTTTCAATTCATTTTACCTGTTTCCCAGTTCTCTATAAAACTTTTTTGGGTCATTAATAAATTGCTTATTTTGTACTATTGCTTTATATTTATCTTCATATCTTTTAAGGTTTTATGCCTGTGCTGATATTTTCAGTATATTATTTGTGATAGTGCATGATAGATCCAGTTGTGTTTTGATATTGATCATTGCTTTTATCATGTCTGTCTTTCAGTATTTTTGTTGATCTGTTCCCTCTTCTGTACTCTGCTAACAGTGACAACACTTCTTGTCTGTCTTGCTTTATAGTTTTCTCTATTCAATACTTCCATGTTGATATTTGATTTCTCCCCTTCCTTTCCTTTACTGCCCAGTGTTTTTATGGTAAGACTTTATCTGTTATTAATTTAGCTGCACAGCAATATATCCTATTTACTCCTGTTATATCGCATGGATTTCTATAAACTGTCCAAATTACTGCGTTCATTTGTTTTATCAAACTTCTAACTTCTGGGGTTTTATCATCTTTCTGTAGTCTATTTCTTTAATTGATCTTAATATATCTGTCCATTTCTATTAAATCAAGCAAGGTTTCTCTTAGATTGTGTACTTTTAAACTGAGGGTACATTCTTTGTTCTCCATTTCCTGCAGGGATTCTACCGAAAGTTCCAGAGCATCTTCCTGTGCCACATTCTCTTCAGTTTCATCCTATGTCAATTGTTTTTTCATATGGGAACTCACTGGCCTATCACTCCACAACACTGACTGTGTCAAAGTTGCCACCGTTTCCTGTTCCTTCCCTTGATGTGCAACTCGAACTGAACTTTTGTAATGGTTTCCTATGTAAGTCTCCAAAGTATCTTCATATGGCAACTGAGCAGATGTTTTCCCATCTGCTGGTTTCTCCTTAATTTGTGGATCCATTGGTCTTTCTTGCTGTGGTATTATCAGAGTCAGATTACTTCACAGGTAATCCATAACCTCAATTTCTATTTCTTTAATTTCTCCATTACTAAGCCTCTTTTCTACTTTTATGTTTTCCTATTTTTTTTATATTTTAAAATTTTCCATATCTTGAGGCCTTTTGCTTGTACGTCTCTTCAAACATCTTTGGTGCTTCTCTTTCTATTGATTAGTTTTGCTTTCTCCTTTGCTTAAATGTTGCACCATATTAAAATCTTTTTTACTTTCCCACATCCACGTTTCTTCTTCAAATTTCTCCTGCTCCTCTTGTTTCTCCTTACTTGGAGAACTTGTAGTTCCAGCATGCTGTGATATAACTTGTTTTAGACTTTCTTCATGAAATCCTTCACTTCACAGGCATTCCATAACTTCAGCCTCTCTTTTTAACTTCTGCTTTGCTAATCTTCTGTTCTATGTGCCCACTTTATGATCTTATTTTTTTGTATTGTGAAATTTTCCATGTCTGGATGCCTTTGAATATATTTCTCTTCAAATATCTTTGGGGTTTCTTTTTTTGTATTGATTAATTTGGCTTTCTCCTTTGCATAAATATTGTGCTATATAAGATCTCTCTTCCTTTCCCAAGTCCATATTTGTTTTTCTAAATGGCCCAAAGTTTCTTAGTCTATATAATGCTTTTCACAAATCTGTTGTATTAATGAACACAAATTTGGATTTGAAGCTTTTGACAGTTTTTTCTTGTGCAAGTATTTTTTTTCCCTCTAATTTCTCTCTTAATCTTTTTGTATATCTTCTGTCCGGAAATTCTACATAATAGTAACAATACATACCTTCTTTCGTATCGTTGGTAGTCCACTTTATCATCAGTTATTGTGATTTTTGTGGATTACTACTTTCTTCTACAACAGGGGAGCCTCCCTCCTACTGAGCCTGGCCAAACCCCATTGTAGGAATGATTCTATGTCTTGAGGATTCTACACTGTCATTTCTTCCAGTCCTGTCACCAGTGCGCCTACCAGGATTGGGCACTTTTTTATCGTGGGACTTGTGCACCCAGCTATCTTTTTATTTTTTAACCTACTTCTGTCCATGATATATGTTATGTAAAATACAGTCTGTATATCAGTGTTGTCTTGGTGAAATTTTGTGAAAAAGGGTTCGCCTCATAAAGGTACTCACCAATACTTGAGGATGAACTTAGTTCCAGCAGTCCTACTTCCATTTGCTTTCTGACTTATCTCCCTATTCAGACCCCATTGTCTGTGGTTAGGCTAATGAGGGTTGAGTACAGTGGAATAATATCTTTGGGCATTGATGTCATACCCTTGTTAATGAGGTGTGCAATATAGAATGATCTCCTTAGATTAGTAAATACATGGTGGTCAAAGGTCAGATCACTGTCGAAATAGGTTTCCATGTCCATAACCACTGGGCTTACTCTTAGGAATGTATTGTCTGTGTGATAATTTCCAGGGAGGCAACTTTCCAAAAGATACTATTAAGCATTTTTTGGCATTTAGTTATAGACCATAGCTCTGGCACCAATTACTAGCTTGTGAAAAACCCCTTGGAGGAATTTTTTGTCTTTTGGGGAATCTATAATCAGACCAAATTTGCAGTCATCCACAGACTTGGTCAGCCAGCATCCTTTAACATTAGCTTTGACTTCCAAAAGGTAGATACCAAAAATGAGCAGCCCCAGCACAGAGCCCTGCGGGACTCTGCTGGTAACTGGTCTTTTCCTATCTTGACTTCCTGTGTCCAATCTCTAAGCTATATGGCTATCCAACAGGTGATGCAAGGGTTTATTACTAGTTTCATGAGTTTGTTGATAATACTGAAATGAGGAATAGTGTTGATTACCTTGGCCAGGTGTGTACCATTTTGCCCTCATCCATAGCTTTGATGACTTTCTCAAAGAAGTCCACCAGGTTGATCAGGCTTGAGCTGCTCTTGGATTGAATCCAGTGTCTGAAGATTTCCTATGTCTTTATTTATAATATTTATGATTAGTCTTTCTATGGACTTATATATGAGACTAGTCGAGCTTATAGCTTTGTAATTACACTGGTCAGTAGCTGGCCCACCCTTGTACAGAGGGATAACAATTGCATTCTCTATTCACTAGACACAAAGCAGGTTTGGAGGATAAGGTTGAACAGTGATCCTAAAGGGTCAGACAGGTCATGTTTCATGCTATTCAAGAATTAAACTGGGATATTTCCAGTGCCCATAGATACAGTATTTTTGGTTTTGGAGAATCCATTAAGGAACTGTTTGCAAGTGATAGCTGGGAGAGCTATGGTTGAAGGTATCTCTTGGAAGATGTTAGAGGTGGACAGCTGGGTGAAATTAGAGTTAAATTTGTCATATAGTAGGTTTGCTGTGTCATCCTGCTATGTATAGGTGATTCCTTTTACAATTAGTTCAGCACACTATTGTGTGTTATCTTTGAGGTTGTGTACATAGCTAAAGAAGGCTTTATGGTTGTCTTTTGCTTGCTAAGATATCTTTACCTCAAAATTTGTTTTGGCAGATTTGCCTGACTTCTTAGCTTATCTGGTCACTGACAAAAAAGTCAGCAGTCTGAAAGGTGCAAAATGAAAAAGAAACAAAATTGTTCTATATGTGGGGGACTACACTGCCATACTCCCCTTATTCCAGGAAAAAAGGGAAAAGGTACATCTCTCTCCACAAGGTTGTAGAATCTTGCAGTCAATGTTCATATCGGTGGTTCGGTAGTTTCCTGATCTCTGACATTTTGTCCTCATCTATTTGAAATGTGACTTTTGAACCACATAAACAAGACCCCATCAGATGCATAGAGCAGTAACAGGTTCCAAAGTTGTGCCAGCTTATATTGACTTACTTATGCTCAGAATACCAAACACTTTTTGAGTGGCTTGACTGATATTACTATTTATTCATTTATTTGTTTTGCTGACCAACAGAGTCAGACGGGGAAAACAGATTCAGTTGAGGCCTGGGGAAAAAGGTCCAGCAAATTATATTTAGAATACCTATTACAAAAAGTATTGTTTTCAAAAAGTTACATTAGGAAGCGAAACAGTTTTCCAAAAAGCCAAATAAAATGTTTGTTTCTTCAAGAGATTATAGTGCATGTAATAAGCATACAATTGCTGCTGCATGTATGATAAAGACAGGCAAGATTAACAGTAGCAATGATATATGTGTACTTAGTAAGATAAGGTGTTAGATGTAAGAAAATAGGTAGATTCAAAGAAAAAGAGTTAAAAAGAGGAGAAATACTACATTGTTTTAGTCAAGACTGGTCGCCATACCTCTCAACCTGGAAACATCAAAAATCTGGACAAAGGCCCATGAAAAGTAGGTCCAACCTCCCCCAAATTGGGACACTAATTCATAAAATGTGCATACATAATTATGTAACGTCACCCACTCCAGTGTAATTGTGGGATACCAGCATTCAAACAGCAAATTGAAGAACAGACAATATATTAACCACAAAATGTAACTAGTCAGACAGTATATTAAACAGAGGAAGTTAGCTCAGTGGAAAAAACTTTCAACTATTAATGAGCTGCTTCCTATGCTCATGGTACAGGGTTTGATTCCTTCCAAGTTCCTGCTTTGTTCACCCACTCTGTGACTCTGAGCAACAACAGTACTTTCTGAAAATAATTTTCCTCCTCCCTCAAAATGATTGATCATAGTAAAAATTATAATGGGTGCGTCGAGCTGTGGGCATGCACTCAGTCAAAAATGTATTTAAGTGCCATCAAGACCTTTTAATTATTATACAAAGAAAAATGGTCGCAACACAGCAGGTCCATAAACCTGCACCTGTATCGGAAGTCTACTATACATTGCAGTTAACTTTACAACAATCTGGGTATAAAACCTTTCTCAACACTAATGTCACTGAAAATGTGCGTCTTGTACAAGTGTATCCATTCACTGCAGCTGCATTGCTTTCTTATGATAACAGTTTTCAGGTTTTAGTAAGACATTTACAATAAAAGCAACTGGACAGAAAGAAAAAAGTAGAAGGCAAAGACTCTTCCTTTTGCCTGTTTGCATAAAACTCTACCTTGCCAGCTCCTTTCATCAAGTTACAAATAAAATGGAAAGCCGCAGCTTGCTCTTCTCGCACATCACTAATGCAACATTTTTTACAATGTTCAGTGACATCAGAGAATTTAACAAGGCAAGTATTCCCAGATCTGTAAGGCAGCTTGGTTTCCTAACTCAATGAGAAAATATCAAGTGAGTGTGACAGAGATTCGGGGCTGTTTATTTAGAAGCCAACAGCCTTCAGAAACCATTAGCAAACTTCCTGAATGCACCAAACTAAATAAAGCCTAGCAGGGCAGTGAATAATACAGGGAGGCGGAGAAAGTCAGAATGAAACTCAAGGGCTGAGAGCAAGAAGGTTTGCCATGGCAGTTCTACTTCCACTAAGTTTCCTCACATGAATATCGCTCTCAGTTTTGCTGCTGTCTCGAGGAAGTGGAGGAGGGACCAGCCATGTGGGAAAGCATACAAAATGGTGCTTTGAAAAAGACTTGGCTGAATTGAGTAAACCAGGCGCATGGTTCCGATGATTGCTGGGATATACAGTTGTTTGTTGGTTTGATGCTTACTACTGGAGTCCGCAGTCTCTGTGTGGCTTTTCCCCAAGATTTAGCATCCCTTCCTTCCGATCGGCTGAAATACAATTATTACAAGTAAACATTTTACAGTTTTCTTAATATTGCCATATTGTGAATGCATGGACATATACCCAACTGAGCACAATTTTGTAAATTACAGTTTTACTTTAAGTTAGAACTATTTACATCCTGTCCTCTTCAATGCACAAAACAAAAATATATATATAACATACCATTGAGTCTAATGTGTGGAGGCAGTATAGCTTTTACAGCTCGAAGTTCCAACTTTCATTTTTATGGTCTCCAGAGCAAAAGATAGGGCAGTTAATACTAGACCTAACACCCCCATCTGGACAGTTTCATGTGTGGTGGCAAATCTTAGCACTTGCACAATTCCAATTAC
Source organism: Protopterus annectens (assembly GCF_019279795.1). Lineage (NCBI taxonomy): Eukaryota > Metazoa > Chordata > Ceratodontiformes > Protopteridae > Protopterus > Protopterus annectens. The sequence goes on from NC_056725.1 coordinate 71,833,288, forward strand.
ATTAGGTATTAGTTATTTCAGGACCATCTCGTCTGCGGATTTTGAATGCAGGTTTAATTCATTGCATTTTACTTCTGGAATCATATTTAAATAATATGCAGTCAATTGCACTGACTACAAATTAAAAACAATGCACACAGCTGACACTAGGAACTGCAACACAATTCAGCTGAGCCAAATTTAAAATTCCCGCTTTCATGACCAAATTTTCTTCTGACTGTGAGTCAGAGTAAGACATAGTATTGATTATTGAGTTTTTAGCTACATAGGTCAAGGATTATATCTGGTTTGTTAAACTAATATTAAAGAATTAATCTGATTATGTGTGGCAGAAAGGGAGTATAGATTAGAGTATCCAAGTTCTCAAATACATGGAATATTCAGTCCAAACTCACAAGCTGTTCTTTCTTACAGGCAAACAAGGGTCAGGCATGGTCTCATGATGCTGACATCATGCACACCCCTGCATGTTGATGACATTGCAGGATACTCTAGTGATGCATGATGATGTCAGCATTATTGAAAAATTTATTTAAAAAGACCACTCGGGAATTCATGGCACCCCATTATTTTAGCCTCAAAACCAGGAAATTTCAAGGAATTCAGTACAGCTGAGAGTTCTGCTGGTCCCCTGTAATACTAATGCACAGAAGCAGCTCCTAAATGCTTTCTTCCATGCGTGGGTCCTCTCATATTATCTATGGTAATGATTCCAGGTAATATATAAGTATCAAGTATGGGATAGGTAAGGATAATTTCTAACAAAATATGATAGGTTATTTTGAGCACAAAAAGGAAAATTGGCTAGGCTTAAAAATGGCCCTCAAGGGCAGCTACCCTAGTACTTACCTATGAACCTATTTAGTAAAAACCTGGTTGTCTGCACATACAAAGTAGCTGTAATTGTTGGAGCTATCTTTGGAGGAAAATGAGGAGTTGCTATCGTGTTCTCATTATTCTAATGTTGTGAGTTGTGTGGAGCAGCTTTTAATAATTGCACGTGTGGCAACTTATTTGTGTGGAGCAATAGTGAAAAATATTACATAGTCATCTGATGTTATGGTTATAACTGTTGGGTGGGGGTTGGGCTAAGATGAATGAATTTACCTGACCCTCGTGACATCTGTTACGTTTAAGCAGTCACTATCTGGCTTTGCAGGACTAGTGTGACTTTGTGAGAAGTAAAATGTCCTACTTAACTGACACCTGATATGCCTAGATGGAGTAGATATAATTGCGGAGAATGTTTCTGTAGAGCAGAATGACTAGTTACCTGCTATTATCTGTTGATTACTCTGGCTTTGCCGGGCTAATGTGATTTGTGTGAAGCATATATACTTATGACAGCAGCAACTTAAAATACATGACTGTGGTCATTCGTGCCTTAATTTTCATCCTAGTTTAACACAGAGGGAAATACACAGAAAGTGACTGCTTTTCTTGAGGGGGCAGATACCATTTCCAGATATGTTTTATGTATCATCACAAGCATTAGTCTTCTCCACTTATTGTGAACTGCTATTTGTCCATCTTTGAGTATTAAGCCTTGAATATGATTAATTTCTTCCTTGAAATAGAAAAGACTGAATTTCTATCATTATACATGATTTTTTCAGGCCATCTGTAGATAAAAAGGTTGGAACAAAAAGCCCTGACATGCACCTCAGAGAATCTATGGCATCTTGGTGCATACTAGTCCCCAGACCCCTTATTTCAATGTAATCTTGGTCAGTTATGATGTGTGTCAATAGGTTTCAGAAATAAACAAAGGTGAGGAGCAAGACTGAAGATCTTCCCTTATTCGTGATTTATGTTCAGGCCATCAGTGGATGAAAAAGGTTGTTTAACAAAATTGTTTAACAAAATTGCAAAATGCCTCACAGCATCTAGATCCCCAGTGGCTTAATAAAGATATTTTCCCTGCAGATATTATGTCGGTCTTGGTCAGTTAGGGTGTGTTAAAACAACACAAGACTGACTTTCTTCCTTTGATCATGATTTATGTTCAGGCCATCACTAGATGTAAAAGGTTGTTTAAAAAAAACTGTAAAATGCACCTCAGAGCATCTAAAACCCCTATGGCTTCTGGGGACCTTACAAGAAAAGGTGTTGTACCCGTCACTAGCAATTAGTTTGGCATTGCATATTACCTGTCAAAATAAACTGTTATTTGTAAATTAACACTGTATCATTTTACTTAGCCCAAGCTAGAAAAATACATTCCATACTCCTTTTTTCTCTCAAATGAAATTAATGGAAGTGATAACTTAATTGGAAAGTGCAGACTAAATTGTTATCCTTGGTATCATTACATAGCATTGCAGTTATAAAACACAATGTTATCAGCATAAAGGATTATGATTGGGTCACCAATCACAACCTGCTTATTATGTGTTCAATGTTCAGATGCTGTCAGAAGGGCAGTGTAATGCAGTTATTTATGTTTAAGATCACCTTTATGTATCTGAGGGTGGCCTAATAGTTAAGGTTTTTGCCTTACAAACACAAGGTGCAGGGTTTGAGTCGCACAAGGAATAATTGGCTAGGCTTAAAATGGCTCACAAGGGCAGTTAGCTTAGTGCAAACCTATGAACAGTTCACAGTTTTGCTTCATATTTTTGGTCAATTCCTCATAAACTTTTCAGATAAACCACAGAGTTTTGAAGTCACTAAATATTGACACGCATGTGAGTTTCAGAGTTTGTATCCTTCAGAATATGGATGCTAATACTGTCTGTTATTTTAGCAGCTAAGTTTATTTGAGGAAGTTTAGGACACGTTACCGGTATGGACAGCAGGCAGACACAGATCTTTTATTTCTCACACTCTCATTTGTTGGCCAGTACTGGCAGATTTTACTGCCTGGTGCTAGAACCGACCTTAACAAGTTTAGCAGGGGATGCTCAATAATTGTTAATGTCAGGCTGTGCACCACTCTGGCACTTCACTGCTTGCCTTTTTCTAAATATCAGAGCATAATCACCATGCTCCATGCAGTACACTGCTGTTATAAATCTGGCATTATCTATCTGCATAAGCAAAGGGAGGTTTCATCAGCAAAAATGCCATGTTCTGTTAAAGTTGTGATGCTGTGCATAGGGCTGTGTGTGTAATTGTGGGACCATTCTGTAAGGTAAAGCCTCAAGAGCATTTAAGGTGCTTCTGAACATATTTCAGATATTACAAAGTAAATGGTCATCAGTGCCGTATTTAGACATCTAGTGTGCAACCTCATATTTGTAGGTACTGCGCATGTTTGAATCGGATGGTGTGCAGTAGTGATATGCTGCTGAAACAAAGAAAATTGAAATGCTACAACCTCTTAAACATCCAGGTTTTATCTACTTATTTGGTTGAAACCTTTTTTGAAATCATGTTTTGATAAGTACACTTGATACAGTTTTTAGCATGTTTTTGCATGTTTCTCTTTATATTGTTGACATCCATATGACTTCACATTTTCAGTTAGTTTACATGGTTTTAAACAAGAACTGCATGCATGCATATATCTTCACTTCCTTCTTATACCTCAGAGTGAAACTGAATAAAGGGTTACATAAATTCACACTAAATTTGCATATATTTATTGAGTGATGGTAAGTTATTTTAATAGTTAATTCATCCACCATGCAAGTAGGCTGACAAAAAGATGATTTGCTATAGAGATTTATGAAAATGTCCATCAAAGAGCATTCAAGAATGCTGATTGAAATGCGTTAGAGCAATTTGCAAAGTTCACAGCTGGAGCTAAAGAAATAAGAAAATAAAAAAAAACATCAATGCGCAGTTATTTATCTCATGTAAGTTAACAGAATGTTAAAAAAAACTCATTGGTGAGAGAGAGCCATCATGTTCTGAAAATAAATGTGGGTAATAGATGTTTGGGGAGCCAAAGTCAAAGGTCTGGATTGCATTAAGGAAGACTGCAGTAGATACAGTTCTTTACTAAATAACAAGAAAATTGGTCTTATTTATTTTAAATTCCGAGTTTCCTAAATGTGTAACACTACATTGGCTTGGATAGCTTCAACCCTAAGTGTCTTACTTATGGAGTGAGGGCTTGTTTGGAGTGTGGGATGCTTAAAGCGGTCAAAAACAAGGTATCTAGGATTTAATTCATTTGTCTCAGCTGTAGTGCTAACCAAATTAAACAATTTGCTAGAATTCAAGTATGAACAAGATAGAAGTGAAATGCCAGTGTTTGATCAGGAAGGCCTAAACAAGCTGAACATACAGATTACAAATGTAGAATGACCTGCCAGACTGAAAATAAAAAGAGAGTAAATCAGTCTGGGGAGTTGCTTTTTCCCTCCGTGGCTGTTTTTCATATTTCTGTTTTGCAACAGTGGACCATTACAAGCCACAAATGCTGCTTGTAGCTTATTTCCTTTCATCATCATTAGAAAAATATGAATAGTGTGAGGCAGCTAATGGAAGGCTGCAAAGCCTGCTTAACACCCTTTACTTATCCATTCAGGTTTAATACCCACTTTGTCCTGTTAATGGATCACATAAAATTGATGTCTGTTTTAGCAGTAACAAGTATAACGCAGACTCTAGTACTGAATGGGGCACAAATTCACTACAGGACACATAATACACTTATGCCTATGGCAATCTAGGCATGACCAGTTCACCTGCCCATATCTGTGGCATATGGGAGAGAAATGGAGGACACAGGGGAAAAAAGCTGCATAAGAAAGGATGATATTCAAACTGCACAAGTCTATGTGACAGTCTTTCATTAGTAACCAAGGGCCCTACATAAGAAATGAATGGTGTAACCAGTGAATGGTTCTAAGGAACAGTACCACAACACAGATAATTCAGTCTTCAAAAACTCACCCTTATATCTGATCATTACATATTATTACTCAGTTACCTGGTTTGTCTTTGCTGGTTAAATCTATTATCTATTTTCAGACAAGATTAGGGTGAAATACCAAACACCAAATCATGTGGTATGCAAAGACAATAACATAAATAATTTACATGTGGTGTACTTTTTGTGAGTCCTTTATAATGTCTTCACCTTTTTTATCCTTCACCAGTGGCCATCAGAACTCTCTTACACCTAATCTACTCATTCATTCACACTGCAAGATGAGAGCTGTCCAATTTTTCCCTGGACTGGTACAGAAACTTAGCCCCATTGCTCCCCTTCAGGGGCATGAGTTGGGCACCTCCTACCCTCTTCACCTCACTCTCTCACTGCTTTGGCTGGTGATGTGTTAGATACTGCTACTCAACAGAGTTTCCCTATATCTGTTTTCACATGCCCCACAATTATGCCTCTTTTATGCTAAGTGCTACAGTGGACTTCCTACCCCATACCCAACCACCCTTTCACTAGATTCCTAAAGCACTCAGTCTGCTAATCTATCTCAGTTCATCTGCATCATAGTCAGGGCTTCGTCCCCCAGTGCTATGTAGCAGAGATGCAGACAGTTGGTTACACCACTAAAGGCAGTTCCTATAGACAAATAATGAAATTGCAGAAGAATATGGACTGCCACCAAAGCTAAAGATAAAATCAGCTTTAATAAAACTTCTTCAAAGACTCAAAGATAAATTCTGTGCTAAAACAGTTCTGGCTGTAAAACAGATAAGCGCTTTTCGTTAAAACCTTTTTCAAATCCTTGAATGCTAGCTTACTTCACTCTTACTAAACACTACATTCAGTCTTCACTACACATTGTGACCCAACACTTGTTAGCCAATCATAATCTGAAGTGCAAACACACCCTCATACTTCATTGTCATTTCTTCTTTAGGGCTTTCCTTTTAGAATTAGTTTTAAAGGGACAATGTCATTCAATCCAGGAGCTGAATCGGCTCGCAGATTCATTATCCATTTGGTCTTTTCTATTTCTGTTAAGTTCACTATGTCTCCACCTAGTGACATTTCATGCAGCCTAGATAGAGCCATAAATTTAAAGGAATGCCCTTCATTTTTATTGATATGGCCACGTGCATTGGTCTCACTTTGACTCCTGACATCCAAGTTATGTCTCTGAATGCACTCTAAACATCCTGTTAGTTTTGCCTCACTTATAGTAGTGATATTTCTTTGAGATGTAATATAATTAAGAAATACTGGCCAGATCTGTCCCCTGATTCTAGGATCAGAGAGATAGTGGGAGATGTCCCAAGCTTCTCTTTTAAGAATAGGAAGAACTTGAAAAGAATTCTATGCTATAACTCCAAGAATAAAGATGAGAGTGGAGCCCCATCTTGCATCAAAAAAGGCACCTTCAAATGTGGATTTTGCAAGGCATTCCCGTTTATTAAAACTTCTAATTTATTTCAGCATCCAGTGACTAGGAAACAGTATATTTTTCAAGGATATGTGGATTGCAAAAGCAGGAATGTTGTGTATGTAGCTGTATGCTCGTCCTGTTCACAAACTAACAGGATGTTTAAGGAGCGCATTCTGAGACATAATTTGAATGTCAGGAATTAAGTTGAGACCAATGCACTTTATGGCCATATTAGTAAAAATGAAGGGCATTCCTTTAAGTTTATGGCTCTGTCTAGACTGTAAGAAACGTCACAAGGTGGAGGCATAGTGAATTTCACAGAAATAGGAGAGACCAAATGGATCATGAATCTGCGAGCTGATTCAGCTCCTGGATTGAATGACATTGTCCCTTTAAAACTAATTTAAAAGGGAAAGCCCTAAAGAAGAAATGATGATGCAGTATGAGGGTGTGTTTGCAAGTCAGAATATGACTGGCTAATGAGCGTTGGGTCACAGTGTGGAGTGAAGATTGGGGTCTATATTAGAACACCAAACTTTCAAAATTTCGAGTGTTCTAATATCGAACCCTATCAATCGAAAATTTAAAACATCGAACATACAGAACAGCAAATTTTTTCCAAAACACATACACACAACACAAGCACACCAAACAAACAGCAATCCACACACATACATCTAAACTCTTACACCTAACCCTACACTAAACTATACATACACCACTAACTATCCACTTACCTTAACACAAACCCTAACCCTAAGGTCAGTCACTATCGCACAGTCACCTCACCCGTGCCCTAACCCTAACTCACCTACCCCGCCCTAACCCTCACGTCCACACAATCGCACACTTACCTGACCCGCGCCTTAATCCTAACTCACCTAACCCGCCCTAACCCTCACGTCCACACAATCACACACTTACCTGAACCCGACCCGTAACTTTCCACCACAGTGCTGAAAATACCAAAGCAACAGAAATGGACAACCGAATTCTTTCCCTAGAAAAAAATTTGGTTTTCTGTTTCTTCGATATTTTCAGTGTTCGCTGAAAATGGGTCAATATTAGAACACTAGACATTTTGAATGTTCGGTGTTCTAATATAGATCCGAAGATTGAATGTAGTATTTAGTAAGAGTGAAGTAAGCTAGCATTCAAGGATTTGAAAAAGGTTTTCACCGAAAGCGCTTATCCGTTTTTCAGCCAGAACTATTTTATCACAGAATTTATCTTTGAGTCTTTGAAGAAGTTTTTAAAGAAGTTTTATCAAAGGTGATTTTAGCTTTAGCTTTGGTGGCAGTCCATATTCTTCAGTGAGTGCTATGTAGCAGGGATAAATTTTATTCTCAGTTTGTTATTAGTTTTGATATAGCAAATAAATAATCCCTCACAAGTCTAAATTTTCTTGGAGCTAAGCATCACACATGCATTTGCTTATCATGAACGTTTATACTGCAGTGTGTGTTATAAATTGGATAGTTTAGTGCAATTACACTTTTCAGTGAAGTTTAGTTACTAGAGTCCTTATCTGTACATCTTGGCTTCTGTGCTATACTTGACTGATAGCTTGGTCATCATGTGTTTCTAGATGTAAGCCAAAATGGTACATTGTATAGTAAGCTAAATGAAGACATGATCTAACCTTCATTTTGTTTCACTTATGTGGAACAACTTCTTCCCTTGATGGCTGTGCTACTTGAACATAACAAACTAAAATCTTCCCCAAATTTCATAGGTTCATAAGAAAGTAGTAGGCTAGCTGCCCTTAAGGCCATTTTAGACCTAACCACTTTTTTTTTTGTGCTCAACATAACCTATTGCATTTAGTTATAGGCTGGCCATACCCATCCCATGCTTGATAATTATATATTACTCCTAATGAGAATAACTGGGATAATACCATAGATAATTTGACGTGACCCATACATGGGATTAAGCATTTAGGAGCTACCTTGCCCATTAGTAGCACAGGGGACAATCCTTGGGTAAATATTCATTCCCATCCATAAATCTAAGTTGCACTTGAAAATGGACAGGGATGAATTTTGTTTTATGTGGATGGGGAGTCTGTTCCACAGCAGTGGTATCCTCTGTGAAATATAGCTGTCCATCCAAACTATTCTGTTGATGTTGCAGAAGATATTTAGATTCCTAGACCAAGTATTTCTGTTGCCATTTAACTTGCAGATGTGCTGTAAATCTATCAGTAATGGGTTGGAGGATGCCCTGTATGCCAAACACAGGTCACCTCTTAGCAGTCATTAGGATACCAAATATAGTGACAAGACTTTGAGTCAGTCCATTCAAGTTGTTGCGTGTGCATGGACAGATACATGCCAAAGAGAACATTATATTCAACGATTGCCAAAATGAGGGCTGTGTAAAGCAGGACAATGACTAAACACAGTCCTTTTCTTTATAAGCTGTATACTATAGAAGGACTTTTTTTACAATAATAGTACATGTTGGTCAAAAAGTAGGTCACTTTCCAAATAAGTTGGCAAATCCTGAACAACTGAGTCTAGTAAGCTCTGTAGTATGTGTGATAACTGCGTAACACTATAGTACAAATAACTAGATAAGCAGGGGTTCTAATCTCAATAATGGCAAGTGTGTGTGTGTCTTTGGGTGAAGATCATATTCTCTTTGGCTGATATTTAAGGGGTGGGAGGTTGGCATTAATGGTAAAGCTGTTTACCTTACAGAGACAAAGTGCAGGGCTTTATTCTCACATGGGGTAATTGGCGAGGCTTAAAATGGCCCACAAGGGCAGTTAGCCTAGAACTAATCTATGAACCTGGCCTAGAACTAATCTATGAACCTGTGAATCTATGAACTCTTATGGAAGTACTGTCAATGTGGTAGGTCCCTGGGGTAGATGACTTCCCAAAGGATACAATAATGCCTTTTTTTGACATTTAGTTTCAGTCCATGATTTTAACACCAGTTATTTATTTGAAACAAACCTTCCTGGAGGGAGTCTAAGTCATTTGGGGATTCATTAACTCTCCAAGCTTGCAGTCATCTGCCAACTTAGTCAGCTAGTGCCCTATGGTACTGGCATTTACTTCAGAAAAGTAGATGCCAAACAGGAGAGGTCCCAGCACAGAACCCTGAGGAACTCCACTGGTGCCCAGTCTCTTTGTGGAGGTAACTTCCCCTGTTTTAATTATCTGTTTCCTACCTATAAGCCAGATGGTAATCAAACAGGTTACATTGAGGTTTATTCCCAGTTTATTTAGTTTTTATGCAATGCCTGAGTGGGGAATTGTGTCAAAAGCTTTGTCAGGGTCGCGGTATGGGTGTGCATTATTTTGCCTTCATTCATTGCTTCCGTGACCTTTTTAAAAACATCCACTAGATTGAGTAAGAATGACCTGCCTTTGATGAATCCAAACTGAGATAGCACCAAAGTTTGGAGGCTCCTTATGTCCTGATGAATTAATTCCATGATAAGTATTTCCATGGCTTTGTATATGAGGGTGGTCAGACTTATGAGTCTGTAATTGTCTGGGTCTGCAGAAGCTCCTCTCTTTTGCAGGGTAATAACTGCAGCTGTTCTATTTTCACTTGGTACATTCCATTCAGCATGGTGAATCAATTATTTTTTGCTCATATCACAGCATCATCCTTGGAGATGGCAGAATGCTACTCAGTGCTAGACTCATACCTGTCTAGGACACATAGTCTAAGATCTCCAGCAGTTCTCTCTTCATATAGTCCAGGGAGGGACACCTCAAGTCACTGACACCAGCATAAACTATGACAGAGTCATACTGGTACTTGTTGTTCAAGGACTTGTGCATGTATGATCAGATGGATCCTGGCACCAGACAAGCAATTAACCATCACTCTTTACTTGCTCAGCTTGGTAGTTTGCACATCTGTATGTCTTACAATGGAGTCACCTATAACAACAGTGATTGGTTAGGTTGATGCCTGCCTTATGGATTTAGCATCTGTGACTTTGGAATTCCTTGTGTTAGGTGAGGAAGTAGGCTTAATACGCTGAGTGTGCTTTGTTCCTGTGTTGTGTTTTGGATGTCTTTGAGGTTTAGGCAAGTTAATCTTTAGAACTTCATCATATGATGATTTATGTGTATTGTGATGGCCTTGCAGAGGTGTGATGTGTGGTGTGCTGCTGACGATTTTGGGGTCTGAGTTCACTTTCTTGTGAGATTTGTGCCTCCAAGGATATTTTATGTGTACATCTCACATGTTGTGTTATGCTATTTGAGCAACAGATGATTTTCACATAGCATGAGGCAATTTTTACTCTATCTCAAGATACTCATCTCAATCAGGCTGGCTAGAGAGGTTGTGGGGAAGTGCTGGTCCATGGTACTGAAAGGAAAGACTCTGGAGACAGGGACACTACAACTGCTCGGAGTTCAATTTTAGAATGATGTTTTTGGTGGATTTGCTGTTTAAGAGTAAATTTCAGTACAAAATAACTAGCCTGGAAACCTTCTGCCACCAGCAAGAACCAGTAACCATAGGTAAAAAAAAAACTCACTAATTTGAAACTAAAATCAGTCCAAGCAGTATCAGTGCACTAAATATTAAGCAGTTTTATCAAAAGTCGTTTAACTTGGTGAGTAGTTTAAGGGTAGAGACTTTGCAAAATGATGCTTATGTGCTTATTGTCAAGGGCCAATAAATGTGAAGAGGGAAAGAAATAGTTTGTCAAATTATCATTAGAGGCATGCAACAACAAATACACTGAGTTTAACAACACAACCACAACAGGGTGGGTGAGAGGGAAAAAATTTGACCCTCAGCTTTCATCAGACTGGCCTGGAACTGCCCTGATACAAAGACAAGTCCTGAGCTAGCTTGACATACACTCAGTACCAAATAATGAATTCATAGCTTAATAACAACAACAGTTAGACCACTTAAAACAGCAAAAATGCAGTGCAGCTGTGTAATGGAATCATCAATATAGGCTTAAAGATCTTAGCTAAAAGCAGATACAGACTGTAAAATATATTTAAAATTAGATCAGAAAAAGAAAATACTTGTCTGTCTTTATCTGTGTTGTTGTTGTTGGTCTTTCGGCTTTTCCTGGTTAGGGGTCGCCACAGCGGAACTCTGGTCCGCTAATGATTGGCAGTTGGTTTTTATGGTGTTGAGTTGCCAGCCCGACGCGCAACCTTCAATGAAGGCATGCCCATTCAATGCATGTCTTTCGAACGCCCACTTGACCGTGGGGAGAACATGCAGACTCCACACAGAAGGCACTCCCAACCCAACTGAGAATCAAACGGGAGAACCTCTTGCTGTGAGGCAACAACGCTACCGCTGCACCACCTTTATCTGTGTAGTAGAACTATTAACATTCCCTATAATAATTCAAATAGTGATCCCTTTGTGTGTTTTCAGTTACTTTAAACAGTTATCCGCTGCTGTTACCACAGTAATGTAAATAAGATGATATCTATTTTATGAGTATTTAAACCTTGGACTGTATGAGTACCTTATAATGTTCAGTGGTGTTTCCAATCATCTCATAGTAATCTGTTTCCTGTTAATCTAATTCCCAAGGGTGAAGTTCAAATTAGCTTTACCACTGGTCTCCATAGCAGTCTATTTGCTTGTCTTTAGTCCATATAATCAGTGATTGTTTCTTGCACAGCATTATTTCTGAGTACATTTCCTCGAGAGTCTCAACTGAATCCTGTTTTGTTACCCATTAAGAGATGCAGTAAATTTGCTATCACTAATCAATGAAGAGTAGTTTCTTACCCCTGAGAATGCGCAAATTTTGACCTAATGCAGAAGTTCGAGTCTCTGATAAGTGACAGGGAGACACTTGCTTGTCTCATTTTGTTTTCATAAACAGGGTAATATTGTTGACTTTATTTAGTAAAGCACAGTTTTAGTGCAATGACTGTTATGACACATATTTCTCTAAAATACAAGTACTCTATGATGTTACAAGCTGGCTAATAAGCTGTATCCCCTACACCTTAGTTTGAATCCTTTGTTTTCAGCTTGCTTGTTGCGATATTCTCATAATGAAAGCATTTCAGGATCATCTCCTAAGACTGTGTAGTTGGTCTTAATCAAAAGATATAAACAAACATTGAACAATTGTTGTTTAGTCATTTATTTGAATCTGACTCTTGACCTCATGGGCTTTAGCATAACAGGCCTGTCTGTCAACAACTGCTTCTTTGGGTTCTTACAAATCCATATTCATTACTTCAGTAATACTCTGTCCATCTCAGCCTCTTCTGCCCTTCATTTTTCCAAGCATCACAGTCTTCTCTATGGAGCCCTGCCTTTTTATTATGTGGCCCAGGTATTATTATCAAGCCTTAAGTATTTACCGATTTAATTTTCTTCCAATCCACATAATTTCCCAAAGGTTTTCTTGAACACTGCAACAATTTTCCAGTGCATAACCTTAGTTATAGTTCAGCTCTCTCAGCCGTATGTTATTACTGCAAAAATGGTAGCTTTAATTATATTGACCTTTGTTGAAAAAGTGATGTCTTTTTTCTTTAAAATGTCAACCAGATTTTCCACAGGTTTACTTCTGGTAAGCAAGTGTCCTTTAATTTCATACCTGCAGACAACTCTGAGCCCAGGGAAAACAAAAGTCAGTCCCATCCTCCACTTCTTCAGCCTCTGTTTGCAAATAATTAATAGGGCAAGATGTTGCAATTTTAGATTTTGTATGCTGAGCAGAAGGCCAGCATTTGCACTTTTTATGATGATCATCATCAACAGTTTCTTCAACTGCTCCTGACTTTCATCTGTTTTTATTTCTCCAAATCTTTTGGGTTTCTAATTCTATGACAGGAATGGACCCCATTCCTAAGTCAAAGTGTGATTAAAGTTCATGAAATTAGTATTGTTTCAATCTTTCATGTCAGCCAAAAGTGCTCTTTGCAGCACCCGCAGTGTGCCCAGTAATGACTCCTCCTGCAATTCATACATAATCCCATGTGGTATAAACTTCATCATTTTCTATGATGCTTTGTGGCTCATGTTTCCAGTGTTTTTTAGCCACTTCTGTACCATAATGTTTGCACAATCCCCAGTGAAACAATCTTGCCACATTATTATGCTTTTCAGTATACAGTCCATCTGCCATTAGTATGTTGCAACCTGCAACAAGGTGTGCAATTGTTTCCTATTCAGTTTTACAAAACCTGCATTTGTCTGTTTCTCCCACATGTTCAATGTACTTTGTAAACCAATGTGTACGTAGCCCACTATCTTGGGCTGCCAATATTAGCCTTTCATGTCTTGGTTTGAGTTCACCTCTCCTTAACTATTTTTATGTCCATTCCTGATCAACACTGAGGTTCTTTCAGAAGTTTTCTATACTTGCAGCTATATTTATGCATTTTCCACCTTTCTTGCCTTCTCATTTGATCCTTCACCTTACATTCTTTCTTTTGTTTTTTGGCACATTCAGTTGCTGCCTGATTTTTATCTACTTCTGGTTTGATTTCCATTCCTGCTTGATGCCGATATACTTCTGCTAAATTAAGCAGAGAAGTCATCTTAGATTTATTCTCCTCATGTTTCAAAACTTTCATTACATGTGGGTCTTGTGAGGTCAGCAGATATGTGTGGAGTCTCACAACTGCAGATCTATACATGTAATCAATTTCAAGGAGGCCCATCCTTTCTTTTGATCGGGGAATATATAATCTTGGTATACAGTGATTTTTATAAATCTTTTGGTGAGCATGAATCATCCTTCTTGTTTTCCTATCTAATCTATCCAACATGTTTTGGGGCCAGTCAGTCACTCCAAAACTGTAAGTTAGGGCAGGAAGAGCAAATTAGTTTTTAGCTTGGATTTTGTTCCTAGATGTCAACATTGTTTTCAGAATTAATAAGTCTTCTGAACTATTCCTTACTAAGTTTTATTCACATTTGTGCATGTTTTATTGTTGATCCTTCATCAATTCCCAAATATGTATACACTCCCTCTTGTTCCAATTCTTTTACGTCACATTCTCATCCCAAACTGATGTTTTCCTGGTCCTGAGGTTTTCCTGCTTTAAAGGTTGCTTTTGCACACTTATCAAGACCAAATGACACGCTTGTATCATCTGAAAATGTTTTGACAACCTGCAGCTGTGCTTTCAGTTCCTCATCTGATGAGATATACAGTTTTTAATCATCGACAAAGAGAAGATGAGAAGTCTTTACATGTTGTTATTTTCTAGGAGCCAACTTGTAGCCATAGCCTAAGCTATTAAGTAAACAGCTTAATGGGTTAATGGCAGGGCAGAATAGCAACGGTGACAGACAGTTACCCTGAAATATCCCCCTTTGAATTTTTTATCCTTGGGATAATCTGTCCTTTATCATGGCTCATTTGCAAAGTGGTCTGCCACTGCTTCATGGTCGCTGTAATGTAGTCGATCAGTGTAGGGTGTATCTTCTACATTTTAAGCACTCTTTTATCCATGAATGTGGGATACTATCAAATGTTTTTTTATAGTCAGTCCATGCCATACTTAAATACTTCCCCTATTTACAGTTCTCCAGTATGACTTTATTTAACAACAAATCATGCTTTGTTCCATATGACTTTCTTTTATTGCCCTTTTGTTCTACTGCTATAATTGAGTTTTCTTTTAAATGACTATAAACCCCGTCAGCATCAATTCCCGGGTATAGTTTATACGTCGTAAGAAGGCAAGTTATTGGTCTGTAATTTTTAGGGTAGCTTGCAGGTTCACTCTTAAGTAGGAGCATTGTTTTGCCTGTTTTTAGCCAGGTTGGTGTCTGTTTGGAGTGTGCATATAAATAGTTCTTACTCATGGCTAAATCTTCATGTAAAGAGGTTAATACCGTTAACAAAATGTTAGGTGCTGCATCTTGGCCTGGGGTTTCCAATTACAGGCTTTTCTTAACTTTGTTTCAATCTCTCTGGATGTTACTTCATCCCATTTCATATCCTGTACCTTTAAACTTCTTATTCTTTCTTTTACTTCTTCTATCCATTTAGCATCTTTCTTATGTTCCACAGGATCTTCATAGATAATTTTCCAAAAAAAGGCCCTATCCAAGGCAAAGAACACAGTTTCCATGGGACCTGGTAGTATCCCAGGCTGTATTCTGCACCATCTCCAGCAAGAACTAGCCTTGCCATTGAGAACCCTATTTAGCCATACCCTAAGCACAGGCTTCATCCCAGCAGAGTGGACCACTGCCATTGCCATCTCTTTGCACAATGGTGGTGCCACTACTGACCCTGGAAACTATCACCCCATTAGCTTGACAAGTCTGATCTGTAAGGCCATGGAGCATATTATTATGGACCTCATAAACAAGGACATAAGTAATTTCCAAGCACTTGACCCCACCCAGTTCGGATTCGTCAAGGGAAGATCTTGCCTGTTGAACCTGGTTGACTTTTTGAGACCGTCACCAAGGCACTGGATGAGGGAAAGTCAGTACATACAGCTTACCTTGACTTGGCCAAAGCCTTTGACACAATCCCCCACTCGGGCATCATCAAAAAGCTAACAGAACTTGGCCTAAATCCCTATCTCAATAGGTGGGTGGCCAACTGGCTCACTGATAGAACCCAAAAGATCAAACTATATGCCACTACCTCCAACAGCAGACCTGTCACTAGTGGTGTCCCCCAGGGATCTGTCCTGGTACCCCTATTGTTTGGCATGTACTTCTCAGAGATCCAGGCAAAGACAAAAAGCCTGTGGCTGACCAAGTTTGCAGATGACTGTAAGTTGGGTGCTGTCATTGACTCTCTAAATGATGTTAACATACTTCAAGAGGGTCTCACAGCAACAAATGACTGGTGCCAAAGTCATGGCCTTAAGTTAAAGGCAAAAAAATGTATTATACCATTCGGCAAAAACACGGCCCCTACTGATTACCACATTAGCAGCAACCCCCTAAGCACACAACCTGTGGTGAAAGACCTGGGTACACAAGTTGACAACAGTCTCACACTTGAACATCAGTAGCGACAGTGGTCACAAAAGCCTTTTACTTGGTTCATCTCATAAGTAAAGGGATTGCATCCAGAAAAAAGGAGGTTATTACCTCTCTGTACTCCTCCCTCATTAGGCCAATAATTGAGTACAATACCCTGTTTGGTATGTACCTCTCCAAACACCTACATCAACTGGAAAGGCCACAGAAATACCTCACAAAGAGAATCCATGGCCTCCAACACCTGTCCTATGTGGACAGGCTCAAATCACTATCACTCTACTCTGTATCATACAGATTGCTCAGAGATGATCTGTGTCTCACCTGCAAGGCAATCTCAGACCCTGTTCTATTAGAGATGCTCCATATCCGTAAGTCTAACTGCTCACATAGTACCTGATTGAAAGGATTAAATCTAATATCTGACATTAACAAAACTTGTTGGAGAGACAGGTTTGTCTCCCAAAGGCTACCCCATCTCTGGAATAGACTCCCCATGCACGTCAAACAAAGTATGTCACTGACCCTCTTCAAGCTCAACCTTGATGAGTGGATGGGCAAGCACAAATTTGTCACAGGGGTTCCACCTGTGTCCCTCATTAACAGGGGTAACATATGCTGATTGAGGTTTCTCTTTTGGGGATAAACACTTGTCTAGGTTTGTAAGGGCCCCAGAGCCATTAGCCTAGTAATCTCCTATGATCCTGTGTATCTATTTCCTCTTTTTTGGTGGTCTTTCAATTCATTTTACCTTGTTTCCCAATTCTGTATAAAGCTTTTTGGGGTCATCAATAAATTGCTTATTTTGTACTTTTCCTTTATATTTATCTGTGTATCTTCTAGGTTTTTCTGCATGTGCTGAAATTTTTATTTTATTTGCAGTAGTGCACGATAGATCCTGGTCTGTTCTAATACTGCATATTGCTTTTATCACATCTATTCTGTTGATCTATTCTTTCTTCTATAGTCTTCTAACACTGACACTTCTTGTCTTAATTGCTTCATCTGTCAGAGTGGGAATGTTAATATTTCTGCAGACTATTTAGATACCACCATTGATGCATCTAACCCTGAATTTCATGTAGCAATATACAGCCTTATCTCACTCCTTTCCCATCTTGAACTGGTCATTTTTTCCATATTCAATTCTAACTATATCTGCATACAGATTCCAAAGAAGGTGATCAGTTATCCAGATTTCTTTAAGAACTTGCCATAGTTTTCTATGGTCCAGACAGTCAACAGGTTTAGAGTAGCCAATAAAGCAGAAATAAATATTTTCTGGAACTGTGTTGCTTGTTCTAATTTCCAGCAGTTGTTGGCAATTCAGTTACTGGTGCCTCTACCCCTTCTAAAACCAGCTTGTACATCTATCAGTTACCAGTCCATATATTGCTGTTGTCTAACTTGCAGGGTTTTAAGCATTCCCTTGCTAGTGTGTGAAGTGTGCAATGGTTCAGTAATTTGAGCAGGCTTTGTGTGCTTTCCTTGGAGTATTAGATTATAAATTGACCTTTTCTAAGTCAAAGGCCACTGCTGTTTTTCAAATTTGCTGACGTTTTCTAAGCAACACTGGAACAACAACATATTTTGCAGGATTTAAAAAAAAATAGCTAGAATTCTACAACTTTCTGCAGTTTGCAAAGCTTTCGCCCATTTAAATTCATTACTCAGGATGTGCGGCTCTAGATAAAAGAACATACCATCGTAAATATCAGTGATGTTACAGTCCTTCCTATATTGTTCTTCTGCATATTTCTCTCCACTCTTCTTAATATTTTTCTGTTTCTGCTATGTTCTTCCTATTTTTAGCTTTTATCACACCTAATTTTATCTGGAAGTTCTACTCACTATTGTACATGTTCCTGAAGAGATCACTTGTCTTTCTCACTCTATCTTCTTCTTCCAGCCTTTCTCATGTAAATATTCCTACTTCTCTGTCGATGCTATCCTCTGAAACATCTTATTCAGCTTGACACATTTTCCCTGTCGCCATTGGCTTTTGGTCTCCTCCTTTCTGTGCTCACTTCTAAAATATCTACAGATTGCCATTTTGCTTTCTTAATCTTCTTTGTGTTTAGAATATTTTTGTAGCCACCTCCTGAATATAATGAACTTTTAGCCATTTTGCCTTCTTAATCTTTCTCTTTGAAAGATTTTGTTGATGGATGATATCATGAATGTCTGTCTGTAGTTCTTCAAACACTCTATTCTCCAGAACTGAGCCCTTAAATCAGTTCTTCACCTGCACTACATATTTGTATGGAATATTGTTGATTTTTCAGGAAGCTGGCCTAGAAGCTTTTCTTCTCTTCTTTGGTTTGAGAATAAATTTTGCAATAAGAAGCTGATTATCCAAACTACATTCAGCTTCCTCTCGGTCTTGCTTTTGCTGATGGTATGAGAGCCCTTCTATCTCTGACTACAAAATATATACCCGGACAGATTTTGGTTTTGACCTTCTGTTGATATTCACATATAAAGCTATCTTTTAAGCTGTTGGAAAAGAGTGTTAACTGTGACCATTAAATTATCTCAGCAGTCTCTCCCACATCATTCCATACTCCAAGGCTAACCTTTCCTATTACTCTGGCTGTACATATTCATCTACAATGAATGTGATATTTTTTTGGTGTTATTACCCAAGGTGCTACAAATTCAATTAAACGTGGCCTACTACTTCCTGTTCTGCATCTGTAATGGGAGCATAAACTTGTATGACTCTGATATTGAAAGGCTTACCCTGAAGCATGACTGAAATAATTTCATCTTTTTTTTACATTTTCTTTGGTACTGTATGAGCTTTAACTGAGTTCTGATTTTAAGCAAACCTCTTAATTATCCATGAGTTTCTTGAAAATTTTGGATTTAACCCAACATTTTTTCACTGGCCCTTGTTGAAATTTTTGTTGTGGGACAAAAACTCTGTAGCTTACAGTCAGCAAAATGTCAAACATAGCTGCAACCATCATATTGTTCAGAAGTGCTCATCAGAATTGCCTGGTGAAATATTAACAGTCCCAAGTATGAAAGTGATACCACATTGATGGCTGAAAGTCAGGAAGAGGTGAAGAGTCTGTTGATGAAGGTGAACATGAGAAGCACAAAAGCTAGCCTACAGCTCAGTGTAAAAAAGTGTATCCAGTCAAATCAACTATTTATGCCTGACTTGGCATATTTTCTTTGCTTTATCCCTAATTCTTGGTATTGCTTTTCTTTATGAGGACTATGGCTTGTGTTGAAGCATTCTGAAATTGGTTGGGTGTCACCAGCAACACTGGGTCATTAAGTAAACTATAGTAAGTTCACATATAACAGCAGGTGGTGGTGTTTCTTGTGATAATGGAGTGAGGTTGTAATTGTAACTATTGCTGTTTGCCATCAGCCTTTGAATGTATCTCATGAGTAACATTAAATAATTACCGTGGCACAGCAACAAGTAGCAGGTTAATCCACTGGAAAGGTGAGATTAGTGGAATACACAGCTTGTAGATGCCACATTAGAATCTGCCCAACTCTGTGGAATGAGTTGCATGGTGGGGGAGGGATTTATATCGCATGATAAAACACTTTTCCTGAATGTACTTGCAGTGAAAACATTCAGCCAAAAATACACATTGCGAACTTCAGAACAAATTCTCTCTTTGGAGTTTGCACAACAGTGCAGAAAATGTAATTCTTTATTGTCATTGAATGTGTTTCTGTCTAATTATTTTCACTGAAACTGCTCCAGGGAAAGACTCTACTACCATAAGTATTGATTTATTCACCATGTATATACTTTAATTATCTTTCAGGAACAACAGACTCAGAAGAAATCACTACTAAGACTTTTTTCCTCCCTGCTGGCGGTGAAATGGCGAGAACCAGCTCTTCACTATGGAAACATCACCATGCTTAACAGCAGCTCCGACAGCATTTCCTTCCTACGCCACTGGAGTTGCTCAACGTTTTTAATCACTATGAACCTTGGACAGGAGAGTCTTGTACTCGATTTTCACCCTTTTGGACTACCCCCTAAAGCACAGATTGTTGTTAGTTCAAACCAGGACCGTCATGGAGAGGTAGACTTGGGATGCCTCCAGCTGTCATCCAAGGAGAGCCTTGTACTAAAACCTGTTAAAGGCAATGCATCATAGACCTGAAAAAAACATTTAATTTTGATCTCTGTTTTATACCCTTTGTAAATGGCTCCTGTCAGTGAGAAATAACTAGACATATACCCTTTCCCTGTTGCTGTGCTGAAAATTTGGAACATTACATCCAGATACCAAATAAACCTTTGAAGTCTGTATGTTGCCTAACTTAATATTCTTTATAACAAAAAAGTTTCTACAGTTTTCCTTACCTTAACTTTATTTCTATCAGTACTGATTCTGTGAGTCTTCTCTCTTGAGTTATGCATTACATTGCATTGTTCCGTTTTAAAATGTATGATTAAATGAATAAAGGAAACTTGGCCATTTTCAAATTAATGAAGCCTGTTTTTTTTTTTTTTTTGTAAATGCAGACATATTCATTTACATCTAATTGTAACAGTTGAAGAAGTGTTGTATGGGAGGGACTGTTGTGTGAGGGAACAGTAAAAACTGAACGTTTACGTTACTATGTTATATTTAAATTTTAATTAATTTTTTTGTTATAAGAGCTGTATTTACTGTTCCTAAATTAAACCTGTAGATTCAGTGATTCAGCTGATTAATGTGCTGTTGTCACTGTAACTGCGGTGGTGGTGCTGCGGTACCATTGTCACCTCACAGTAAGACGTTGTCCTGTTCGATTCTCAGCTAGAGCATCTTCTGTGTGGAGACATGTGTGAATGAGTGTACCTTCGTTGAAGGTTGTGTGTCAGGGATGGCAACTCGGCACATAAAAATCTATTGCCAATCATTAGCGGACTGGACTTCCGCTGTGGCGACGCCTAACCGGGAAAAGCCAAAAGACACAACAACAACAACAATGTGCTGTTGTCACTGCAAATTAAAAGACGCAAGCAAACATTTCATGTTGAAAACAAAATGATTGAAACTGAGAGGCTGGTAATAAATTGCTGATCGTGCCATCTTGTGTACACAACTTCCGTCCAGTGTGGCAGTCCTTCACAAATCCTACACATATCTTGGTGTAAGTATTTCTCAACAGGTAATACAATTTAAATATTAACCTATTAACAGATACATCAGCAGTAGGCATTGTCTGGGAGCAACTGCATGACACACACCTTATTCATACATTGGCATTTTCATGATCATTTTTCTACAATGTGTAACCAGAATCTAGTCCTGCAGTTAGAAACAAAAGCAGCTATCACCGTTCTGTATTCCTAGTTTACAGTATTTCATCTTCCACGTTATGCTTCTAAACCTTAATTACTTCATTTTCAATTGATTTTCATTCAAGGCCTGTCAAAAAAGTAAGTTCCTTACCACTGCTGTAGTAGCTAGCATTTTAAAAGAAGAATGAGATGCAGGTATACTGCTTCGACCCAATTAGAAGATTGTGAACAAAGACAGAAAGCCAGGAGCAGACAGCCACATGCACTGCTTTAATAAAAAACTTGAAAGCGTTTTCATCCTGCTGATACATGGGCTTCTTCAAAATACCATCCCAATAAAAGTAATTGAATTTATAACCACACTAAAGTCACATGGCCAATTAAATCAGTCAAAAGTTAGAGACAATCATATCACCTTCCACTTAATCAATAATTAAAGTCATACAACAGTTGAAAGTACATTTTATCTAAATCAAATCATAATAAAAAAATACACTCCTAAACAAAATAAAAATAGCAAGTATAAAAAATAAAATACAGTAATATGCTGAATGATAAATAGTACCTTAGCCATACCAACAATAATAAAAATGTAATCAAATGTGTCATTCAAACTTGGATGGACAGTGGCACTGCTCTTCAATTGTCATTTTAACTCTAAATTACAGGAAATCATCACCTGGTCCACTTCTATTGCCCATACTGATGTGATCAATAATATCAAACTCAAATATATGGGTATTTTAGGAACTAATGTGTTTATGCAATGCATCATGTCTGTCCTGTTTTTTAATGTCATAAAACTGGTGGTAAATTCTCACACTAAATGGTTGTATACTTTTGCCAATATAAAAACACATGCCTTGTTGACACTGTGCAACATACATGACTCCTGAACTTGAACAAAAATATCTTTGACACAACCTAACAACCCTATAACCTTGAATGTAAAAGGCAGGCCCCTCAAGAATATATTTACATTGACTGCAATGCTCATATTTAATCATATTGCCATGGTACTCTAGGGTGCCTGTTCTCTCTAACGTGGATATAAAGCAGTTGTCCTTCTTGTATACTGTACAATCCTCAGGATATGGCCTACAATATTAAGACGTTCCTGATTAATGGAAAAAATATTCCAATTCTTTTGAATAACAGCTTTGATGTCAAAAAGGTCAGTATTAAAAGAGAGAATAAGAGCCCTATTGTAGTTAATCTGGGAATTATTGGCATCGGTCAAAGGGTTGTTCATCTGATACTGACAACCCTTTCATAGCAAAGGACAAAAAAAAGCCCATTTTTCTCTTTTAGGTTTAACCTCTTGAAATATCCCATTGAGAAATCTGGGGGGGGGGGAATACCCATGCCCTTCAAACATAAGCTTAAACTTTAATCTTTCTTGATCAAATGAATTATCCTGTGAGACCATGCATGATAGTCTCACACACTGCCCTTTAACCAGGGACCTTTTTTGATGAATAAGGTGCCAACTATTAAAATGTAATAATGAGCTGGGATAAGTGGGCTTCCTAAAAATGAAAGATTCAAAACCTTTTCTACTTCTTTTCTTTAATATGGAAATGTCCATATAGTCGACTTGATCATATGGATAATTCATAGTAAACATTAAAAATTCAGTAGTAGTATGCAAATATTGAAAAAACATCCAAAAATCACCCATAAAGGGACCAACAACTCTTGAAGATAGAAGAAAAAAATAAAAATGTTCTTCCAGTGGGCCATGATGAGATTAGCAAATATGGGAACACAAGCCACTCCCACTGCTACAGCCTGAAATTGTCTAAATAACTGACCTTCAAAAGTGTTGTTATTATCCAAAAACATTTCCATTAGCACTCTTAATATTTTAATCTTACTATGGTCCAAATCTGAACTGAAACATAAGAATCCATAGAACCACTCAAGACCTAAATGGTAGAGAATCACTGAAAATAGGTCTTTCACATCAATAGTAACAAAAATTAAATAGTCAACATATAGATAGTCAGATATTCTAGTTAAAAAGTCCCAGAAATCTTTATATAGATGGCGAATTCCCATTCCAACTCCCTTAAGTCTCCAATCAATAAAACAAACTATAATGAAAGTCTTAGAGGACTTGGCATCCACAATGGGATGAAGAGGGGAATCAGAAAGATTCTTATGGATCTTGGAAATACCAAAAATGGTGGGGGGTCCTAGGGTGTAGAACAGACAAAAATGCATGGCCACTGCAAGTAATAAAACCATCGACTAATAATTCTTCCAAATCCATGTCCAGTCTCCTGTACGCTATATTAATTTGATTGACAGAAACCTCTTCATAGATGTCCCTATAGAGCATAACAAACATTTTGTTGATGTAGTCATTAGTATTCATCACAACTAGGCCACCACCTTTATCCAGTTTTATAAATCTAATCTGCCTAGTGTTGATAATGTTTCTCAATAATTTCTACTCATCTAAACTTAGGTTAAAAAAGGAGTATCTTTCACTGTTATAGTGAATAATACTGATAATATCAAATTCACAAATCTTTTCAAAAAGGGAAATGTTGGTCCACCTCTATTGCCCATATTGATGTGATCAGTAATACGAAACCCGAATTTATGGGTACTGTATGAACGAATGTGTTTGTTTATATAATGCATTATGTTTGTCCCATTTTTTAATGTCATAAAGTTGGGGATAAATTCTCACTCTAAATGGTTGTTAGGTTGTGTCAAATATATTTCTGGTGTATTTTCAGGTGGATTCAGTATATGTTGATATGGGAGGATATGAATAACAAACCATGTTATTTTGCAAAAGATAGTCTGCACCTGTCTCCCCTATGCTTCTGAATATTGGCTACAACTTTATCCACCCCCTTATTGGCAAACCTACCAACCCAAAGAAACCTAAAGGTGTTACTGTTCAATGCTGGAAGCCTAAGCAAAAAGCTCCACACCCTACAGGGTGTCTTCTCTCTGGAGAATATAGACACGTGTTCCATTACTGAGATATGATTTAAATCCACAGAAAGTACTCCAGCAGTGCAAGGCTTCAGTACCTTCTGCACATTTCGACCATCAGCTGCATGAACAGGGACAAAAGGTGGAGGAGCCTCAAGCTGTAGTAGCAACAAGAATAGCTCTACATTGGTTAAACAGGAAGATGTTCTAGAATGTATCCACATGCAAATCACAGGAGACAAAGTCCCATACCATTTCGTAGCATATAGCTGCAGGTCACCTTCTATGTCCCTAGAATCCTATAGCTCATACATAAATCTACTGGAGACACTCATCATTAAATCAAATAGCCTATAGACTGTTAAACATATACTGCCTCATACTTGGAGGCACAATGATTTCTGGATTTTATTAACACAAGTACCCTTGACCAGATAGTGCACACACCTATCAGGTGTTCAAACATACTGGGGCTGGTACTTGCCAATATGGGAGAGCACTGCAGGCCCCCCTTCAGTGTCATGTCCTCATTGATGAGGTCAGACCACAAAGCTGTTGTCTTCTAAATAAAAATTAACTCAGTAACCCCAACAAACCCTGTAACAGCTAGCATCTATATCTTATTAAGTGATAGTTTGTCAAAATTCAGTGTCCCTCCAACCTCGAGTTAACAGCAGTCTGTGTGGAATTGTTCACAGAGACCATGTGCAACCATGTAAATGGCTGTATAAAGGCTGCTGTAACTACTAGAAGTAAGCCAAAACAAACTCTTAAAATAAACCATGCTGGTGGATTTCTAATCTTAATAGTGTATGCAACAAAAGGAAAAAGTCATGGCTAAAATCAGGAAGAATAACCCCAATAAACATAAGCACTCTCTTATTAAACTAAACCATAAACTAAGAGGACTACTTAAGGCCAATTACAATGTCAAGATAGCCTCACAGGTTAGGGACAACCACAAAGCCTTTTACAGCTATGTCTGCAACCTCGAGGCCCACACACATCAGTGTGCCAAACTGGTGGTCATTGATGCACTTTCAATGAGCACAGTGAGATAACGAATTTTACTGGCTGACAAATACAAGCCAGACTTTACCCCCCACTCCCCCCAATGAAATATCTACTAGCTTATCCCCCCAAACAATTAACATGGAGCAGGTCCTGGCAGTATTCTCTAAGGCCAAAAACACATCCTCTGTGGGCCCCGACAATATCCTAGCATGCCTCTTAAATAGCTTGAAACATGACTTATCAGGACCACTTGTCACTTTTCAACTATAGCCTCATAACAGGCTTTTTACCATTAGAATGGAGGACTGCAATGGCTATCCCAGTTCTCAAGGGTGGAAAATCAACCAATCCCGAAAACTACAGACCTATTAGTCTTGACTAGTCTAAGCCATATGATGAACTATCATGGAAATGCTAAAGACATAAGCAACCTTCACACATTGGATCAAACCCAGCTTAGCTTTGTCAAAGGAAGGTCATGCCTACTAGATCTGGTCAACTTCTTTGAGAAGGTCACCATTTCAATGGATGAGGGGGAAACAGTGCATACCACCTACATGGACCTGGCTAAGGAGTTCATTACAATACCCTAATCTGGTATAGTTAAACTCACTGAACTGGGCATAAACCCCAACATAACTGACTGGATTGCCAGCTGGCTCACAAACTCGACCCAGGAAGGAAGGATCGGTGAGATCATCTTCAATAAAAGACCAATCACCAGTAGGGTAACTCAGAGCCCTTTCTGGAACAACTCCTATTTGACATCTGCTATTCTGAGGTAAAAGCTAATGTCAAGGAACTTTGGCTGACCAAGTTCACAGATCACTGCAAATTGACCGCTATCATAGACTCTCCCCAAGGCACAAACATCTTACAAGAGGGTCTAGCACAAAAAAAATGCTTGGGCTAAAGCTATGGATTAAACCTCAATGCCAAGAAATGCATTATAGTGCCTTTTGGGAAAACTGCCACCCAAGCTAATTATTTCATTGATTAGACACACCTAAGAGATGACCAGGTAGTCAGGGATCTGGGAATATATGTGGACAGTAATCTGGCCTTTAACAAACATATGGCCAGGATAGCAAGGGTATCATTCTATGTTGCCCAAATTATAAGTAAAGACATGGCATCCTCATCAAAGGAAGTCATAGTGCCACTTTAGTTGGCCCTTATCAGACCTATCATTGAGTATAATGCCTCCTTCAGCATGTACCTGACCAGACATAGGTGACAGTTGTAATGCCCATAAAGATTCCTTACTGTTATAATCCAGGGTATAAACACATTGTCCTGCACAGATTGCATTAAACCTCTGTCTCCTACAGGTTACTGAGAGGTGATCTGTGCCTCGGATCTAGTTCTGATGGACCTTTTGCACATCCACAAAATGACCAGCATCACAACCACTAGATCCAAGGATTTAAATTTTGCTTGTAACATAAATAAGACATGCTGATTAGACAGATGTGTTTCAGAGGATCCTCATGCTCTGGAACAGGGTCCCCATCCATGTAAAGCAGAATCAATCTCTAATGCTGTTTGTGTAACCTTGACCAATGGATGGGAACTTGAAAATTCAACCCAGGTCTGGCCCCCATGTCTCTGATAAAGAGAGGCAGACAGTAATGCCCAAGCTAGTGTAGCCCCCCACACACACAAAACCTCTAGAAAATTCATAACACACCCACTCCTAACAAATGCCCATGATACATAGGGAAACAACTAGGTTGGGTTGCATGGCTAGGCTTATAAAAGCCCTGCTGGTCATTAGTCTAGTATATGTTTACAGCAGCTCCCCCCCAAAGAAAAATATAAAAGCTTTTGCATCACAAGCTGACAACTGTCTCCTTTAACTGTGTGTAAAAGTGTCTGCATCAACAGTTGTCTTAATATGTCAGTCAGTGCAGCTTTCATGTCTCCAACTCTTGGTCAGGTCATGATGATGAAATAAACTTGCCATTTCAGGCCCTGTTTGCTAATAATGATTCAGACCACTGAATATATCATCTCCTTTGCCTAAACATGATGGCTATAAAATATCAGATGTGGAAGAGGAATGTCCTTAACTTAAGAAACTATTGACAATTCCAGATTTACCTCTTCATGTGTACAGGATTCTGCTTAATGCTACAGATTTTTCAAAGAATGCTTATTGTTTTTCAGTAGAGTCTACAGGATTTAATTAGTTGGTCTGTCTGATTCTTTAGTTTTCAGGAGTTTTTGCTATCAAGGATAATCAGAATAAGCGTGATCCTTAGATATTTTCATCCTATGGAAAACAGTCCTTGTAAAAGAAAACATGACTCTATACAAAGACAGCTGTATCAGCATGCCATTTGACAACTGTTATTAAACAAAGAGGTGACAACATAAGGGGCAATTACTAGGGTGAGTTTGGCATAATAGTTAAGGACTTCACCTCATAGACATAAAGTACAGGGTTGGATTCTGACTTATTAGCTAAGCTTACAGTGGCCCTTCAGAGCAGGTAGCTTAGTATTTACCTATGAACCTATAAACTAGGTAACTAGTGGTTAGTGTAAAATAAAGATGAAGAATACCTGATCAAGATAAAGCAGATTAGGCTGTGTACCTGAATGATGCAACTTCCAAATGGCCTATAAGAATTTCAGTGTACTCATGGGATACTATTCTGTCTACTTTATACTAGCAGTTGCACGGGTTCAGATTACTAGTGTTGTACTGCTAATGGGACAACGTACTGCACAAGTAGGATAAGAAGCGGATGGAAAGGCAGGAGCAGAGAAAGCAGCTATGTAAATAAAACATGCTAGGGGTAGAAAGCAATTGTAATACACTAGTAGTGACTACTGCACTTTATAAAACACACACACTACTGAATTAGAGTAAGACTTCTACAGAGCTTCGTGATTAAGTTCAAGTCACTCTGTGGTTGGAGCCATATGTGTACCTTCTGAGTTATAAAGAAGTGAATTGTGGGCTTGGTTTGCATTGGCTGTACAGATCTAGAAAAGAATAGCACAGCTGTATCATTCACATAGTATGAATTTTAGGGTTAAAAGCTGCACTCACTGCCATGAATAGTTCCTGTTTCACACACCACTAGAAAGATATTTTTTGTCAGTAAGTGCAACTCTAACATTTTGGCAACATCAGACATTTTACAATTTATGCAACCAATTACTTTGATGATAGTTGTATGCAGTTGTATATCTTCTCATGAGAGACAGATGTTACATCATTGACTTGGTTATCAAGCAGACACTGCCCAGCCTGGTAGCTAAGGGAGCTGTATTCATCCTGGATTGTTAAACAAGATGATGGTGCCTTTGAAATTAAAAGAAAAATCATGGTCATGGATGATGAATTCTAGCTGAGGTTTACCAATACTTCAAAACCGGAGCACTGAAACTCAACTAGGATCAGCAGCAGTCCTTGAACAAGAAATTAAGGGGCAGCCATGGTAACTAAGGCAACAGGAAGCCTGCGATTGTAGACGTTGTGTGCCAAACATCTGACATATGAGAGCATGCACGCGCACATACCGCCTACTGTGTGGTATATTTCTTTTGATATTTAACAGATTACCATCTGGCTGTGGTTTGATCTTTGTCACAATCAGCATGTGGCTGCTTTGATGTTTTAGTTCAGACTTATAGCAAAGTTGCTGGACTTATAATTTTTCTAGATTTTGATTTCAATTGCACATTCCTGCCACTTGTCTGGCCCCACCCACTCTTGGTACTCTCTGCTCTCGCATCCATTGTAGGACTCTCTGTCTGATGACTGCTATCTGGCCCCACCCAGTCTTCATACTCTGTGCTGTACTACCCACTATAGTTTCTCTCTCTCTCTCTGTTGTATTGTTACAAGTCTGAAAGCCATTCTTTTGAATTCTTCATGAAAGAGAAAAATGATCAGAAGTTAAAAAAAAAAAAAAGAGTGTGCTTAACACAGAAAATGACTAGGTCTTACAGGAAAGTGTGGAAACATCCAGGATTTCGTTCTTATCGTGAGTGGAATTGGGCATCCTCAAGGTTCAAGCGGTATATCCAGTTTCTTCCTTCTGGACATGGAAGGACTTCATTCCAACATGACCATTTGGAATTCCTCTTTTAGTACAGCTTTATCGCTGCTGCTCTTCTTCTTCTTTCGGCTTTTCCCGTTTAGGGGTCGCCACAGCGGATCACCTGTCTGCTCATGATTGGCAATGGAGTTTTATGGTGTCAAGTTGCCAGCCCGGTGCCCAACCTTCCACAGAAGGCACACAAACACACTCATGCCTAGGGCCAATTTAGAGTGTCCAACCCACCTACAGCATGTCTTTGGGATGTGGGAGGAAACCGGAGCACCCGGCGGAAACCCACGTGACCACAGGGAGGACATGCAGACTCCGCATAGATGGCACCCCAGCCAAGAATCAAACTGGAAAACCTCTTGCTGTGAGGCAGCAACCCTAGGATCTAAGGCAGTAAAATCACAATGTTCACCAGTACATGATTAGTGAGCAGGATCTAAAGCAGTGAAAACACAGTACCCACTAGTACACGGTCAGTGAGCAGGCTCTAAATCAGTGAAACTACAATAACCACTAGTACATGGTCAGTGAGCAGAACCTTAAGCAGTGAAACCATAATCCCCACTACTACACAGGGTTCCCTACTGAATTGCGAAGGTCCACTTACCCGAAACGTCAACACATATATGTCGAACCGCGAAAACACCGATCGTCCTGAAGAGCGAAATCTGAAATGTCGAATTGCCATGGTTGGCCCTTCTGCAGTATAGCTCCATAAGGTAAGTGTGCAATAGTTATGGACTTTAGGGTTAGGGTGCAGATTAAGGTAAGTGCATAGATAGTAATGTATGTAAGGTTTAGTGTAGGGTTGGAAGTAGGGTTTTGGTTAGTGTATGTATGTGGTTTATTTATTTTGTTTAGGTAGGTAGTATGTAGCGAGCGGTGCGGTTGGACGACTATGATGGTTTGAGATTTTGAATTTCACGGTTTAGGGCATTCGGTGTATTCGCGGTTTGGGTAATATGTGTTGATGATTCCGTATTCGCTGACTAGGACTTTCACGGTTGTAGTACAGACCCACTACATGGTTAGCGAGCAGGATCTAAAGCAGTAAACTGAGTGGGATCTAAAGCACAGAAACCACAATGCCCACTAGTACACGGTCATTGAGCAGGATCTAAAGCAAAGAAACCACAGTGCCCACTAGTACACGGTCAGTGAGCAGGATCTAAAGCAGTGCAACCACATTGCCCACTAGTACACGGTTAGTGAGCATCATCTATAAGAGTGAAATCACAATGCCCACTAGTACACAGTTAGTGAGCAGGATTCACAATAGTGAAACCATACAAAAAAAAATCTACAAATAGCTAGTCCACTTGGAAAATACAGTGTCATGAGGTAAACAGGAAATATTGCTGCTGCTGAGATCCAGAAATGGTGTGAGATCCTTGTTTTTTTTTTTTTTTTCTCCTGGAAATGAAAAATATCCGTAGTAGTATCTGAATCGTATTTGGGATGGTGAAACTTCCTGGATGGCTCTGCTTTGAAGCTTGTTTAAAACTTCTCTTCTGGTTGCACACTTCTGTTGGGGTAGAAAGCCAGGTAGTGGTGGCTTGTGGAATGAGATGCTGTAACCTCTGAATTTAATCACCTGGATCTATTATGTCCACTTGTCGACATGCCAGTACCCGTGCACCAAAACACAGCCTCAGTGCTTGCACACTTATTTTTTACAAATACAGAAAAACATAAGTTTTTGCAGGGAGGAAAGTCGCCATTCACCCCCTCATGGAGGTGTGCCCTTTTAATTATTTATACTAACTACTAGATCACACAAACATGGGGTAAGAGCAAATTTCCCATCCCCTAAAATAGTGAGATCTCCGACACCTGTCGATCAGCTACCTAGTCAACCATATACAGTCAACTAGGCAACTGTCAACCTAACACACAGTCGACCTTTCCAATACCTGATTATGCAGTATACTTAGTCGAATAGGCTAACAAAAACATTTTAGGAGGTAGAGTTGTAAAAATGGTACAGTGAGATGTTTTACTTGTAGCAGATTAGTCTAATTTTTTTTCATCAAGTTTAATGTAAGTAGGACTGGCCAAAAATTATAAAACTTTAGTTTGTAATGGACATTTTGGTACTGTGGTTGAAAGTGTGTGTATTTTGCAGACGTACTGCTAGGAAAGGGTACTGTGATGTGTAGGGTTGGGGTAAGCTTAGGGTTTGCACACGAGTAAGGTGGTTCCACTGGAGTGTGCCTATCCTAATGACACTCACTGCCTCCATCTCCAATCCAAGATATTAGGATACTAAACTATTATTATTAGGATTTCCTTAAGAGTATCAATATGCAGACAACTTATGTCTGAGTAAGTGCTGTTTTTTTTTTTTTCCCAATGAAATGAAGGTTTTGATAGTTTTGTTGGATTAAATTTGTTTCAGTGATATATGTGCCCAATATTCCATAATAAACTCATATATACCTTACATACAAGCTATTAGTTTTATTAAGATACCTATTACATATTTTATCATTTCATTTATACTGCTCTTCTTGTAAGCTAATATATTTATTAAGCTATATATTTGTTCTTATTCATGTTATTTATTCTTCTCTTCTTCTAAGCTATATATTTTTATTCATTTTAATCATTCTACATGTCTTCTAAGCTATTGTACTGCATCATGGAATGTAATTATACTCTGAAGTAGTGGAAAAGACAGGCTTGTTAAACACATCTTTTTGATGCACCCTCACCAGTGATGAGCACTAATCTCACACTAAATCACTAATAGCAATCTGTGGTCACCACATAGTAACCACGGGAAACTAGTAAATGCTTCATACTTCATTCTCTGCCTTTTTTTCTTTGTTTAATTTAACTGTGATTGAAGTATAGGTCTACTACCCTTTTTGCCCCTTTCTATATGCATATTACTCTCTCTTTCTCTATAATTTCTTCTAATTATTGCCACTTATTATAAACTCCCCAATGTTTCTGTCATTTGTTCATTCATTCAGTTACCCTTGTAAACCAATTCATGCCATGGGAAGCCTTAACTTATCTTAACAAGAACCAGGTGCAAGTCAGAAGTCATACCTAAATGAGATGCACGTGTATCACAGGATACACACAGACACATACACACATGTAGGAACCATTTGGAGCCTAGCCATTTTATGCACTGGCCATCTTTAGGCTATGTGAGAAAATCCCAACAAAACCCCAGTTGAACACTTGGGGCATTATGCAGACTCCAGGAAGAAGGCACCACAGCTGGGAACATTACTAACATTTCACTGACCTATTTGCACTTTGTTGACCAGGTTAGTCCCACTAAGTATTGGCTTGTTTTCAGTGGAGATCTGAGGTGGTATTCACATGAGTAGGGGAACTTTGGGCAGGATACCGGGGATATGCCCTTAGTCATTTCAGTAATTGCCATGGGATGATTTATATCCTTCTGGGCTACCACCAACTCAGGGATCACAGATAACTCACTCTCCACCCCCTTTTACTACACTGTAGTGTTACTATTAGAAAAAAATCAATCCAAGTATTTGATGAGGGAACAGAACCATGGTCTTCTGATTTTCCAGTATAAAGGGTAAGTATGCTACCTGTCAAACCATTGTCAATGCGTGATTACTATGACTTGCATGGCTGTTCAAGTTCTCTCAATTTTGTCACTTATATGGTCTCATTACCTCATAGTCATGTGAGATCTTGCCCAAACCCAGTTTGGTTTGTGGTCAGCCTGAGATGTCATGCAATCTCGCATGCTTATCTGCTGATACACTAAAGCTTAAGGTAAAGAAGGCTGCCCCTATTGCAGACAGTGCCAATGGATCAATGGGTAACATGTTTGTCTTTGGTGCTAGAAGACTGGAAGTTTGTGGGTTCTACTCCCACACCAGATTATTGGATTCATTTTCTATTAATGACACTGCTGAGCATTAGTAGGGTTCTGCCCTCTGGAGTGTGCTGCCCTTCGAATTAAATGTTAAACTGAGGTAGATATAAAAGATCCCTGAGCACGTATCAAAAAAGGGTAGTTAGATTACTGCAGTGCCCTTGCCAAATTTCCCCTAGTCAGTAAAAATACCACCCAGATTCTCCACTGAAATGAGGCTACTAGTCTAGTAGGTCTAATCTGGTCAACAAAGGATAAATAGAGTCCGGACTAAAGTAAAACAGCACAAGTAAATTAACTTTACTGCACATTTAATGATATGATTACTGCCTGCCTGACCATGCATGTTGGGGATACTATCCCTAATCTAGACCTTCTACATTTCCCATGGCATGTTCTCCCCATCCCCATGTTAACTGATCTAGAATAATGGCTGTGCACTTGGCTAATGAGGCGAAGAGTGTGGGTCTGAGACTTATAGATCAGTCCCTTATAGGATTATCACCTTTTCAGCTGTGCAATGTGGAACATTTTTACAGAAATATAATATTTCACAGGACAAACCATACCCACAAGTAGAGCAAAGGACTGGACTTCACTTTGTTGCTAAAATAGATCTGACACTTGTAAAACTTAAACAACTTCTGTTCTTTCATACAGTATGAAGATATTTTAGGTATAAAATACTTGTTTCATGCAACCGCTAAAGGACACCATTTTTTTGTCTTCAGGTCTCAGGACATTTGCCATATTCATATTTCACAAGTCACAACTGCCCAAGTATGGACTGCTCTTCATAAAAAAGGACAGGTGGAAACCATAGTCTCTTATAAACAGAAGACGTAGTTAAACTGAAGAGGGTAGGCTCTTACTGGTGTTCTCTGCTTAAGGTCTTTCAGGTCTTGGGGTTCTTATTATGTCCAGGATGCTCTGATTACGTTTGACTTGTAATAGTTATGCGTTCTGGAACAGTTAGTGACCTCCGTACATGAAGACCACAGACTCTTTTGTTGCTATAACAATGTTTATAAGAGGCTTATATTGTGTAACGTAGACCTGTGGTTGTCTGCATTTGCCTGAATCTGAAGTCTATCTGTGGGTTACATCAAACGGGCTATATTTTGACAAAAAATGTTCACCATTATAATATAATACTCTTAAAGCTAGTAGAGATTATTAATGAAATATAAATGAGAGATCAGACTTTGAACAGCACACAACCAGTCTGCATGATGCGAGCATGGAGTTAATATACCACAGTCAAAAAAAGCCAATGTTTGTCAAGAGGTTGTGTAGTATAAGGCCACTATGTGACCTATAGCTATTGCTGTGTGGACAGTGGAATATGACTGTGTACTGGAGTGCTGCAGTATGACTTACTTATACATTGTCTTCAACTCAACGGGGGCAGCAGTTACACCATTACACAAACAGCCTTGGTCCCTTGAAGGAGAATGAATCATTATGGCAACAACAATTCCATGGGAGTTCCACCCATCTGGGGTCAAAGCAGAAGGGCATAAAATTAATGTGAAAACGCTATGGCACTTTGGTTATTCCATTTGCTATGCACATCTGCTGCAAACTGTGGAGAGGCATTAGTCTGGAACTCTTTGCTTTATGACTTGATAATGCACACACATGTCATTGTATATGTATGTAACACCGTCCATGCAGTCATCTTTCTGCACACTCAATATATTTACTGTCTCCATGACTTCCTGTATTTCATTAGTCACCTGTCTAACGTACACTCTGTGGTTATTACTAAGAAACTAGAAATGTTATCATTTTTTACTGATCTTTGATAGTGATAATTTATCTCACACTTAAGCAGATCAGACTGCAAAGAGATACAAAAGAAAAGTATTCTGTTACACTATGTAAAAGGCCACTTAAAGTTGTTTAATTAATATTTTCTTCATCATTTGCTACCACTAAAGGGAGATTAATTGCAAAGTGGTAAGAGAATGACTGGCAGCGACTGCAGATGATTTAGTCTATCCTCATGTCCACGGTTTGATTCTCAGCCTCCATTTGCTTGCTGTGTGACACTGAGAAAGTTATAAATCATAGAGATCAGTTCTCTACCCAGCTAACAAATAATGAATAAAAAAATAAAGAAATGGTAAATCATGGGGGAGTAAGTGAAGAAACAGCACTTTCCCAAAGGATGTTTTTAAAGGAGAACTATAGATATCATAAAGGGGTAAGCCACAGTGCACAGTTAATACTCTATAAAGTACATAAAGAACATGCACAATTTTGAATAGCATCTCTCAAACAACATTTATATGCACTGTTATGTGATCCAATGACTGCAGAGTTTTGAAAACAATGAGCATTCATAACCCTGTAAGCCAGAATTTGCTCCAAAAGGATTATGGTAGCACTGTCATGACATAGGATGGTCAAATTTTTCCTCAGTCCTGATTTGTTGGAGAGCATCTGGTCACCGCAAAGTCTGATAAAAGAATTGCTTAGCAGTGTGAACTATTTTATCATTAGTAAAGCATTTGAATCCATATCTTATGGAATACTTGTACAGGGGGACTGCCTCAGAAATTAAAATTCCCAGCAGGACAGAGAGCTGGTTAAAGTAAACAGTGAAATTTTCTGAGGCAGTGTAAGCTGGACACCATTGAGAACAATGATTTTCTTTGGTATTTCCTGAGGTAGAATCCAGGCAGAGACGTAGTATGTATGACTTTTAATGCTGCAAAACTTTTGTGAGGCCCCTATGGAATACCCCATGCAGTTTTGTTCACTTTTATGGAGACAGCTATGGATCTAAGGGAAGGAACTTTGTGAATATCTTATTTTCTAAACTACTTAAGAACATTTTCTTGGATTCAGAATAGGATTATCAAAACCTGCCTGCAATTATATGCTAGTACAATGTTAGATGTATTTTGCCCTTTAGTGCAAACAACCTTAGTTTGATGTTCACTGTCACTGTTATATATGAAATGACATTTCATTTTCAGGACTTTTGAGAATACATGTCCACCATCAGTCCCTCACTGTGCTCTGAGTTGGAAAGGCTGAAATCATGGCTAGGAAACCAACTCTGTGTAACATTATATATCTGTCCCATAAACCCACCCCCACCCTGCAGAAATCTCCACAGTTCTACCCAGGGTACCTTTTTCATGTTTAACATATAGACATTATGTTTTCTGTAAGACATTCATATCATTTTAAAGAGAAAATGTACTGTTTAAAATGTGGCTGAGATGCGCACTCCCTTTCAAAATTAACATTTTTTTTTCTTATTAAACAGTGTTCTTGGCTGGCTTACACTCACCCTACTAATAAACTATACATTAGCAGCTTGTGTATATGGCTTTGCTTACTCAAAAAGTAGCCATCCCACTTCAAGCTCAGTGTATATGGCTTTGCTTACACAAAAAGTAGCCATCCTTCAAGCTCAGCAATCAAATAGGCTTGATGACAATTTTCTACTCAAAGTCCAACATACTAGCAATAATGTATATAAATGTTCATGACCTGGAACTCGTTCCCTGTTGCTTTCACATATTACAATGCACTTCCTGCTTCCTGGCATCTCTTGGGCTTTAATTGCTTGGACATTCTGCATATCCTTTGCAGCTGCTCCCTTAGCTTCCAAACCTAGATCATGTAACACATCACATGGCCTTTACTTCATGCATAGTGCATTTCTGCAATCTTTTTTCAAGTAGATAACAGTTGCTGTATACTCCAACGGCATTAGCAAACAAAACAGATAAAAATAAAAGTGTTTTGCTGTTACTGATTCTTCTAACAAAGTTATCTTTAAATTGTTTCATATGTAACATTTTTTTACTCAGTGAAACTGCCAGAGAGGGCTCACTTGTCCAGATTTTTGGGGGTATGGCTCCAATTTGTTCTCGGACTTATGAGTCATCCTTCCTAAACTTGAAATTATTTTGAAGTTATAAGTTAATGGTACCGACATTTAAAAAGTGCCCCTATTTTGGGTACTTTTCCCCCTTTATTTTTTTTACATTGTTCGTAACTGTGAAATTAACATTTATGGAATTTTGACCTGTTTAGTGAGGCTGCTTTTGCATTTGCTAGATTAATGACTGACATCACTTGTATTTCATAAGTATTTTGTTTATTTTCAAATGTATGTAACTATGCCCCCTGGCTCAGTAAAGAAACCAATACACTAATGCACAAAAGAGACTACGCCTGGAAAACATGGCTAAAAACAAATCCCCAACTCACCTCCAATTATTTAAAGAACTAAGAAACTGTACCAAAAAAAAAACAAATAAATGATAAGAAATCATTCTATCTCAATGCACAAACCACTCATCAATCCAACCCCCAAAACTACTGGAAAAATATAAACTCAATCCTTCATGCTGGTAAACCTCAAGCTCCCAGCCCTTACCCTAACCTTTCTGACCAAGACACTGTCTCCCTCCTTAACCAGTTTTTTTACTGATGTCATTAGCAACCTGGCAACTGACAACCACAACCCCCCTCAAAAAACACCACAGATAACAAGACATGCTTCTCTCTCAACCTTATCCCTACCTCCTTCATAAAGTCTCTCCTTCTTAAACTTAAACTTTGCTCTCCCTCTGCAGATAATCTACCCCCCCCACACACTTTCTCAAACTGGCAGCTAATACAATTGCCTGTCCAGTCGCAATACTTATTAATAGGTCTATTAAAGAAGCCACTGTACCCAAAATCTGGAAGTCTTTCTACGTGATCCCTCTTCACAAAGGTAACAACTCTAATGACCCCTCAGACTATAGACCCATTGCTATACTTTCCCCACTGTCCAAAATTCTCAAAACATATATACATAATCAGATACTGAAATTCCTCATCCACAATAACCTCCTGACTCCTACACAACATGAATTTTAACCAATCCACAGTACCTCTATGGCCCTTCTACCCTTTACTCACACTATTGCTGAAGCTAGAGATAACAACAAATTGGTCTCTTGTCTGTTCTTAGACCTATCAAAAGCATTTGACACTGTATTACACTACAAACTACTTTCCAAACTGGGTAACCTAAATCTCTCCAACTCAACTTTCTTGGTTCTCCAGCTGTCTCTCAGGTCTTCTACTTTTCTACCCATACACACTGGAGTACTCCAGGGCTCTGTCCTGGGACCCCTTCTTTTTAACATCTTTACCAATGACCTCCATTCTTCCACTACCCTCTCTACCCTTACACAATACACTGACAACTCTACTTTGATTACTTCCTCTCACTTAATCTCACAACTATAGACATACACAACAATTCTTCCTTTCAGTGGAAAGCTGGCTAAATGAAAATCCGCTTATCCTGAACCCTAAAAAAATATTTCTCTTTCTTGCCAAGGTCAGTGATCACCTTAAGATCTCCTTCTCAATCTCATCACTAAATAAAACCATTATTAATGCTGAAACTCACACTAAATTACTAGGAATAACAATTGACAGCCAGCTGAAATTCTACTTGCACATCCAACAATCAATTAAGAAAACTAATCAAAAGCTTGGCCTTCTATATCAAAATAAAAAAATCCTTTCCCCTGACTCCCGACTCACCCTGGCCCAAGCCTATCTACTTCCTAGCCTCCTCTGTAGAGCCCCAGTTCTTACCAACCTTCAATCCTGCCTGCTCTCCAAACTCGAACAAACTTACAATAAAATTGCAAAATTTGCTGCTAACTTACGTAACCCAACCCACTATTGCCTTGCTCTCAATAAACTACACTGGTTTGAACATCCTCATCATCTGAAATTATTTCAACTCCATACAATCATAAAGCCACTGCCTGTCCCTCTCTCCAATCTAGTCACATACAATACCCCATCCAGTCCCTTACAAAGCACTGAAAAACTACTACTTCAAACTTATAGGCCCAGAATGAACACTGGCAATCTCCTATATAAATGCTCCATTTCAAAATACTGGAACACCCTCTCTACCAATCTGCATAGCATTACACAAGCTAGCAGCTTCAAAAAAGAACTAAAACACTTTCTCCAGAAAACCTGTTTATACCCCTGCCAGGACCATACCTAATCCAAATTCTTAACATTTGTCTCTCCCACTTTTAAGCTGTAAATCTCTTCCTCTGCCCTACCTAGCATACTGTGATTTTGTCTTTATTTTGTTTCACTTGAGAATCCTTTTTCTTTAAAACTATGTGTTATTCTTGTGCATTCTCTCTGGCTACTGCAAAATTGTACACTGATTTTGTTACTTTTTGTTTAAACTCACTACTGTAAAGCTGTAATTATTTGTATTGTAGCTTTTCTCCTAGGGTCTACACTGAAAATGAGTCTGTGCCCAGCTGGACCAACCCAGTTAAATGTGAAATAAAAATAAATAAAATGTGTCATACTGAAACTTTCACTGTTGATAATTGTCAACAGACATACTTGCTCACAAAACAATTCAAAGGAAAGCCAGCTCCATGGAGTAGAGGGATAAATCCCTGACTACACCTCATGGGACCCCAGTTCAATTAGTAGTCAGGTGCCTATAAGAGCCAGCTGGGGAGGGTGGGAGTAAGCAGCTGCTGCCAGTTCACCTATCCTGAGGACAGACAAGTGGTTCTGGTTCTGCATAAGGATGACACCTAGTCCGGGCCTGCCAAGACTGCACTGTCATAGTGAGTCACACTAGAAACCAAGGGGAACTTGGGCTGAGAAGGCACACTTCCCCTCAGGAGACAGCAATAGCAGTGCTCAAAAGAGCTGGTGAGGGAGATAGGGGGACAGGTTAGACCACCCACACAGTACCAGTAAAGCTGGCCTGCCCCTCAAACCCACTCTTGCTGGAGAACAGAGAAATGATGAGGTTCCTAAGCAGGAAAAAATGGGCTGTAGGCTCTTGCCTAGCCTGGCAGTGGCTGGTTCACTTTACCTCAGGAAAAATGGGTCAAATGAATGGAGATACTAATTGCCATATAGGATTATTAGCCAGGCAGCAGTGTTCATTCCTGTAGAAATCTGCTATCCAAACAGCCACTCTGGTTAGTTTTCAGCTGTCCCACAGAAATACAGTGAAGTGATTGGTTAATGGATGCAGGAATTAGTCAGCATATGACATGCATTATTCATGCCCCATGTAATTCCTGTAATTTGACTAGAGTATAAAAAAAGGCTTAAGATTGAAGCCCCTTTGGACCATTTCTGTATTTAAACAGCAATGTGTGTGGCAGTCGAAGAAATGTATCTGAGTAACATGCTGCACATTTTAGTGACCATCTGTACTAATTTTGCAAGTTAAATTATATATATTTTCAAATTAGGTAGATGTTGACATTCCGATTCTTATTGCTCTGAACTCTAGATGTCTGTTTTAGCTGTCATTGTCACGTTAGTGACTCTGTATCTTGGATGCAAAAGTAAATTAAACACCTAAACTTGACAGCATAAAGAAACTGACAACATGGATATGAATGACGACCATAAAGAAACTATCAATAAAAATCAGAAATTACATTTTTAGTGAAATTGATTAACGTTCTTGTTTGTTTTTCCTGCCAATTGAAGAAAGCAGCATTTATTTAACAAGTTTAAGAAGGCTTCAGTAATTTGGACAAGTAAGGTGAATTAATGTATAAAGTGTGAATAGTTGAAAGGGAAGCAGTTTGTTTTTAATAAATAACAGTGACTCTGACAAAGTTAAATTAGAAACCAGTTTGGGGAAAATTGTTAAATAAAGTTTAAATGAATTTGATCTAGACATAACACATTATCAAAGAGGACGGATGGTGTGTGTGGTTGGCCTGTTTTAATAATTATCTGCACTAAATATTACA
The DNA here is from genome assembly GCF_019279795.1 of Protopterus annectens. Lineage (NCBI taxonomy): Eukaryota > Metazoa > Chordata > Ceratodontiformes > Protopteridae > Protopterus > Protopterus annectens. Next base: position 71,874,464 of record NC_056725.1, read on the forward strand.
AATGAAATACAAATGCATTACTCTTCCTTATGCCTTGTGAGAATGTATATAGAATATATGAAAAAATGACAGATGGAGCAGGTAATTGCAGTGCAGTACAAGAGAAGCTGATAAGGTATTTTCAGCTCAGCTTTTACAAGACTATAAATTCTGTACAAGAAAAAGAAGAATTTACAGGCTACACTAGACAGACATCAGTATAATTAATTTAGAAAGAATATGTCTTGTGGGGTCTGCAGATAATGGGGGGATCTTTTCTACTTGGAGAATGTGCCCTGTAAGGGATAAGAGATAAAATGTGAAAAACAACAGTTCTGTGGTGTTTTGCATAGGCAAAAATAAGGCGGTGAGACACAGAGAAGAAAGACAGAGGACACCAGCAAAAAAAAAAAAAAGTTAAAAAAAGTCTGCTTTTTTTGAATAAAGATACAAAATTTAAATTAATCACATGCCAGACCAGGAATATCTTGTTAGTTATCTTTGAAAATCAAACTGTAAAAAAGTTGATGGATTCAGGGCTCTTTAACAATCATATGTTGTGGCATTTTCAAGGAAATGGCAATCAGTGTCAAGAAAGCTGGCAAAAAATGTATGCATCCAAGTTAAACAAACTACTTCCCAGAAACCGCTTCCCATTCAAGACTGATTTGACCTTTAATGACAATCAATAACAAAAACAATACTATGTATAAAGTCTTTTTCTTTTTTTGTCTGCAGGTCAGTTGCTCTAATTGTTGTTGATAAAATAGCATCCTGTTCCTGCTAGACTAAACAGCTATCTACATTTCCATTTATACTTAGTGACTTGTATCCAAGCATATGGTAATAGAGTCTGATGAATCCTAGATGCAATCATTGTGTGAGCATAGAAACACTGAAGTACGTGTTTTGTGGCATCCTGGAAGCAATGATTGTGTGGCACTTGAGCAAACTGTCTCTTTTAAGTGCACATTTTGTGGCATATGAGCCAGTGACAACTGAGACTTAAAGTGGATGGTGTATGGCAGCATAGACATATTTCAGTCATACTATTGGTGGTATCTGTGCCTGCTTTTCTACAGCCATTCACAGTTTAGACTGTATTATTTTATTTATTTATATATTTATTTATTTATTTCAGTTTGGTAACCAGGGAAGTTCACTGGGCACAAGTGTGCCCGTTTTCAGTGGAGGCCTGGGGAGAAAAGCTCCATAGAACATTAAAACAGTAAGGTTACAAAAGTAAGGAAGTTACAGAATAAAGTACAGTTTACAAATATGTACATTCCGTATCAGGCTTGTTCAACAAAGATAATTTTGATATATCTGATGGTTGTACAGTAGAGATTCATTGAAATATACCTTCATTACAATTGAAGTGTAGAAACATTATACATACAATCATTTAAAGTAAGGAAACACTTTACATGCATTCATTTGAAGTAAGAGGATATTTACAATATTTACAAAGTTGAAATTGTGTATTGAGAAGTGAAATGAATACTGAATATTACATAATGTTTCATGCATCCATCCACATCCGCTTTTCCCATTTTGCACATGGGGTCGAGGTGTCACTTCAACACTTGACAATTATCTCGAGCAAAGGTTTACACCACTGGGTGGCTTGCCCTGCCACTGTTGTATTACACAATGTTTCTCCCTGTAAATTCAAGTAGTTCTATATGTTAGCACATGTTTCACCTCACCTCGTATATCTCCCTCACAGCTCAGTAATGTACCCAAAATATCTTCTCTGCCTTCTGACTACATTGGTTCAGTATAATATTCCTATCTTCTGTAATTTGAACCACATGGTTAACATTGCAGTCCAGTCTACCTGTATCCCTTTTGCTGCCAGCCTCATTACACTAGGCATTGTGAGACAGTGTAGGAACTACCTAATGCTCACTGGGAACCAACATGCCATAATTTGTAAGAGATGTAATTTTATATATGTAAAACCATACGTTAAGGTTGTTAAAAAAAATCACACCCCAAGCTACTGAGAATTTGTATTAAAGATTATCAACAATTCATTAACACAACTCCATGATTGTCATATAACTCAGGGACCTATAAGGCTGCAGACTGCAAACCTTTCACTGCCATTAAATCTGTATGTTCTAATAGAAATGTTCTAGTAATCAGCAATACTGTCATCAGGCATACTGATTCCACATTCAATGGGCTAGACTGGACAAAGGATAGCCGTTAGCTGCCTTTTCAGTGCCCGGATCCATGATATCATGAGGGTCCTACAGTCATTCAAACAGAATTAATATGACCACAACCTTGTGAATAACACAAGGTGGTCAGCTCAGAAGGTTGTGCAGACAGACATTGTGGAGCTTGCTATGTATATGTCATTTGCAAATACTGAGTGTAATTCTACCTTTACCCAGAATAACGAACAGATACAAAGAGAAGATAATTGGCTTTAACAACTGGTTATGACTCTGATTTCATTTTCTGAAGATGCAGTACGCTTCAGCTTGGAATGTGACGATCAACAGCACACATTGTTTCACCAGTGATGGCCCTGTATTTTGTGTTCTATGGACTCTACATACCAGCCAAAGCAGGGTGGCCTAATGGTTAAGGTGTTTGCCTTACAAACACAAGGTACAGGGTTTGAATCTCACAGGAGATAATTGGCTAGGCTTAAAATGGCTTGCAAGGGCAGTTAGCTTAGTACTAACCTATTACCTATTATCTATTAACTCCCATAGTGCCTTCTTAGGCAAAGTGCATCTTCTAGACATTCCAGTATAGCAAAACAGATTTAGACCCGTCAGAAACACTGAGAGAGTATGAATATTTGTCAGACATCCAGTTATCTCTAGGCAGATTTTCCATGGCTCACAAACAGGACATACTGAATTTCAAATTATACTAAACAAGATAAATAATACATACATACAAATATTTCAAGCATGGGCATTAATGCCCTTCTTGCTTGCCAATATACCAAAACACTTGTTCCCATAATAAGTGTCCAGGCTGTTAAATGTCTCAACTAGTACTTGCTTTAATGTAATTTGGTAGTCTGTTCCATGCATCAGCTACACTGTCAGAGAACCAATTAGTACACTTCTCATTCCTATAGAATCTTCTACATAGGTTGTCTGATGATTCTCTTGTACTTTTTGATAACCCCAAACATTCCCAGAGGTAGTTGTCCCTAAATGCTCCTTATACCTGAATAAGATCTCTTAGATATCTGTGAGAGACACTGTACAAGTTCAGATATTTTAGTATTTCATAATAACTTAAATTTTCACATCCATGGATACCCTTGGTATATTTCTGTTGTACTCTCCAGTTTACTCATGCTTGTTTTCTTATGGGGTTTTCATATTGTTATTCCATACTCAAGTTTGGGTCTAATGTGACCAACAAACAATGACTTCATTATTTTTGATTTCCTAGACTTTATAAATCTTTTTATACAACTTATAGTTCTATAACTATCATTAACCAATTGGTTGATATGATTAGAAAAACTCAATCTACCCATATACCCAGGTCCTTAAATGAGTCTACAGTTTCAATCACTGTGTGCTGTATTAAATATTCAATTTATGCCTACCAAATCTCATATGCTTAGTTTTTTATGTATTTATCAGCATATCATTGTCCTGTGCACAAATGGTCAATTTAGTCAAGTTATTCTGCAGACATGCCTTATCTGTAACACGTAATCAGTTCACCCAATTTCAGGTCATCTGCATATACACTGTAGAACACCTCAGATGAAAAAGTTAGGTCTGAAAGATACAATCTAAACAAGTAAGGTCCTAGGACAGAGCCGTGTGGGACATCCTGACTGTAACCAAGGATTTTGCCTGTCCAGTTGCTGTATGATACTTGCCATGTCCTATATGTATGCCATGCAGCTATCCATCTTATCAAAAGTACATCAATATCTAGTTGTACTAATTTATTGATCAGTGTTATGTGTATGATCCTGTCAAATGCTGAAGTTTAAGCTATATAAATTACATCACAGCTCTGTTTTCAATCTATGCATGCTGATATATGCCCAACCTATCCAGTTCTGACAATAACGTCCATTATTACCTTCTCCATTATTTTTCCACAACATGAAAGTAGACTAAAAGGTCTATATGGTTCTGGGTTTGTCCTATTCCCCTTTCCCTTAAAGACAGGTTTAATGAGCGCATGTCTCCAAATCTTGAGGAATCTCCCTATATTTATTTGACCTAGTGAGTAATAGATATAATGGTACTGTAAGTTCTTGCTGAAGTGTTCTCAGGTCATTGTTACTAATTCTGTCTCCTCCCTGTGCTTTGTTTGGATCCATTTTGCGCAGTTCTTTTTCAATATAATCTAATTTGATTCCAGTATGTGGGCTTACCTTGATGTTACTAGGACAACTTATCACCCCTTTTGTGGAGACAGACTATTTTGCATAAGATTTTGTAAATGTACCTATAATCTGTTGTGTCTGGGAATAAATTTTAGAATCTGCACACAGTTTATCAATTTTTGTGTGTTTTACTCCTTCCACATCTTATGTATCTATAAAACGGTTTCCTATTATGCTCAATATCTTTATATAAATTTTCTTCAGTTTTTTCTTGATCTTTTCTCACACTATGCTTAATCTGTTTATCCAGCTTGTTTATTTCAGTTTTCAAAGTTATAGTTAGACCTTTCTTCCATCTCTTATATTTTTTGCCTCTCACCTTAATCAGATATCTTGTTCTTATGGAAATATATCTGTTCATATCCTTCTATAATTAACTTTCCATGTCTCTGGAGAACAAGAAACTTGGGTCCATGTATAAAATAAAGAAATTCTTAACCCCCCACACCAAACTAACCATTGCCCGTACCCACCTCCTATCCACACTCCTCTATGCCTCCCCAATATTCTCCTTCCTTCACAAGAAAGAGCTTAATAAACTATCCACTACCTATAACCACATAGCCAGATTCATTACCGGGCTGCCCTACCGCACCCATCACTGCCTAAATCTAAAAACACTGGGATGGCTAGAATTGCCCAACATCCTCAAACTCAACCAACTTACAGAGGCATTCAAAATTATAAAACATCCTGAAAAAACTCCCTCACTGAACAATATACTTACCCCCTACTCCAATCTAACATCCCTTAGGTCATCCAAAAGTATTCAAGTGTTAACCATTAAATCTACTAACTCGGGTGGTGAAGCTCTGTATGCCAATTCCATTGGCAAACCCTGGAATGCCCTCCCAAGCAACCTTAGACTTATACCCACTCTCCACCAATTCAAAAGTCAACTCCGAGCTCTATTAAAATCACAATGGCTATGTCCATGCTCTAATCCAGACTAATAGCTCAGGCTCCCAGCTCAACCTGGCCTACCTAGGCCTCCACCCAGCCCTTAACTTTAAGGGTCCACTATGTAGCCCTAATTATCCATCTTTACTAACTGATATCACTAATTGAATTTTTTATACTATTACCTACTGTTATATTTTGTATTTTAATGTTACCTGTCTCAATTACCTAAGTTATGTCACTATATTTGTTTATGTACCTCTGTTCTTTGGAGCTTTTCTCCCCGGGTCTCCACTGAAAATGGACATGTATCCAGTTGGACCAACCCGGTCAACAAATGTAAAATAAATAATAAATAAATAAATTCTAAACATGCTTACTTAACTCCCCCTAAATGAGAATACCCTTTAGATGAATGATTTCAAATACTTATCAATTAGCTGGATCAGCCATACCACAAAAGTTGAGTGTGCCCAAATATTCCTAAATGCAGTAAATGTTAACTTCCCTTGTGCAGCTAGTTAACCAGATCACTGTGGAGTTGAAATCTCAACCTCATTCTTACTAACATTGCACCTACTTTCACTACTCCTGCAGTATCCTCATGTCTGGGGAAATCCAATAACAGATCATTAATCTTCTCCCTCAGGGCAAAACCCACTACAGTGACCACTCCTGAATTAGGGGACTTTGAAGGACAAGGCTATTAACACTATATGATGTGCTCTTAAAATTAATTTCCAACTTCTAAGACACAATTGGCCAGTCATATATTTCAACTTACTGCTGTCATATTTATACATAGTATGCCCCCTTACACTTGCCCCTAAAAGAGACCTACCATCTGTGTAGCACTCAGAATAGAACAAAACTGAAAAAAACAAACAGAACATAACAACTTCATCCTCTCACTGTCAAACATAAACAAATAGCATGCTTCTTTATCCTCCAAAAATAACCACCTGTATAACATTCTAATGTTTGATTGCAAGGAAAAAAAAATGACTCCTAAACACTCCTACTACACTGTTTCTATACAATATATATAGCTGGTGGCACTCAGCACACACCATTGAGGTTTATGAAGAAAGCTAAAGAAATGATGACCACACTGTCTCCAATCTAACACATGATACAAATTTAGAATAAACGGCAAACAGCAGCAAAAATCCATTGCCCTCCTCAGACAGCAATTATAGATGCTTTGTTTTACGGATCTCAAATGATCAATGTTTACATTAAAGAAAAAAACTCTGTCATGAGCAGAGCAATTACAGAATACAATTGCTATCTTAGATTTTATTTTATTTTCAAATAATAGTCTGACATTTTATTTTCTTATCAAATAATATTGCACTAGTATTACTACTTGTTTCTGTTCAAGCATATGATTTTTTTTCTTTTAAAGTAAAGTATTTTCATGTACCGTGGTACTTCTTTCTTCTGGCTGCTGATCAAATGCAATAAATAAATACCTTCATTATTTAACTGATAAAATAAAAATAATATAAAATATTTTTAGTATATATCTATCCAAAAATGCCATGATGTTATAACCCCAGAGGTCTGTTATTAACTCCTATGCAGTGATTTGCATTTAGTGTTCCATCCTTTTACAGACCAACCATCTTTGATCTCCCACACTTCCACAAAAAAATTATTCCCCAAACATTCAGTTAAGGACTTAAAGGTTCTTAAAAAACACATGCACTGTAGGGACAGATTTAGTACTCAAAACTGCTCCATCCCTGGAAAACTCATATAAATAAAATAAAGTGACTTCATTGGTTCACTTGGTTTATTGGCAAATCTTGACAATAGAATGGATGCTCATAAATTCATCTAGAGACAGACTTCTTTTGGCCTCACAGAGACAAGAAGTACCCTGTAAGGGTGAGTACTGCTGAGGTGATTATGATCAATAGACTGACCTCTGCCTTGTAAACTCGATGAATCTATGAAAACAGCCAGACAGATTCATCATTTAATGTAATGTTATGGAAGTATCCTTCTGATATGATATGCCACACTACAAAAGCAACAGCTTTGATGCAGATACAAGGAATGTATACAGAATTAATAATGAAGGAGCAAGACTATATCTACTTCTAAACAGATGCACTAACATATTTGAAAAAATGTAAAATTAAAAGAATATGCAGGAGTTAAAGCATCCTACAGGTGAATTATTCAACCCTGTGGCCCAGCAACATAGATGAAGCCTCCTCCATCTAAAATAAAAGATGGGGGACAAATTGGAGAGGCTTTCCCCAGTTATGACAGCACATAAACACAAAAGATAAATTACATGAGGATATAGCAAGATATGAGAGCAGGTGATCAAGCCATACCAAGGGGAGACATCTCACATTAACAGCAGATAACATAAACAATGAGCTGAATGTGGAAACTGTATTAAGCAACAAGACCTCAAGGAAGCCTACCACCACCTTGAGTTTGATTCTAACAGTAAGCCTATCTCTATTTTTAACACAAGACTAAGTCTGTACAAAAGGGTTCATATTTGGCATGAGGCCTGCTGCAAAAATTACTAACATGTTGCTCATTATGTGACATGTGTATGACAGTTAATAAAAAGTTCAAAGGTGACAAAATACTTTATGCCAAAACAGACGGATCATGTCCAGGTCTTACAAATATTTGAGTGACTGAATGACTGTAACGTTACCCTTAAAAAAGATGAAAGACTGAGTCTGACAATGAGACATGCTTTGTGGTTTTTTTCTTGTCTTAGAAAGGTAGTCCCAACAAGACCAAGCACTTCATAATTTATTTCACAAAAGATGTTAGCACAACAAAGCCATAGAAATTGTACATCAAATGGACAGATCTTTCAGGTGCCACCTTGTAGAAGAGTACCAAACTGGATAAGTTATTGTTTGTTATTTATTTATTTAATGTCCAGTCTGGTGTCTAGGAAGGAAAATGCCCTGCCAGTGTCCCAGGTGACTCAGGTTTGATTAGTGGCTCAACCATCTGCCAGAGCAAGCAGGGAGGACAGGATTTCTCATCCTGGGGAGAACAGGCAAAGATGGTTGCTTGAAGCCACAAACCTTTATAAGAAGGGGCAGGGCACGCTGGCTAGGGATGGACATGTGGTACATCAAACGAGTACATGGTTGTAGCCTGTAGTGAGCCAGTGCACGTCAATGTGTACTTGCACTGGGAAAAGCATAGTGGCCTTACAGGGATTTTAGCCACACATCCCTTCACTGAGGGGAGGCTTTAGGACCTACAGGAATAACCGCATAGCCAGAATGCAAGTTAGAGTACAGGCAATCTTAGGGCTGTCTGAATCTTGGCTCCTCCAGATGTCTACCACTCTCATGAATCTATGAATGACCTCAAAAATGAGGGAACAAATGTCTTAATTCCAGTTGTTGAGACTTGAAAGTCAAAAGGTATGGCAGGCAAAAAAAAAATTTAGAAAATATGATTTATTTAAATTAAAGTCAGATCAGCAAAAAGAAAAGTTGAATTATTTTACTTTGTTTCTATGTCTGCCAGCTCCTGGTTGCTCGCTGCTCCCTGCATCCTTCTATGCATAAAAAGTCAGTACATCTTTATGTTTTACATAATGCATGCAAGTCAGGTACCTCCTTAAACCATGAGAATGCAGTCTCATTGAGGCAGAGCAATGGTGAAATCCTTACGTTTTAATGCATAAGGAGTTGAAGTGAGTAGAGGATGCACTACAAGAAATGGAAAATGCAGAGGACAGCACACTGCAGCATTTTATTTATTATGATATAATTCATTTCAAAACATGCACAGTACTTTTTTTTCATTTTCTTCAGGACTTTAACCACTGCAACAAGAGAATTACCTACCAGGTAGAGCTTCAAAATGTTTGCTTACATAAAACAAAGATGTAGCTGTTATTATTTACAGAAACATGTTTTAAGATATTAACAAAAATTTCATCTGCAGAAAGAGAGTAACATAAGGGGCCTACGTTTCAAAACATTCAATACCAAAAGAATCATTTAACTCTGAACTGCTTCCTGCGTCAACATGCAGACGCCAGTGTATTCATACTTGTTGAAAGGGACTTCCAAATCTATTCACTTCCACTGCCATCCATAGATACAGCACGTGATCAGTAAACAAAAAAAAAATCAGTTTCTAAAATTCACTCAGACCAGTGAATGTCTACACAGAGAACATCTATGTCTTTTTGCTTTATAGCATAAACATGTTAAAAAATTCCTTGTGACAGCTTATATGATATCTTTATGACTTGCAGCTGTCACAGGTAGCAAGGTATGTCTGGAAGAAGTATTACACATGTACCTTGTTCTGGTCCCCAAAGTTAATTTCACATGCAACAAATAAAGACACTTGGACCTTCATAATGGACACGCAACACTTAAAAATGTTCTTTGATTTGTCTGTAATTATACCAATGTCATCTTCTGTTGTTTCATTACAAGAAGCCCTTCTAAATGAAAAACATGGGCTCACTGCCTACTGAATAATATACTTTTGTATTACTGTGAAGTATTTTCAAATTAGATTTAATTATCACTTTCGTATCATAAATATCAACACTGTAATCTAATATCTTGTCATGTTATTCAGCTGAGTCCCAGAACTTGTCATGCTTTCAGTATTTATATTACCTTCACCGTCAGTAAATCTCAAAGGTAAGCACTACTGAATGCTTGAAAAGGAAGGCATCAACTTTGAAGTCTGACTACTTGAAGGTGTATATGGCTAAGCATTTTATTAAAGTTTATTACGATGTGTTCTTTTTCAATTCCACACAGCATTTTTGTTTATTTCTTTATTCCTGGGACATTTAATATGTTTAGTAATGTGTCACTTACCTGAAATGGTAAAGCAAGTTAAATCAAGTAAACATGCAGTACTGTGTAGTATAGCTTCCAAACATCAGTTGATGTTGTGGTCTACCCAGATTAACAGTCACTGTTCTGCTCATTGTGTGAAATATGCCGTAGGTAGCACTCAAGTAATGACGAGGGTAAATGGGTTATTTCTTAGAAGTCTGACATGGCTATCCATGTTGCACATGCCAGACTTGAAGCAATAACAATCAAAAGATTTTAAACAGTGATGGTGCTGTCATATGTACTCTTTTCAAACAAATAAGTGTTCACTATTCTTCTAGTCACTGCATGTGTGTTCTAATCTGAGTCCAGTCAACTGTAAAAAGGAAATAGATAAAGAGTACATAAAAAATTGTCTGATAAATGTAGTGCAATACCCATAGTAAGGTTCAAGCCTGAGTTATACCCTGTTTGTGTCAAATAATGCTGTACATTCCTCCCACTCCAAGACAAGAAATATGGGTAAGGTAGCTGAAGTTCTGGCTAGATATCCATGTGTATAAATGTCACATTTTAAGATACATTATCAATAAAGTTTAAAGCAGGATTGTGCTTTGATAAGTAATCTGTTCAAATAAGTGTCCAGTATGGTTGCATTCACTGCATGTGTGTTCTAATTTGACACCTGTCAACTGTAAAAAGGAAATGAATAAAGACTGCAGAAAAACATATCTGATAAATGTAGTACAATACCCACAGTAACATTCAAGCCTATGTTATGGCCTTTTTTGTCAAATAATGATGTATATTCCTCACATTCCAGGAACAAGGTGTATGGATAAGGTAGCTCACATTCTGGACAGATATAAATTCCAGATTTTAAGGAACAATATCAATAAAGTGTAAAGCAGGATTGTGCCTTGATAAATACTCCTTTCCAATAAGTGTGAAGTATTCCTGTATGCACAGCATGTCTTTTCTAATCTGACAGCAGTCAACTGTTAAATGAAGTGCACATTTTCCCTGGAGTCACAGCTTGTGGGTTCTAATCCCATGGCAGCCAACTAAAAAAATCACCAGCTGCCTAGTCTACTTAATATACATGAACATACCTCTCAACAGTAATGATTTTTCGGAATATAATGGCTAATGCCCCATATGCCTGGTCCTTGATTAGCAGATAAATGGTCTTACTTGGAATGCAGTTTATTGGCAAAGCCATTTACAGAGCACCTTGGTAGTACTGTATGAGCACAGTACATAAAACAGTTCCCTGTAGTTGTGTACCTGCATTTGTTAGTGCTTGCCTCATACTGTCCCAGGCTAACAGGTTGAGAGGTATGTATGTGCAATATCATCTATACAAGAATTGGAGTTACTGTGGTCACAACTGACACTGCATACCTGTAGAAGTATGTATTATTAGTCTGTGTAGTAATATCACCTGCGAGGTCACTAATGGTATGTTTTTCTTTCTCTCCCCACCCCTTATTTTCTTTAATTTGTTAATTTTTTTAGTATTATGATTTGATATTAATATATTATTTTAAACTAACCATTATGTTGACCTTATTGGTTATTTCATACTAGTTTCCTGTTAACATACTTACTGTCATGTTATTTATTGCTGTGTTCCTCATAATATACCTTAATATGTATTTTGGTTTAATCAATATTATCTTCCATTATGTTGATACTAACATTTGTTTGCTTATTTATCTTACCTTATGTTTATATTTAATTTAGTACAGCGCAACAAGGTAGTCCAGTTCCAGGTGATCCACCTACCTTGGCTCCCCTGGCTGTGGCACAGCCTGGTTGTGCCCCCTCTGCTGCCCCTGCACTACCTGTGGTTTCAGGTAGTTCTGCGCCACAGGCTGGGGCTGGGCCCCCTTCTGGGATCGGAGGTGGAGGGGGTGATTTTGTCACCCATCAAGAACTGCCAGATATGGTGCACAGGGTGATCTGCCGAACTGTCGGTACATGCCTGCTATGAATGGAGAGCATGCTCACCATCCCAGTGTGTCAGCCTTACCCTGGATGCCAGCCTCCACCACTGCCACCACAGGGGCAGTGAAGGAGCAGTGCTACCAGACCCATGGGTCAGGACTTGAGTTGCACTGCTACTGTGTGGATGCTCATGGTACTGGGATTCCACAACACCCTCCCCATCCAAGGTGTTCACCCCCCTTTTGTGTCACACACCAACTCTCTCTGCTGTTTTGTCTGGGTTGTCTTTCTGCAAAAGTTGCCTCACCTTACCAACATACCTCCCCACATATACCTATGTTCCTTCCCCAACATTCTACTCTCACCTTAAAAATAATGGACACCTGTCCCAAAAGAATATCATCCCATACATAGCTCTCCAGTTTGCATGTGCCACTGGAAACACTTAATTTGATCCAATTGGCTTGACAACACAGTTATGTTGCTGTCACCCCATTCTGGAGGTGATTCTCCAAATTCAGCTAAAAAAATCTGTGAAAGTGCACAGTTGTTGCTGTTGAAGAAATGGATAGCTATGTTTTTTCCTACACCTGTCCTGCACATCCCTACCTGCCTGTCATTATGTTGCTCTTCCACTTGCACCCCTTTTCACTACTGTCCTATCTCTCTATTTTTCTTTTCTTTAAAGATTTTTTGCATGATGTGGTGCATTGCTTAGCAATGATAAATAGCACTATATTGATTTATGCTTTTGGAACAATACTAATCACATTCAAAAAGTACACCTGCACCCTATTTCGAACCCATGACCATTGTAACTGCAGAAAAGTGGACCATCCTGCCAAGCCACACAGCTGCTAATTAAATGGTGCTGTGCATCATACCACACCATGTAAATCAACTAAGAGATTAGTGGAAAAATAGTACGTAATTGGCACTCTAGTACAAAAATACATCACTATAAAGGCACACCCATAAGCTTAGACATAAATGATGCATCTGATAGCAAGTAACTCTGCAATTATGTCTACAACATGTCAGAACACACTTGATAAAACATTAATGGAAAATAGGATTTTAACTGGGACTCTGGTATACCAATAGAGCACTATAAAGCCATACACATAATAATAGATATAAGTACAGTATTTAACAGCAGATAACTGTGGAATGATAACTACAACATTTAAAAATTCGCCTCCTGTAACAGTGATGCTGTAGCTCAGTCTGTAAAATGCATTGAAACCATTACTTCTTGCTACATGTGGTCCTGGCTTAAAGTACAGCTGTGTCTACCAATGAAAATACATGTATGTGGCCATCAGTATTATAAAGTGTGATACGTATGTCTGTGTCATCGCCTATTTATCCACCCAAAGCAGTACATTTGTAATGTCTTCGGCTATATAATAGAGGGCAAAGATCTAAAGATAGGACCACTCTCACCTACTCCTAATACAATACTATAAAATACAGATACTGTCAGGTAATGCAATAGCCTGAATTCCCAAAAGATGTTGAAGTGTGTACTAAAATTGTGGCCCAGTAATATCAGATTGCAGTCCACAATGATTTACTGGTGATATCACAGACAATGGCAGCTGCACAAGTAACATACATATATGGAGGTTGAGCTAGACACAAGGGGTACCAGCACACACTCAACAATGGACTACCATGGCATAACACATGACTTGGCAGTTGTCCATCTGCATGACATCATTGTTCATGTACACCTATCTTTTTTCTAGGACACACCAAGCATTTTGCCTTGCATTGTGTTACTGATACCGTTGGCTGACAAATGTACCTGACGCACATACCTCACGTCCCAATGGACTGGGTACTCTCAATCTGGCTCTGCCTATACAACAAGGCTGTCACAGGTACCTCACTTACTCTTAAAAGTTGTTCTCCTACAAAGTGTTCACCCTCTCTGCCTATGCCTATTGCCTGCAACATCACCTTCAGCTTCAGTCTGTAACACATACATTTGTATGTAAATAGTAGCTGCTACAGACATTCTCTCTGCCATGATGTATCTGCCCCCACTGTTTTCCAAACAAACATATGAGAAAGGGGTTGTAATCTACATTGAGCCTTATATCTTGTTCAGTGATTGTATGGGATTGGCTGATTATACTGCATATCATCTGTGTTGGCTGCAATTAGCATTTCAGAAGCACAGATTGGTTCAGCGGCAATCACTTGCTAATAGAGGACCATGTTAAAAAGGCAAACACCTAACTAGGGGAAACATTGTGTTGGAGAGTTATTTTGCAGGGTGAACTCGTTGGCACAGCATTTATATATCTGTACCATTCAACAGAGGAGTACTGTACTCCATCAGGTATGTAACCATTTTGTTTCCAACATGATGCATATTTGTCCATATACTTAGGGAAATGGAGATTACAGCAGTAAGACTTGCTTGGAACTGTACTGCTAACATGTCATTGATATGCAGATGTGTTACACCTACAGAGAAACTAGAGTAGAGTACAGGTAGAATGCTCTTTGTTAATTAGGTATACCACTCTCCTGGATATTTCCCATTCAAAGCAGTGGTAATACTGCACTACACTACCATTTGTGTGGCACTACTGGTTTTAAATTTTATAAGGAGTGCTTTCACCTACAGGCCATAACTTGATGGACTGCTGTGTTGGCTGTATGATCATACAATGGTATCTGTCATGGCACAAGCAGGAATATATATGCCTACCTATCCTACTCACATCCACACCCTTACTATGTTTACATAGTGTTGAATAAGAGATGTGTAATCAAGCAGCAACTACTGGTAGCCATCTGTTATTGCTGTGTCTCTACATACTATACTATACTCTCACTTATGTGATCCTGATATGTGTTCCCATTTTGTTGTCTTTCGGGAAATATGTATCCCCGATGCCAGGGCCCTTTTACAGAGGCAGAGAATGACATTATCCTGGATGCCTTGTGTCAACATCACCAACTCCTGCTGTCCAGGGAGAGAAGAAACAGGGAAAAGCGGGCAGCATTGTGGTCTCACCTGGTTCACAATGTCAGTGCTATCAGTCACCAGACCAGGACATATGAGCAGGTGCAACACCATGCCACTGATGTGATCAACACCACATGTAGAACAGATGTGGCCAGGGATCATGTTATCACCAGTGGAGGGGCTGCAGTAGAACTGTCAGCCACTGAGGAATTCTTGGCAAACCTAGGAACACAGGACAGCTCCCAGGCATCCATCACATCAGTATAATGTGAATGTGGGTGTCACCGTTTCCTTGTAAGATGAACATCCAGGTATGTTTAGTTGGATCAGCATTGTAATACTGTAGCATTCAGTGTTTCAGGGTGTACATAGTTTTATGTCGGTGTCAGGTATTTTTATAAGGGGGGTTAGTTCATGCTCAGATTATGACCAGTAGACCTATTAACATAGTATGTACTGTAAATGTGAGATATCTGGACATAGTAACCTGTCATAGTGCAACATGGGTTGCTGTTTGTATTGCCTCTCCCTCAGATTTTCACAGGACCATCATGAATCAGATGCGGCCGTGCTCCTGCTCCTGGTGAGCATAACACTGTTGTGTTACAGATGTAGATTTAGTGCACTGGATTCACTAAAGTGTCACCCCAGGTCTGCTGGCTGGATTGATGTACTGTCTGCATGATTGCCAACCTCACAGATTTGTACCAATGGAACATGGTTTACAGTCATACCTATGTCTTGTGGTTGTGACTACACTGATAGATTTGCAGGGCATTACAGATTGCCATATGTGTCAACTGTGCAGAGTTTTGACAAATGTCAACAGTGTACATCATTGTTGCTCATGAGATTCTTGATTAAGGAGCTTCTTCTTTACAAGTAACTGTAGAAGTTTCTTAGAATATAATGTCCTCATGTTCTGGTATATGAGGTTGGGGGTTAAACAAGTCTGTAATACTGACAGCATTCTATACAGCTTAACATATATTGCAAGATAATACTGCAGAGCATAGTAGTGCATGTATTAATGTACTGCTTTTCCCTTTTCATCACTGGTGAGCAGGAGGTTGATCTTGTCCTCTTCAGAACCTGATGTCAGTGTCTCTTCAGACTCCGATGGTGATAGTGGCCAAAGTGAGGCACAGGCAGGGGCTGAATCTGTCACAGAGGTTGACATCCCTCTTCTGCCCTCATTATCACCATACACAGTCAACATGCCTATGCATACCCAGTCCCCTGAGGCAACAGATATTAGACAGTCAGATGTTGGGGACATTGAATAGAAAAGTGTGGCTACTGTGGCTGCAGTGACTGTTGATACTGGCCATTGCCAAAGAGATGGCGAGGATCCACACAGACATATTGATAGGGATGCTCGTAGGAGGCCTGCTGTCCTTCCACCACCTGTTACAGGTGTCCCATCACATGTCATTTGATGTATGTTTAGGGCCATCATAGAGGCATAGGCATGTTCCGAAAGGAGCTCCAGATGAACGCTAAGGGTTATGGATGCTGCACAGTCTGACACCTGTGACTACCTCCAATGTGTTGCTAATACCCTGGATTGATTGACTGATGCAGTGGAAAGACATTGGTCTGAGAGAGATTGCAGAATATCTGTCTTGGAATGGTCATTGTCTGTGATGGAATGTCTGGTTGGAGTTGAGCATCAGACTTGTAGACATAGGTCAGCAATCACATCTGCTGAGAGTCCATATGGCCATGCTCAATCATGCTCCTGTAGTGGCAGTACATGTAGCACCCCAGAAGTGAGTGCGCTGTCCACACCAAGAAGTGGCTCGTGGTCCTGGGTGTTCCTGTGGAGGATACAGTCCCAGCAGACAGCATTCACCTTCAGGTAGTAGCGCCACTTCTGACCATGGGCATGGAGGTGCCAGTGCAACTCCTGGCAGAGCCAGTTCCTGTGTTCAGGGATGCAGACAGTGAACTGTCAGCTCTGCCATGTATGGTTCAAAGCTGTCCAACATACAGTCATGTAGGGCTAGCACTCACCTTGACTGTATTTACACAGACACTCACACACCACTATCACAGTCAGGTCAGCTGTAGACATATATGGCAGATTCCATGGTCCATCTTGCCTGCTTCCCTTCCTGACTTACACACACATTTGCCAACCTATTGGGTCAACCTAGGCCTCCTGCACCACCACTCTACACCCTGTGCAAGTGATGATACATGTGCCACATCCCTGTCATCCTTGTCATCAATGCAGGGAAATGAAGCTATGTGTCTGATGCACATGGTGACTACCTAAACTACTATGTATTTGTTTAATCCATTGTTGCCTTTGACATGCCAGTTGCACTGGTCACTGACATATATTGTGTGCTGCCAGTTGTAATGATTAAATGCATTATTTTGTGTACATTAAGTTGGATGATGTTGTGATGGCCGTATACTTACACAATGAAGGGTGTCTCAATGAACTGTTTATGTTTCAGATTCAGGATTGTGTAGGACACACCTATGGGTACACAGCCACAATAAACCCATACATTTCAGAGCACAGGATGGAATGTCAGCACAGAAACTAAATGTCTTCAGAAAGGTAAAGCAGTCTAGGTGAATGGCTCCATAGTTTCATATGTGTATCACAGGCTAACAAGGGCAATGGCTTCAGGCAGCTTACTCATATATCCATAATCTCTGACATGGTGTGGTACCCTTGATAAGAGTAAGCAGGATTCTGGAAGCTGACACATCTACAAGCTGTGGCGTAGGAGATGAACCATCTACAGTTTCCCTTTGTCCATTACAGACATTTGTCCGAAACCAGTTATGATTGTCTTTTCCCAGTTTCCATCGTGTAACTTGCACATGATGTGCATTACAGAAGAAGTGTGCTCCACATGGATGGGCAGCCTGTTACATGTAGTGTGTAGTGTCAGGGTTACAAACCTGTCTCTCCAGCATGTCCTATTTATTTTTATTTTATTTTTTTTTTATTTATCATTTGTTGACCGGGAAAGTCCTACTAGGTTCTACAGAGCCTGTTTTCAGCGGAGGCCCGGGGAGAAATGCTCCAGATGCATGTCTATTTATACTACAGTCAAGGTGCAGCTGTGTAGAACAGGTATGTCTCATGCTAGTCCTTTCTTGAATGTGCAGGTGGTACACAGTGGGATCTGACACCTCCCTGTATGGTAGCCATACACCTCCCCTCCAAAGCATGTAGGAGACAGAATACACAGTTACAGCCTTGACACAGTCTGCATAGGACATGTTATGTACACTGTGTATCGGGTTACTGTGGTGCCTCTCTGGCTGTTACAGGTGTCAGATATGCCTGTCTACTTACAGACCAAAGGTGGCATTGCACTCACTTATCAGTGTGATGAGTGCCACATAGAGTGTAAGAATGACATTCTGGGATTTACATGCCATACCTGTAGAGACAGTGTGATGAGTGCCACATAGAGTGTAAGAATGACATTCTGGGATTTACATGCCATACCTGTAGAGACAGGTATGGCATGTAAATCCCAGAATGTCATTCTTACACTCTATGTGGCACTCATCACACTGATAAGTGAGTGCAACAGCACATGAAGCCTCATACCTTACTGACCAGTGAAAGTGAAAGGCTAGATCACTCTCTGTGTCCATAACTCCCTGACTAATGGATCAACTGTTGGAAGTGTGTGGACAATATGATATTTTCCAGGAGGTGGATGACTGTGTCAAAATTATAATGCTGTGCATTCCTTGGCATGCAGTATTTGTCAATGGCTCTGACAACAACTGAATATGTGTGTCAGCCCATCCTGGATAACTGCTGCTTCTACAAAAAGTATAAATATAAAAGATGAACAGGTATCAAAGCAGCACAGCACTGAGGTGGAACATTTTCTAATTATATTTATTCTGGTACCTTGGCCTTTCACCTTCAAGGAATAATTCTCATCACATCATCACCCCATTTATATAGTTATCCCAAAAGTACAATTCCATTAGCATCAATTTACATCAATTGCACATTTAAAAAAACAAGTATCTCCTTATTTCACCAGCCTATATATTACATTGTTTAAACAGTGTATACCAAAGCTTACTTCATAGGTTCATAGGTTCGTACTAGGCTATCTGCCCTAGGGCATTTATAAGCCTAGCCAGAGTGTGTGTGGCTTAAACCACCCCTTAGGATGAGAATACTACACCCTTTTAGGGTTTAGTTTACTGTGCCTCTGTCTAGTAGTGACACAGAGATGACCCCCGGGGTAAACCTACGATCTCCCATCCACTCGTCAAGATTTCTCTTGAATAGAGTTAGTGAGGGGCTCTGCATAACATGGATTGGGATTCTATTCCAGAGTGTAGGGAGCCTCTGGGTTATGAATCTGTCCCTCCAGCACGTCCTATTTATTTCTGTGTTGAGGTTTAAGTCTCTTGCTCTCGTGGCTCTGATGGATTTGGATTTTCTGAGGTGGAGCATGTCCATTAATTCCGAATTGGACATGGCCTTGTACGTCAGGTACAGATAACCTCTGAGTAGGCAGTATGCGACTGAATAGAGCTGGAGTTTTTTCAGTTGGGCAGCATATGACATATGTTTAAGACCCTTTATCCTCTTGGTGAGGAACTTTTGGGGTCTTTCCAACTGCTGCAGGTGTTGGGTAAGATACATCCCAAATGGGGCATTGTACTCAATCATTGGCCTGATAAGAGAAGAGTACAGGGGCACAATGACCTCTCTTGATCTAGATGTGAAACCCTTCATGATAAGGTGGGCAATATAGAAGGTCTTCCTAATCACTTTGGCAATGTGAGTGTCAAATGAGAGGTTACTGTCAACCTGGGTCCCTAGGTCCCTGATTACCTCTTCCGTACTTAATGGATTACCACTTATGTGGTAATTTGTGGGTACCTTGTTTTTCCCAAAGGGTATGACTATACATTTTTTGGCGTTCAGCTTAAGGCCATGGCTCTGGTGCCAATTATGTGTTTCTATGAGGCCTCTCTGAAGGATGTTTGTGTCCGCTGGAGTATCAATTATGGTGCCCAGTTTGCAGTCATCTGCGAACTTTGTCAGCCACAATCCTCCTATGTTTGCCTGTACCTCAGAAAAATAAATGCCGAACAAGAGGGGTCCCAGGACTGAGCCCTGTGGGACACCGCTTGTGACTTAGAGTCTGACATAGCTCCAGCAACTCTGACCCTGTGGGTTCCGTCCTTGAGCCAGTTTGCAACCCATCTTGTGACATATTGGTTTACATTTAAGCTGGTGAGTTTGTCTATGATGCCCGAGTGGGGTATTGTGTCAAAGGCTTTTGCAAGGTCAAGGTAGGCTGTGTGAACTGCCTTACCCTCATCAATGGCCTTAGTGACTGTTTCAAAAATGTCAACCAAGTTCAAAAGGCAGGATCTGTCCTTGACAAAGCCAAATTGGGTAGGATCCAATGTCTGTAGGTCCCCAATGTCTTTGTTTATGAGTTCCATAATGATCCTCTCCATAGCTTTGCAGACCAGGCTCGTCAAGCTTATGGAGTGGTAATTTCCAGGGTCCGTAGAAGCACCGCCTTTGTGAAGTGGGACCACTGTTGCCATACGCCACTCTTTGGGTACGTATCCTGTAGTAAGGCTAAGATTAAGCAGCAGCCTTATGTGTGGGTTTAGTTCCTCTTGGAGTTCATGTAGCACACAGCCCGGGACACCGTCCGGTCCCATTGATGCTGTGTTTTTAGCTTTAGAGAGGGCGGCTCTCACCTGGGCATCTGAGATGTTAGGGAGGCTACACTCTGCTGGGATAGTTATTTCTCCTTTGGGGGGGGGGGGAGAAATTTGCACTGAACCTGTCTGCCAGAATGTTGGCAATGTCAGTGGGTTCAGTGTATTTTGTGTCATTTTGGACTAACTCTGAGCATATCTGGGAGTTTCCACCCAGGTTTCTAACATAGCTAAAGAAGGCCTTGTGATTGTCTTTTGTGTCTTTTGCGATTTTTCTCTCAAAGTTGGCCTTGGATGATTTTATGAGTGATCGTAGTTTTTTGCTAGTACTGATCAGAGTTGCCTTCCCTTTTAGGAATTTTGCTCTGTCATGTAGTAGCTTCCTCCTCCTGTTATAAAGTTTGTTTATGGCTGGGGTCCACCAGACGGCCTGCCTTTGGGGGAATGGGTCTTGGTTTTATTTGGAATTGCATGATCCATGCATTCTTGAAGGTGCCCGTAGAAGGCATTTGCAAAGGATTCAGCAGTGTGGGTTGTGGTTTCCACTGGCCCAGAGGCCTTGAAGGATACCACTTCAGTCTTAAGAAGTGTGAAGTTGTCTTTTGAGAAGTTCTTCACTGTGGTCTTTGTGCAGGGGTGGGCGGATGTGGATTTCCAGTGAGATTAATTTATGGTCTGATCTTACCAAAGAGGGATATACTTCCAGTGTGGAGCATTTTGTCCCCATGTTTGTGATGATCAGGTCTAGTATATTGTCTCCTCTTGTGGGAATGGTGACTAGTTGTTCCATCGCATTTGAGTTTATGAATTCTAGGAACCTTTGGGCTAGGGTGTTTGGGCTTGAGTAATGTTCCCAGTCTATGTTTGGGTAGTTGAAGTCTCCCAATATGATGGCATCTGGAGAGACATTCATACTCTCCAGTGTCTTCAGGAAGGCTGTGTGGGGTTCCTGAGTTTGAGAGGGTGGTCTGTAGCATGCTACAAACTGCAAGGCAGCTTTGCCTATGGTTAGGTACACCTGGATGGTCTCCGATGCTTTGTGCATTGCCACTAACCTGGAGGTGTGGGTATCTTTGATGAATATGGATACTCCCCCTCCTTTTGTGGTTTGGTCCAAGTTTTGGGGCCGGAAAGCATGATATGAGGTAAAACCTGATAGTGCTGGGGTGCTCTCAGGAGCCTTGAACCAGGTTTCAGTCACTGCACAGACATCGATGTTCTCCATACTGAGGAGGGCTTCGAGGGTGTGCATCTTGAGGTTTAGACTTCTGGCATTGAGCAGCATTACCCTTAGTTTTTTTCCACTTGTGTTTTCTAGGGAGGTAGGTTTGTCATTTGAGCCTTGCCTAAAAAAGGCACTATGGGGTGGCAAGAGCCTTGGCCAATATCCGGAAGCCCAGGGTGACAGGTGCAAGCCATCCCTTGTGAAGCAGCGTGGCTTGTCAAGCATGTCATCCCAAGCAGACAGACATTGGATCCCCTTAGAATGACATCAGTAATTAAGCCAATTGTTAAAACTGATTATTTTGTCTTTGTACTGTGGCATCATTCTTGGTGAGGGTAAGATGCTGCTCAGGGTCAGGGTCATACTGGCCTGGGCTACATAATCAGAGAGCTCCTCTATGTCTCTTTTCATGTAGTCCAGGGAGGTACGTCTCAGGTCGTTCACACCGGCATGTACAATGACTGAGTCATATTTGTACTTGCTGTGGAGTGACCTGAGTGCTTGTGTTATGTGGCGGATTCTAGCTCCGACAGGCAGCTTACTGTGACCTTTTCCTTGTTCAGTCTGGTGAGCGGGACGTCAGTGTGTCTGACTATGGAGTCACCTATTACAAGTGTGTCTGGCATGTTGTTTGGCCTTAAGGGCTGCGACTGTTTAGCACACTGACTTTGTGAACTATGTGTTGCATGTGCTATGTCTTGAGGTGCCGGTTGCTTGGGTGTCTGCTTTGGAGGCCTCTGTTGTTTTGGCAGATTTTTAATCAGCCTCAGTATGTTTTTGTGTGTTTATGTGTTTGGTTTGCAGTTGTGATAGTTCTATGTGAGACTGGGTTTGTGGTGTGCGTGGTTACCTTCTGCTCCTGACTGGTCTTGCCAGTACTGAATTGAGAGAGCTCAGCCTCCAGTTTGGCTATATAGTTGCATCTCTCGCATATATTTGTATTTGTTGGGAGGAGAGGGTTGTCTGTGTACATGAGGCAATCGTAACATTGCCTCATGATTCCCAGATTCACCAGCTGAACAGGAGAGGATGCCAGCAACTGACCCTTCGACATGCTAGAAATAGTGAAAAAGATTGCTGTGTAACTGAGTTAGAAAGGACCTACAGGGAAATGGGTACTCAATGGAATTTAGGTGAATGAAGTACTTTCTTTTGTTTAAGAGTGCTTTACCTGTATAGAAAATACTTTAGGAGCAAGTTGTGAGCTTTTCAGATAGAGTATATGCTGTTTAGATTGCAAGTACAGCAGTTCTAAGGGAAAAATTGAAGAGCAGACTTTACGGAGCCAGAAATAGTTTAAACTTGATTAAACTTGATTAACCGGCGCTGCCCGATGCTGCTCTATGAGCACCTTTGCGCTAAAAAGCACGCAAAAATGGGCTTTATAGCAGGGGGTTGAAAAGAGCCAGGAATTGACCCAAAATGGCCAATAAACTACAAGTTGCTGGGCTGGAACCACTCCTCTAGGGACAAATAGGTTGCTCAGTGCTCCACAATCAATGAGGGTCAATGCTTTAGGCTAGGCATGATCTGACCTTCAACATAAAACACTGGGTTGGGTCAGTGTCTGCAAGTGTACTACATTGTTAATGATCATTTTCACGATAAGTCTTTTCATGGTTTTAAATGTAACACTACTGAGACATCTGGGGACACTGCTTTTCACTATATGCTACTTGCCTTGTGTGCAACTAAGTATTGACGTTAACTCCATGATGGTTTCCAAGAAGGTAGTCATCCAACATGTCTCTGTCTGTACAGAGCACAGGCAAACAGTGGGGAGGAGTCATACGTACACCCTGGGAAAGGTAAGGAGGGTGTGTTTACACAGTTATTCTGCAGTTGCACACCAATAAAGCAATGCGTACTGTGATGACTCAATTACCTTGTTTAATAAGAGGGGAGTCCCCTGAATTGCTGGTGCCTGCCTACTACAACTGCTGATCTCACCACAACCACACTCCCCTGGGATACCATGCTCCTATACTTTGTCTCTCACCAAAAACGAAACATTAATACCCAACCCCACATGAGGAGCAGGCCACAGCCTGTTTCTTCATGCACACAGTTGTCCCACATTGTGCAAGGCTGTGTAGGCTTGACATACCCTTTTCCAGGCAGATGCCTTGAGTAGCAATCAGAGCAATCATTACAGTTTGGCATGTATTATGCCTTGTATTCCAGGGTTCTTAGGATTTCAGTAGGGTAATGAGAGGATGCTGAGTCGGAGTGCAGCTGCAGTGTCACAATATGATGTTCATTGTCTGGTGACATAGACTTCCAAGGTTTCTCAAGCAAGAACCACTGTGGCAGTGATCCCTGTTAGGTGACAATTTCAGAGCAGTTCATGTAGTCTGACCTTCAACAGCTTCATGGTGCATGTCTGCGTGCCACAGATCAGAGGCATACTGCAGAGTACTGACCACCTTTGGCCAAAGTGTGTGTACCACACATGTCTTATGTATGTCATACTGTACATTTTTCTAACTGTAGCACATGTCTGTGTGCCCACATCATGTCACACAACATCCACTGTGCTGTCTGGTTGCTTGACAGCTACTGTAGACTAGCAAGGCTACAGTAATGACTGCAGAGTTGAACAAGTTCTTTGTGCATGCACAGACATCCACATCTTTACTGCAAAGAGTGTCGACAGACAGTGTGTTTGAGGTTGTCAACTAAAAGGGTGTAGCAGCCTGACCTTAACTCTGCTGAAGTTGTACTTTGTCACATTTGTAGGTTTGCTATTGCAACCATGCCTAATCATGGGATTATGGTTAATCCAAGTGCCACATGCCTGGCAAAGCATTGTACTCACTCAAACATGTTATGCCACATTGTCAGATGCTGCTTTACATTAGGAAAACTACATAAAGGTGATAACATGTTACATTTCAGCATCTGTCAGGCCACTGCCTAATGAAAGCCTGCTGTGACATACACACAAGCAAGACTGTATTGCTAATGGCATTATCACTAACCACTGTTGAGATGTAGACAGTGTCCCTGCCCTTATACTACTATGCCACACATACAAAATGTGTGAGAGATGTGGCTATATAACAAACCTTGATTTTATGCTGCCTCACACACCGGTCAGTAAATATGACAATGAGCAGTTTGACAACATGCATACTTCACCACATACTCCACCCACACCCACATCACACACAACTGCATGTATAGAGCTCCTTACCAGACACATACACAAATAACAGACACCTCAGAAACCCTATTGCAAGCTCAGTACACATATTCATACCTCTGCAGAACACAGTACACATAATAGTGCATGCACCACTGTCTCACCGGTCAAACACCTGAGGCAAAACACAAACTCATCCCTATTATTCATAGCTGATTACATCATGTGCCACACTGATGTTCTTCTCACCAGGCTACACAAGGGAAAGGTCACAGTTAGCTGTCTGTGAGGTGCCAGGATATGCCATTCCATACATGCATGCAGGTTTGTCAACATTAGATAGTGTTATGACAGTGTCATAGTTCTTGGTGTGTACTACTTGAGACATACTTCAATGAACTGTATGCAGACACATGACTGAGCTTACAAATTCTGTTTCTGATGGGTAAGCTCATAGCCTTCAGATGCATTACACCTTCACCAAGGATGATGGCACAGTACACACGGAAAATGATTGAAGTCAATAATTGGCTTATCATGTGGTGTCATATTAAGGGGACCCAGTAAATGTCAGCATGGAACAACATGCTCAACAGACCTCAAAGCTTTGCCACAGATGGTGTTCATCTGTCACCCCTGGGAGTTTGTGTAGTGGCCAAGGCAGCTGACATCACCATAGTGCATCTTATAGGAGTTGTCTCATGGGAAAATGTTCCATAGAGGAAACACCATCCTCAAACAACATCACAGTTATGTTGATACATGCTAGGAATGCCGACACTAAACTCCACACACTGGAAGCTGTCCCCAGCTTAGAAGCTCCAGACATTTGCGCAGTCACACAAACTTGGTTCAAGGCTATGGACAGCACCACAGCCATTCCAGGCCACACATCCATCCACATGTTCAGAACTCACAATAAAAGTGTGCCAGTTAATGCAGGTGGTGTAGCCATAGTCATTAAAGATAGATACACATCCAGATTGGTTTAAAATTGTGCTTCCTTGGAGACACTGCAGTTGCTATTCAGTGCTGGTAGGCCACCTAATGAAGCCATTGCCAGTTACAAGGGCAGCTCCATAAATCAGGACACTTGTTGTGCTTACTTGAATCTACCTGTGTCTATCAAGCTACAGCACAACACCATGGTGTGGGTGACTTTTACAAAGCAACAACTGTGTTGACTGCTCGTACTCAAACTCACTTGGCCAAAGGTTATTCCACGTCCTTAATTACAATGCCCTGAACGAGTGGGGTGACATCCCCACAAGGAGAGCCAAAGTACTGCTTACCAATATGGCTGACCACTGTAGCACCTGCACTGTGAAGTCCACCATGGTAAGATCTGACCACAAGTCAGTCTCCTTACATGTAAGACTCACACCTGAACCCCCCCTCTGCAAACACAGTATAAACTTCAATAAAGCAAAGGATAATCTCCTATGGGATGGCATAAATAGCGAGACTGCTTCTCCACCCTCAGATGGGGCAGGCAATTATAGCGACCTCTACAACAGTGCTTTATGCAACCACCTGTATAACTGCATAGACTTGGCTGTGTCTGACAGCAGGAAAAGAAGTACCTCATGGCACAGCAAACTGGGAGCAGTAATACAATCTCCCAGTTATGTCACTCTCCTACAAGAGGGTCATCATGCACATATACTTGTTCACATACTCATGTCCGTAACCCCATGCAAATCTGTATGTAGTATCCTTTCCATCATTAACAGCAATGTTCCTGGTAAGTAGCACATCAATGGCAACACCTGATGTACATACTCGAGGGTGATAGACCTGAGCACACAGGCCTGGCCAAACAGGTTTACACCTACTTTAAAATAGATCACCATGTCTCCACAGTGGTAAGAAGGATGCTATATCATGCTCATGTCATTAGTGAGGACACTGTTACCCGATAATGATGTAGTTATTCCATGTACTCTTCCCTCAGCATGCCAGTATTTCACTGCAATGACCATTTTCTCATGTAGCTTTGCAAACACCAGTGGCAAATGCACACAACACAAAGTTTCCTAACAAGGGAACTTCAAGCCCCCAGTATCTTTCCTACAGGGATCATGTACAATAACTGTCATTGTAGCTTGTGTCATATAGACTACACATACATGATCTCTGCCTTGCATACAGGGCAATGTCTCACCCTGCTGTATTGAAAATGCTGCATAATAAGTTAATAATATATGCTGGTAGTACCACACTTTCACAAACTGTTAACACACACCCCCACCTAATGGCAAACAGTGCACCTCATTGGCCCTCCTCAGATGCAAACTGTGTGATTGCCTGGATGACTGTCATGGGTTTCTACATGTGTCCCTTGTGGGCAGGGGCAATATGTGCTGATTGTGTAAATAAGGGTAAGAATGTGACAAGGATTTTATGGGAGCTAGACCCATTAGGCTAATATTGCACAATGAGCCTATGATCCCATACGCTGATGTAAAATGCTCTGGCATCCACACACACATAGACCTGGCTACAGTGAGAATAATACCACTATCAAGTAATATGTACAGAACACTGCACAACAGACACAATCCAAGTTGGCTGCAACTAGATTAGAACACCTACCTATCTAATGGTACAAACTACAAATCACATTACTTAACACACATGCCACACCATAGGTGTGCTATTAACATCTGTTTAATGTTATAATAGATTACATCAGCAGGTCTTGCTCTGGTTGGGATTTTAAAGGAGCACATCACCTGCAGTGGTGCCCCTGCACTAGCCCAGTAATCAAGGAGCCTCAGTCCTCACCACTGGCAACAGCTAGGGGATGTACACACTGGGAGGATGACAAGTATACACACAGTAAAGTGCAATTTCCCTTAAGAGCACACAGAGATCACAGTCAGTCTGGGGCTGGTTTCTCCCTCTTTCTCCAGATCTCTAATTAGACTCCCCACTGGCACAGCTATAGGTTAAGATCTCAGCTGAGGAGCCAAGCCAAGACCTCCAGCACACTCTCTGCCCAACCAGTGCTTTGTGTCCCTACCCAAGTAGCTGACACACACACACACACACACACACACACACACACACACACACACACACACACCTGAGAAAGGCTAGCACAGGTTTACTAGCTATGCCTCCTTCTGCCCAGACTATAAGGTAATTGCCACTGCCACCAACCCCTACTTACCAGCTACTTTAAGGTCCTTCTAAAGGGTGTCCAACCCTACTGTGTAATGTTACTATTAGCCAAATGGTAATCTGACCAAGACGTGCAAGGCTATTTAGGAGTGGCCTGTACAGAGTCGCCAAATACATATGCAAGTACTATAACAGCTTAAATATGTCTCATAAATATCAGACACAAAGATAGGTTTAAATATATTTAATAATAAGTAATAAAAGATAAGACAATACTCTACTTTAAAATAGATCACCATGTCTCCACAGTGGTAAGAAGGATGCTATATCATGCTCATGTCATTAGTGAGGACACTGTTACCCGATAATGATGTAGTTATTCCATGTACTCTTCCCTCAGCATGCCAGTATTTCACTGCAATGGCCATTTTCTCATGTAGCTTTGCAAACACCGGTGGCAAATGCACACAACACAAAGTTTCCTAACAAGGGAACTTCAAGTCCCCAGTATCTTTCCTACAGGGATCGTGTGCAATAACTGTCATTGTAGCTTGTGTCATATAGACTACACAGACATGATCTCTGTCTTGCATACAGGGCAATGTCTCACCCTGCTGTATTGAAAATGCTGCATAATAAGTTATTAATATATGCTGGTAGTACCACACTTTCACAAACTGTTAACACACACCCCCACCTAATGGCAAATAGTGCACCTCATTGGCCCTCCTCAGATGCAAACTGTGTGATTGCCTGGATGACTGTCATGGGTTTCTACATGTGTCCCTTGTGGGCAGGGGCAATATGTGCTGATTGTGTAAATAAGGGTAAGAATGTGACAAGGATTTTATGGGAGCTAGACCCATTAGGCTACTATTGCACAATGAGCCTATGATCCCATACGCTGATGTAAAATGCTCTGGCATCCACACACACATAGACCTGGCTACAGTGAGAATAATACCACTATCAAGTAATATGTACAGAACACTGCACAACAGACACAGTCCAAGTTGGCTGCAACTAGATTAGACCACCCACCTATCTAATGGTACAAACTGCAAATCACATTACTTAACACACATGCCACACCACAGGTGTGCTATTAACATCTGTTTAATGTTATAATAGATTACATCAGCAGGTCTTGCTCTGGTTGGGATTTTAAAGGAGCACATCACCTGCAGTGGTGCCCCTGCACTAGCCCAGTAATCAAGGAGCATCAGTCCTCACCACTGGCAACAGCTAGGGGATGTACACACTGGGAGGATGACAAGTATACACACAGTAAAGTGCAATTTCCCTTAAGAGCACACAGAGATCACAGTCAGTCTGGGGCTGGTTTCTCCCTCTTTCTCCAGATCTCTAATTAGACTCCCCACTGGCACAGCTATAGGTTAAGATCTCAGCTGAGGAGCCAAGCCAAGACCTCCAGCACACTCTCTGCCCAACCAGTGCTTTGTGTCCCTACCCAAGTAGCTGACACACACACACACACACACACACACACACACACACACACACACCTGAGAAAGGCTAGCACATGTTTACTAGCTATGCCTCCTTCTGCCCAGACTATAAGGTAATTGCCACTGCCACCAACCCCTACTTACCAGCTACTTTAAGGTCCTTCTAAAGGGTGTCCAACCCTACTGTGTAATGTTACTATTAGCCAAATGGTAATCTGACCAAGACGTGCAAGGCTATTTAGGAGTGGCCTGTACAGTGTCACCAAATACATATGCAAGTACTATAACAGCTTAAATATGTCTCATAAATATCAGACACAAAGATAGGTTTAAATATATTTAATAATAAGTAATAAAAGATAAGACAATACTCAATCAACACAGTAACTTCAGAGTTCAAAAATCACAGGAAATATTTAAAAACAACATTGCAGGACAGTCTCAAATAAATGCAGAAAACATCTAAACTAATCTTTACTATATTCCTATCTATATCTAAGAAGAGTTACTATGTCCGAGAAACTTACTTACAGAGCAAGGCAAGTGCAGATGATATGATGACTGGATGTTTCCAGGTCAAAGACAGAATATAAAATGTACAGTCTCTCTCTGAGGGATTTCTTAAACCAATATCAAATAGTACTGCTCAGTTAGCTTGGATGACATTACTTTTTGTCACCTGACTTCAGTTCCCAGGCAAAACCAGAAACTAACAAAATTTAACATCTCTGTGTTAAAAATACACATCTCTCCAAACTGTGCAGGTGCTAGGAGGTCATAAAGCAATAACACACTTTTTACATTTTAAACCTAGTAATTTTTTCTCTTTCAAGACAATACAAAAACTTCTAGCTCTAGACATTGTGTCTGCTAGACTGAAACTGAGAGAGAACTTTTAAAGCACAACCGTAAAGCAATCTAATTTCAACTTATTTTCTGTTCTAAGTCAGCAGGGCATGCTGTGCTTACATTTTAGCTCAGTACATAACATACAGTTCTGTATAAATCATATCTCTGTTCACAAATGACAGAATTATTTACAAAATTCCAGATAGCTGGGCTGGCAATATTTCCCTGTTTCACACCTGCTACAAATTACTGCAAAACACCACCACTTTCTAAGTCAGTGTGGAGATCATATTTATTTAACAGGAAGATGCACACACCCCAAATGGGCTGGAGTATGATTAGAACACCTACATATCTAGTCTTACACACTACAAATCACACTATTTACAGGACATACCACAGCTGAAGTCTGACATTACAATGGCAGTTGCTAGTGTTAATGTCCCATGACATTAGCAGGCCTTGTGGAAGAGTGTGATTTGGAGGCTGGCAACATCTGCAAGGGCCAAAACGTGCAAGCTCACTGAAATTTGAAAGTCAATCTGGAATTCCCATTTGTTATTCATAGAGATGCACACGTCCATACACACACACACACACACACACACACACACACACACACACACACACACACACCAAGGGTACTAGAGTGGGATTAAACCTCCTACCTATCTAGTCTTACACACTACAGATCAAAGTAAGTTAGTGTAGTGATCATATTTATTTACAGGGAGATGCACACACCCTAAATGGGCTGAAGTGAGATTAGAACCCCTACCTATTCAGTCTTACACACTACAGATCATACTATTTACAGGATACTCCACAGCTGAAGTCTGACATTACAAAGGCAGTTGGTAGTGTTAAGGTACATGACATCAACCGGCCTTGTGGAAGAGTGTGATTTAGAAACTGGCAACATCTGCAAGGGCCAAAAAGTGCAAACTCACTGAAATTTGGAAGTCAATCTGGTATTACCATTTGTTATGTGTAGAGATGCGCACACACACACACACACACACACACACACCAATGGTACTAGAGTGGGATTAGAACCCCTACCTATCTAGTCTTACACAGTACAGAGCACAGTATTTACAGCATATGCCACAGCTGAAGTCTGACATTACAAAGGCAGTTGGTAGTGTTAAGGTACATGACATCAACCAGCCTTGTGGAAGAGTGTGATTTAGAAACTGGCAACATCTGCAAGGGCCAAAAAGTGCAAACTCACTGAAATTTGGAAGTCAATCTGGTATTACCATTTGTTATGTGTAGAGATGCGCACACACTCACAAACACACACACACACACACACACACACACACACACACACACACACACACACACACACACACACACACACACCAATGGTACTAGAGTGGGATTAGAACCCCTACCTATCTAGTCTTACACAGTACAGATCACAGTATTTACAGCATATGCCACAGCTGAAGTCTGACATTACAATGGCAGTTGGTAGTGTTAAGGTACATGACATCAGCAGGCCTTGTGGAAGAGTACAGTTTGGAGGCAGGCAGCACCTGCAAGGGCTAAAAAGTGCAGGCCCATTGAAATTTGGAAGTTAATCTGAGATTTCCATTTGGTATGAACAGAGATGCACACATACACACCAAGGGGTCTGGAGTGAGATCAGAACCCCTGTCTATCTAGGTCTTACACAGTACGCATCACTGTATTTACAACAGATGCCACAGCTGAAGTCTAACGTTGCAATGGCAGTTGGTAATGTTAAGGTACATGACATCGGCAAGCCTTGGAATATTGGGGTTTGGAAGCTAGCAGCACCTGCAAGGGCTAAAAATTGCAGGCCCATTGAAATTCAAAAGTCAATGTGGGATTCCCATTTGCCATGCAGGGAAATGTGCACACACATGTACATACACACACACACACGCACACACACAAGCAGGCTGGAGTAAGATTAGAACAACTATCTCTCTAGTCTTACACACTACACATTATAGTATTTACAGTACACACCACAGCTGACATTTGCTTTATATAATAACTGCAGGCAAATACTAGTAGAGTACATAAAGTAGGCTTGTGTTGAACAGTGTATGTGTGGGCTGCAGAGTGACATTGCTTCTCAAATGTTCTCTGCATCTAGTAGCCTAGCAGTTGGAGAACTGTTTTTTATCTTAGCTATTTGTCTACAGCAGCCATTATGCCCATATGTGGCTCTTTGCATTTGGATGGGCAAGACTGTGGGACAAAACAGTGTGTCCTGTCAATGTGTGCATAGATAACATGATACATACCACCTGTTCACCTGTTGGTATATGCATTGTGACATCCAGAAGGCACAAGGGGTTTGAAGCGAAGTGCATTATCAGCTATTGAGCTCTTACATTTGGTCCTTTGAGCAACATTAGATATGTGTCATACTACAGCTTTAGTCACCATTATTAAGGTATGTAGGACAATAGAGACATACACAGACATATAAACATATATATATATGTAGATAGCAGGGACATAAATATACATGGAGGTGTGTGTGTCTATGATATATGTATATGTGTTATGTAGATGTATGGGGAGAGACAGAGATGTATGTGTTTAAATATATATCTCTCTCTCTCTCTATATATATATATATATATATATATATATATATATATATATTTATTTATTTATATGTATGTGTGTATACTTATATCTATATATATATATATATATATATATATATATATATATATATATATATATATATATATATATGGATCTAGGACATTTGCTCGAATGAGCAAACTTCCGAATCCATAACAACCAAACACACTTTAACAAAAGCACTTTTATCGAAAAAGCGCTTTCGTTAAAGCGTGTTACAAATAAAAAACACTACATTAACACTGTGCACCCCACACCCCCCTACTTTAATATTCTCCCTCCGAGACTGCACTACAGTGGGGAAAAGGGAATTTTCCCTTATCCGCACTGTAGTACGACCTCGGCAACAGGCATACGTACGCAAAAATGCTTCTTCGGTGAAAAGCACTTTCTCGTAAGTATGCCCGGCCTTTTGGGTTTCGGACATTTGCTCATTCAAGCAAATGTCCGAGACCCATATATATATATATATATATATATATATATATATATATATATATATAGAGAGAGAGAGTGAGATACTGACAGACAGCTATGTATATATATATATGTATGCATCTGTAGACATATCTATATATAACAAGTCATTTTGAGTGGGGAGCAACAAAATTATGCTCTGCTTAATTAAGTGTATGAGCATGCCCCGTGGGATTTTTTTGCTAGTTATAAACAGACTCCAGCCCACATCTACCTCTACTCCAGTCCAGGATTTGTGTGTTACACAAAAGGACACCTGTCCCTGTTTCTGCACTGCTGCATGTCACTGAACTTGGCTACAACTTTCTTCAGTTGTGTGATGTAATTATTATGTCACAAAGATTAATAATATTACACCACACACGGACTGACAGTCTGTAAAAAAAAAAAGTAATATTACCTGACATCCAAAATAAGTGGTTATGTCTATTTTAGAACCAAGAACACAACCACACAAACTAATTGTTCTAGTCCTTTGCGCCACACAAGCTGCTTGACAGACAACGATCATTCATAACACAATCAACTGCATACATACAGATATTGTTATTCCTGTGATAAGTAAGATATAGAATGTATGATCGATTTCTGCGTTGCTATCCTGAGACTGGCTGGCATGCTGATATACCACTGATGAATTTGTGTTACAGCAGTTACAAATGAACACTGCTCTGCTGGGGTGGTGATGTTCTGCTGGGATACACAGTAGTCTGACTATCATGTCACCCCTACTAACATCTCCCTTGACAGATGTACCAGTAATCTGTTGCAGTCAGACTGCATGACTAAACCATGCATGAGGCCTAATGAATATTCATGGAAACAAGGTAGCGGAATGGGTATCTGTAGTCCCATGTGAATATAGTTTCTGTCCAAGTAGCCCACTATATTTATAATGTACCAGATCCATACATACAATGCCGTATCATAATAATCCTTATGAGTACTGTGTAGGATACGGACTTATCTTACAAATGCATCAGCTTGTGCAACTACCATTCAGGGCTGACTCTGTCTGATGCAAGCAGTACACAGCCAATATATGAGTATGTACAGGATGTGTAGGTTGCCTGCCATAATTTTTAATTTTTGTATGTGAGTAGGAGTAAGGTGTCAGTCCCTAGGGCCCTAGGTTATCAGTGAATGTGCTATGCATTGTCTCTTTGCCAAAGCCAGGGCATACTGATCATGCTTACATCTGCCTACAGGGACATCAGCAGTGGGTTCCTCTTCCAAGTCATTCTATGACTGTAGCTGTGGTGACCTAGGCAATGGTGGGTGGCTGTGTATCCCGTCCCTTTGCTGATCCTGCTGCAGATGTTTCTGCAGGATCATATTGTGTAGCATAGGACATACTATGAATAGATGTGCACATGTGGCTGGAGAATACTGCAGGGTTCCACCAGATATACCTAGGCAATAGAACCATGACTTCAGGAGCCCAAACACATGCTCTATGATGTTCATAGTTTGTGAGTGTGCTTCATTATGGCATTCTTCTGTGGGGGGTGTGTGTGCATTTCTGATGGGTGTCATCATCCACAGTCCCAGAGCATAGCCAGCATTCCCCCAGCAAATGGCTGTGTGGGGCGTCCCCCCTAGCAAACATCTGGTACAGCTGTGATGTGTGCCAGATATGGGAGCTGTGATACCTTCCATGGCTGCTAGCACACACACATTCAGGATAGTCCCCTGGGCATTGCACATAACCTGGCAGTAGATGGAGTGGTACTCCTTGTGGTTAATGTAGATTCTACCCTGCTCACCAGGTGGAGCCTTGATGTGTACATGGGTGCAATCTTTGGCACCCAGTACCTCAGGGTAGTGTGATACATGCTAAAACTGTTCCATCTTGCTGGCACTTGCCTCAGGGGAGAGGGAAAAAGAAATATGTTCACTGGCATGTGATAACACATCATCCAGGTACTGGTAGAATATCCTGGATGCAAATGCCTGTGACACCCCCACCATGTCCCCAGCTGGTCTTTGAAATGTACCTGTAGCTACTGTCCTAAGGGCTACACATATATTTGTTTCCAATGGGATGGGTTCCCTTCTGTTGGATCTGGCTCGGAGGTGAGGCAGCAGAGCTCAGTGAGCTCTTGTACTTTGTCCCTGTCCACCTTGTAGCTCTCTAGAATCTCCAGCTCATGTAGCTCCTGGAAGGTTGCCCTGGGCCTTGAACACTCTTCTCCTTCTCAGCCTAGGCCTATTGTCAGAAGCAGCATTGACGTCACCATCTAGCACATACAGATGTAGCAGACCTGCAGCAGCCCCTATCATTATCTCAGTTAAAATTCCCAAGTCTGTACTCCAGTGCTCCAGAGTATTGGGGGAAAATCAGAATGTAGGGTGTATGCATACTTTATACAGGTCTGCTGTAGGTCTAGCATGAGTGATTGGCTAATTATTATGCATTTCACCTGCCTAGATTCTAAATAACATCATTTACTGGCTCTACTTTACTGTATGACGCAGAGCTCTATGCCATGCCATGCAGCATAGCTCATACAAAAGTCAAAATCAATAATTGAAGAACTCCAGTTTTAACTACTTGCTACCTAAATCATCACTATGACCTCAGTGGTCTTTTTCACATGAACACACTCAGCTATGCAGCATGTCTCACAAGCACGAGCATCAGAAAAAATTCTTAAAACTAATGGGGACACACACCCCTGCTGGCATCCACAACCAAAGGGAATATCAACATGGTGTAGGAGCCTATATGAAAGGGGTCTGCAGACATAATTTCTCCTTTCACCAATTTAACAAATTCACCTCATTTGCATACATATCCTTGCTGACAGCCTGGTAACTACACGGCTCATAGCCATATGACCTAGGCAACGGCACCATTGCACCATTGTCAGACCTGACACAACGTCCTATAATATATTTCTAACAAATATTATAAAATACTTATTGCTTTTTTTCATTTTGGCATGTTTACACACTGCAGGGCACAGTATAAATATGCTGAAATCATTAAAACAAATTAATTTTTTCCATATTCCCTTGCTTTTTTCACACATCAATGTATGTGATCTAACCATTTCATGGGAGTTATGCCCATATTTGTGGACTTTTACATCCCCTTCTTTCTGTGTACACTCCTGTATGTGGAAAATTGCCATGTACACTACTGACAGGGACATAGAGTCTACAGGGATGACTTTCTGCTTGTTGAATTGCTCCACCTGGGTCATTTGCATAAGATTCACCTGCTAATGAGGTAATTTGCAGTATACGGAACTTTCCTTGTTTGCTCTTGCTTGCACACTGCTAAGCAGCACTTACTGAATCTAAAACTGTTCATACTCATGTGCGTACACAAAAAAAAATCATGTAGGGTTTAATGAATTCCCCTTTCAGTTTCTTCTTAAATATGTCCCATTCAGCCATCAATACCTACTGACTCTGCTCAACCTCTTTCATCTTGCTGTACAATGATTGCTTACACTATCAAAATGGATGCTTCTTTTTTCAACTGTATAGGAAAATGTCAATGCATTTCCAAGCAAGTGGGCACTAATGTGTGTAATATGCACTCCAAGGGCACATGATCAGGTACCATAATAGAATAGGTTTTTACTATTTTAACTAAACAGACAAGTTCATTAATAATACAACTTACCAATCCATCATCTTGCTTTGTATCTATTTGAATACTGCTTTGCTTCAGAATGGATATCACAAACAGCATTCAGACCTATCACTTTAAAGTTTAGTGATTACATAGCACTCCAGTCACAGGACACAAAATGCTCAAGGTCTTGGAGTTTTAATAAAATAATAATTCCCCAGATACACAGCTATGCCTTCTCAAAAAACAACAATTTGTCTCTACCTGAATTCTTTCTCTGTGGTGTCCAGGGTTAGATAAATACTACAGACAGTAATGTGATTTGCACCTGTATAACCATTCACTCCAATGTAATATCAGTAATGTCACTCTACTGCACCTTGCACCAAGCAATGTAGTTGATAGCCCCTAAGACAAACAGTCCCTTGTCATTGTGTAATGTTGTTGCTGTTGTTGTTCCTCAAAGCTCTGTTTTGTTGGACTACATCCCATGGCTCAAATTCCCTTAAGTAGCCAAATTGTCTAGTTCTTATAATGTGATTTCCCATTCCATTCACATTCTAAAACTCATCTCTCAGCTTTAAAAATATTAATATTTAACAATTTTCCAAGTGCAACTAACCAGTAAAAGATTTCAGATGATAGCATTTTCCCATAGTAAAAGTCCATCCATCCATCCATAACCCCTTTTTCCCACAAGAGGATGGGGTGATCCTTCAACAATGACAATCATCTAGAGCCAAGATTGAAACCACCGGGGTGGCTAAACCTGCCATGGCAGTTCTTCCACACCACACCACACACTCAGACTCACAGCTATGGCCAATTTAGATTGTCCAATCTACCTACTGCATGTCTTTGAAATTAAGGAAGAAACCAGATCACCCAGAGGAAACCCACAAGAACAGAGGGTGGACATGCAGACTTTACACAAAGGCACCCCCCAACTGAGAATCAAACCAGGGAACCTCTTGCTGTGAAGCGACAATGCTGTCCGCAAAGTATCCATGTTTAATCATATATATTAACTTAGAATGTCCTCTTCTTATGAATCCAAAAATGTCAAGAATTATAAGTGTTCAGTTATGTAACCTGTATACAAAAACAGTCAACTATAAGTTCACTATTAATATATTAAGAAGAAAACATTTAACAGAAATAGTTTATCCAACTAGGCATTTCACTGCCTACAAAGTTATCAACTTTCTTGAAAAATCTACTAGATGTCTCCTGTAATTCTCATTGGTCACTCCCCTCTACATTTGGGCATAATTACTCTTAAGCCAACAATACATACTCTTATCTAAGGTAGTGGAAAACAAAGTTATCACACCTTGTCATTTAGCATTCACCATCGATAACATAAAAAAATGTGTTTATACTTTGTTTTCAGAAAGTTGTCTATGTAGAAATATTATCACAAAATTTAACGTGTCCCTTTTGCCTTCACAGCAGTCAAAGGAAAGCTCCCCTCCACTTCTTCTACCTTGACTAACCCATATTGCACAAATAAAAGTAGAATTATTGTAATACTGTTTCATTCAAATTTCATTTTAATATCCTTAAGTACATAGGTTTGAAGTTTACCAAGTTCTGTAAATAAAAATGTAAAAACAAGGGGCCGGATTCACGATGGCTTGCACGGAGTCTAAGAGTAGAGTAAGACTCCATGCAGCCATCATGTCCGACGAGCGATCCAGGAACAGCCTGTAGGGGCATGTAAGAGAGCTCCTAAAACGGCTCTTACACGGACAGGGCAGGGATATGCAAATTACCTCAATTGCAGGCGAAAGGCATGCAAATGAGGTAGATTTGTGATTCAGGAAACCCGTACCTGTCCGAGTAAGAGCAGTGTTATTTGCAGAAATGTACTCAGTTGACAACTGAGTACCGTTCTGCAAATAGCAAAACGGAGCCATGACAGCTCCAAATAAAGGTTGCATCCAGTGCAGGAAGCATGCCAATGGCCAAATATACAGCCATTGTAAATGTTTCCTGATGCAATATAAAAATTGATTTTTTTTTTCGCCGATTTCCGACATTTAAGCATAGCACAGCGCTGTGCAAACGGGCTGTGCTCTAAAACCCAGAATACTAAAAATTAAAACCCACAAATGTGGCATTTATAGAAATTGTTAATGTACAATGCAAGGGAATGGTAGGCTGAAGACAACATGGCCACCAAGTAGCGGTTGCTAAGGGGGGAAGCTCACTCTAAGACATGTAACCAAGCATTAGTAGGCAATCCTATGTAAATGAGTATTAGGATAGTGAATCACAAGTTTACATAGCAAATGAGGACAGTCAGTGGAGTGTAGGAGTAGGATATGGGGAGTAACAGAGTAGAAGATAGGTGACATCATGAGGGGGTATGTATGAAAGAAATGAAGCTCATTGGAGCAGAGTGGCATGTGTCAGCTGTCATTTATACATCATGGAAAGAGGTGTGTCAACAGGTAGGCTAGGGAAAGGCAAGAAATGGAAGATGTATGCCGTGGATAACACCAAAGTTTCTTGCTGAGTGGGTATGCATGCGTGTGCGCGTGTGTAAACCGAGTAAGACAGTGTACGCGCGTATAAGCATGAGTGCGCGCGTTTAAGCCGGAGTAAGCATGTATAAGGCTGTTTAAAGAGTTGTAAGCACGTTTGCGCTGGTGTGTGCGCGTTTTAACCCACATAAGCAAATTTTAGTCCATATAAGCATGTGTGCGTGTGTGTTAGCAGCTGTGCGCATGTTTGCGCTTGTGTGCGTGGCGCTCCCCCCTGAGGAAACAGAAAGGAAAAAGGAAGCACAACAAATAGTAGGAAGCTACCAGGGAGTACTAGCAGAGCTAGCAGGTGAAAACAATCAGAATCAGGCAATTACACAGGCAGTACACTAGCCCAGCCCAGCCTAGCACTTAAAACTCTGCAAACAACAGTCCATTATGTTTCTCACAAGAGACACTGCAGTAAGCTAATAGAAGTGAAAACTGAAAAAGCTTTACTGAGACAAAGAAATGTTAGGGGCTGCCATTGCTGTTATAAGGCGACATATGCAACATGCTGAGGGTGGTGACAATGGAAATGCTGCAGGACAACCCACAGTGAGGAGACGGAGAAGAGTGTACAGGCCCAGGGTAACCTACCAGGGGCTACATGAGCTGGAGATAGTGGAGCACTATAGAGTGGACAGAGACCTCCTGCAGCAAATTGTTGAGCTGTGCAGGCCACACCTCACACACAGAACCAACAGAGGGGAACCCATCCCAGTGGAAACCAAGGTATGTGTTGGCCTAAGAATACTAGCAACAGGTACCTTCCAGAGACCAACTGGTGATATGATGGGGATATCACAGGCATCAGCATCCAGGGTACTACACCAGTTTCTGGATGCCATGTCAGCACATGTTGGTGATCATGTATATTTCCCCAATTCCCATGAGGTATTGGCCAGCAATATGCGTCTCTTCCAGCAAATAGCGGAATACCCTGAGGTAGTGGGTGCAATAGACTGCACGCACATACACATCAAAGCACCAGCCGGCGAGTGGGGTAGGGTCTACTTCAACCGCAAGGGCTTCCCCCCATCAACTGCCAGGTCATGTGTGATGCCCAGGGCATAATACTGAATGTGTGTGCAGGCTGCCCTGGAAGCTACCATGATTCCCATATCTGGCATCTGACACAGCTGTACCAGACATTTGCCAATGGGGACATCCCACATGGTCACCTAGTGGGGGATGCTGGCTATGCACTGGAGCCGTGGCTGATGACACCCATCAGAAATGCACACACACCTGAACAGGAACACCATAATGAGGCACACGCACAAACACGTAATGTAATAGAGCATGTGTTTGGGCTGCTCAAGTCATGGTTCCAGTGCCTGGACACATCTGGTGGAGCCTTGCAGTACTCACCAACTACATGTACCCAAATTGTCATGGTATGTGCTATGCTACATAATATGATCCTGCGAAAACAGCTGCAGCAGGACCAGCATAGGCCTGGGCCAAACAGCCCCCCACCATTGCCAAGGCCATCACAGGCAGAGCGTGACTCGGAGGAGGAACAACCTGAGCCTGCCCCAGTAGGCAGAAGGAGGTGTGCCCAGTATGCTTTGGCCTTGGCAAAGAGGCAACGCATAGCACATACACTGGCTCAGTAGGAACTCTGGAAATGATAACTCTCTCCGACTCGCACATAAAGTAAAAGGGATGCCTAAGTTGACACTACCTGCTTCCAAACATGTGCAGGGAGTGTAGTATGTGCATCCAACATAGGCAGCCCTGCAGCACCACCTAAGGCATGAATGCCATGTGTTAAGCAATATAAAGCAGTGCTAAACAGCAATTACCACCATGTAGTATATGCAAACAAAATCGCACACACCAACTAGCACAACTGTGGTCAATGTTCAGTAATATTGGGCAATGTCCAGCAATGTTGGTGAATATTGAGCAATGTCGGACAAGCCTGGTCTAAGTAGGGCATAGCTGAACAAAAGCCAACATGCTCATATTTGCTTAACAGGCCCTTAAGCAGTCTGGTCTGCTCAGTATGAAAATATAAAGCAGTGATGGGCCTCGAACCCAGGATACTGTGCACTATAGCCAAAGTACTGAACCACTAAACCATGACAGTATTGCAGTGGTCCACCTGTATGATGGAATGTTGATAAGTCTATGCAAAGTATTCCATGGAAACCCTGCAGGCACAGCATAATCCTTGTTGAGTTATGACACAAAGGTGAGTCCTGCAGTGAGAACAGAACCTGACTTCCAACACACACAGTATAAATGTTAATATTGGTCATGTTCACACATCAACAAATGTAGTGGACCTCAGATAGCAACATACTGAAGGGTCACACTGGGCATGCTCACACACTTGAATAAATGAGACAAATGTCAGGCAACAAAACATGGAATGGCAGAACTGGGCATGCTCACACACTTAGGCCATGTCTGAGTACAGCAGTGGGCCACGCATATCTGGCAGTTGCATGTGTTAACCCAGGAACCTGTCACTATACAGCAATCCACCCTGTGCACACAGTTATATGACAACAGACACATCTATAATATAGTGGAACCCTGTCATAATCAAATATGTTCTGCAGATACCGAAGTTGTTCATGGAAACTGGTAAAGCAAAGATGATAAAGACCTGCAAACAGTATCAGCAATAAACATTGTGCATCTTGAACATTAGCATAGGTTCAGAGGTCGATACTAGGCTATCTGCCCTAGGGCATGTACAAGCCTAGCCAGAGTGTGTTTGGCATTCGCAACCCTGTCAGATTACTACACTGTGTGTGTGAATAGTAGGTCACACAAGATAGCCCATGTACGTTTAGGC
The DNA here is from genome assembly GCF_019279795.1 of Protopterus annectens. Taxonomy (NCBI): domain Eukaryota; kingdom Metazoa; phylum Chordata; order Ceratodontiformes; family Protopteridae; genus Protopterus; species Protopterus annectens. The sequence goes on from NC_056725.1 coordinate 71,917,031, forward strand.
TAGTGTGCCTCTGTCTAGCAGGAACACAGGGGTAAATATACGATCACCCATACAGTCATCAAGATGTCTCCAGTAGGTGGTCAGTGGGTGGCTCTGCCTATGTGAAACTGGGATTACATTCTGTAGTGAGTGGAGCCTCTGGGATAAGAATCTGTCCCTCCACAATGTCCTATTAACATCTGTGCTGAGGTATACGTCCCTGGAGTGTGTAGCTCCAAGGGAGTTGGATATCCTGAGGTGGAGCATGTCCAGTAATTCTGGGTTGGGTATATCTGTAAACAACAGGCACACATCATATCTGAGTAGGTGGTAAGCGACTGAGTAGAGCTGGAGTTACTGCATCTGAACTATGCAGGGCATCTGTGTGAGTCCCTAGATCTGCTTGGTGAGGACCTTCCGTGGCCAGTACAGTTGCTGCAGGTGTCAGGTAAGGTACACCCCAAATGTGGCATTGTAACCAAGCATGGATGTGATGAGTATAGGGGCACAATGACCTCACTCGATCTAGATGTGAAACCATATGGGATAAGGTGGCCCACATAGAAGGTGTGTCCAACCACTTTGGCAACGTGAATGTTAAAGGCGACAGTATGAACAAGTCATGTCCCCAAACCCCTAACAACTCCTACCATATGTAATGGAGTACTACCTATGTGGTAATGTGTGGGCATGTTGTTATTCCCAAAGGATGACTATGCAACTAATGGCATTTAGCTGTAGGCCATGGCTCAGGCACCAGTCATCCATCTCTGTGAGACCCTGATTGAGTATGCATGTGGCAGCTGGAGAGTTGATCATGGCACCCAGTTTGCAGTCAAGTGCAAACATGTTCAGCCATATTCCCCCTGTGGTAGCCTGTATGTAAGACAAATATATACTGAACAAGAGAGGTCCCAGGACCAAGCCGTGTGGGATGCCATGTGTAACTGGTGTATAGTCAGACATGGCACCTGCAATTCTGACCATGTGGGTGCTATCCCTGATCTAGGTATCAATCCATTGTGTGAGATATGTGTCCATATTGACTCTGGTGAGCCTATGCATAATGGCCCAGTGGGTTATTGTGTTGAAGGGTTTTGCAAGGTTCAGGTAGGCTGTGTGGACAGCCGTCCCTATGTCGATGGACCTGTTAGCCATTTAAAGAATACAAACAGGTTCAAGAGGCAAGATCTGCCCACAACAACACTGAAATGTGTAGGACACAGTGTCTGTAGGTTCCCGATGTCTATGTGTATGAGTCCTATGACAATATGCTCCATAGCTTTGCAGAACAGGCTACATAGGCTTATAGGGCAATATTGTCTGTGGTCCATTGTGGCACCAACTCTGTGGAGCGGGACCACTGTCGCAGTATGCCATTCCTTGGGTACATATCCTGTGGTAACTCCGATATTGAACAGTGATGTAATGTGAGGGTTGCGTCTGTCATGATGCTCGTGTATGATGCAGGCTGGGACACCATCTGGTCACATTGATACTGTGATGTACGCTGTGGGGAGGGCAGCACTCACCTGTTACTGTGTGATGTCAGGGAGGTTATACTCTGTTGGGATGGATAGTTGCTCCTTAGGGGGGATGGGTGGGAGACATCTGCACTGAACCTGTTTGCCAGGATGTAGGCAATGCCAGTGGGTTCAGGGTAGGTTTAGTCAGTATGCAGTAACTCACAGCATATCAGTGAGTGTCCACCCAGGTTCCTGACATAACTGAAGAAGGCCGTGTGATAGTCCTACATGTCTGTTGCAATTGTCTGGTAGAAGCGGCCCTTAGAAAAGTCCATGAGTGATTGTAGCTGTCTGCTAGTACAGATCACAGATGCCTTCCCAGTCTGGGATTGTGCTCTATCATGTAGTAGCTTCCTCCTGACATTGTACAGCTTATTAATGGCTGGGGTCTACCAGACAGGTCCCCTGCCATTGTAGTAGTGGGTCCTGTTGTTATTTGGGATAGCACAATCCATGCAGTCCACTAGGTGTCCATAGAATGTGTATGTAAAGGATGCAGCAGTGTGAGCCGTATATGCCACTGTCTCAGGATCTCTGAAGGATACCACCTTGCTTCAGTGAAGTGAGATGTTGGCTCATGAGAAGTTCACCAAGATTACCCAGGATGGGTGTGTGGAGGGTATATGTATGTCCTGTGAGATACATGTATGTTCTGACCTTACCAATGAGGGGTATATCGCTGGTGTGGAACATAGAGTCCCCATGTTGGTGATGATCAGGTCCAATATGTATTCCCCTTGTGGCTGTGCTGACTGGTTGTGCCATAGCATATGAGTCCACAAATTGTAGCGACTGTTGGGTGAGGGTGTCGGGGCTTGAGTAGTATCCCCAGTCAATATTTGTGTATATGAAGTCACACAATATAATGGTGTTTGTGGAGACCTTCATATTCTCCATAGTTCCCACGAAAGCCGAGTGTGGTTCCTGAGTTTGGGAGTGTGTTCTGTAGCAGGCAACAAACTGAAAGGCAGTATTGCACAATGGTAGTTGTATATGTATGGTCTGTGATGCTTTGTGCAGTGCTACTAACCTGGAGGTGTGTGTATCTGTGATGTATATGGATACTCCCCTAGTTGTGTTGTCTGTTCCAAGTCTTGTTGTCAGACAGCATGGTATGAAACATAACCTGGTAGTGCTGGTGTGCATAAGCGAGCCTGAACCAGGTGTCTGTCAGTGCACAGATATTGCTATCCTCCATACTGAGGAGAGTCCTGAGTGGCCACAATATGAGGTTAACACAACTGTTGTTGAGCAGCATTACCCTTAGTTTCATTTAACCTGTAATGTCTATGGAGGTGGGTTTGTCTTCTGAGCCCTGCTTAGAAAAGGCACTATGGTGGTAGCAAGAGCCTTAGCCAGCATTCCAAAGTCCAAGGGTGACAGGTGCAAGCTGTCCATAGTGAAGCTACGTGGCATGTTGAGCATGTCACCATATGCTGACAGACACTGTATCCCCTATGAATGAAACAAATTTGTTAGGCAACTGTTAAATGTGATATGTGTGTCCGTATACTGTGACATCATAATTGGTGGGTGTAAGATGCTAGACAAGGTCAGGGTCATACTGGCCTGGGCTACATGATCAGAGTGTTCCTCCATGTATCATGTCATGTGGTCCAGGGAGTAACGTCTGAGGTTATACACACCAGCATGGACAATGATGGTGCCAGTCTTGTACTTGCTTTGGAGTGACCTGACTGCCTGTGTTATGCGGCAGATCCTGGCACCCAACAGACAGCCCAAAGTGACTATTCCCTTGTTAGGGCTGGTGAGTGGTACGTCAGTGTGTCTGACAATAAGTGTCACCTATTACATGTGTATTAGGTGTGTTGTTTAGCCGAAGGGCAGTGACTGTGTGGCACACTGACATTGTGAACATTGTGATATGTGGGTATTGTAGTGGGGTAGCAGGTGTGTGTGTGTGTCTGCTTTGGAGGTCTCTGCTGCTTAGGTAGAGTACATTTACAGCATCCGAGTATGTCTATGTGTGCTAATGTGGTTTGAGTGCTGTTGCTAGAGGATATGTGAGACTGATATGTGGTGTGTGTGGTTACCTTCACCACCTGATAGACTGTGCCAGTCATGGGTCGAGAGAGTTCAGCTCCCTGTATGTCTATATAGGTGCATCTCACACATATATCTGAGTTTGTTGGGAGGAGGAGAGGGTTGTCTGTGTACATGAGGCAGATGTGACATTGTGTCAATATCACAATATCCACCAGCTGGACTGAAGAGTACACACAAAACTGACTCCTGGACATGCCAGGATATTATCATGACATACTCTGTAGCCTGATCACAAAGGATCAGTAGGGTGTTAAGCATGTAAAAGAGTATAACAGGGATTAGTGCTCATGTTCGTTGGTGTTTTGTAAAGAGTAGCTGAGAAGGAGTCCAGACTGAATCATGACACCTCCTTCAGCTATGTCATAAATATCAATGTACACCCATATATGTCCTGAGTCAGGGCCAACTGTACCTGAGTGACAATGCCGACATCATGACAGACAGGCCCATATGTACATACCCATCTCCACTGACAATAGTCCACATCAACATACCAGGAGATATCACATGTAGAGTGGATGAGCAGCTACCCCACTGCCAAAAGCATGGCAGCAGGTGGAATACATTGATTCCCAATATGTGTCATGCACAAACTACAGAACAAACAGATCATGCACCTGAACAGTCAGCTGAGCCTCACCCCCTACACAGGATGTGGAACCGTTGAATGTGTCACAGCTACATATGGCACTCCCCACAAGTGTTGGTGCACAACACACCATGGGAAGTCAAGTCCAGTATGCCTATGAGGTCTGATCTGCAAGGTCATGGAGTCCATCATGGTTGCAGTCATAAACAGAGCTATTGGAAGCTGACATACACACAACCCTACCAACTGTGGTATGTTCATGTGCGGATCATGGTTCCCAAACATGCTAGACTGTTTGCAAGGCAGCCACCCAGGACATACATCAATGAACACATCTACACATGTGTCACATAGACTTTGAATAGCCCTTTATCAACATCCCAGACACATGTAGTATCCACAAAACCAACAAGCTGTGCATAAATATGTGTTGACATATGACGGAATGTCAATGTGTCCACAGATAGATCACACAAGGTAAGGATTCTGAGGTCTTGTTCAAGCTGTTGACACCTGCTGACCCACATGGACCATTCCTGGAATGGCATAAAACAAAGTGTACATGCATCACCATGTCCAGTCTGATGATGTCACCATCCTACAAATACAGCAGGAGAAGGGAAACCAGCCAGTAAAGCAAATAGCGTGCCGTGTTAATGTGTCTCTCTCCAGTATCATAACATAGTTAGGTAGGGGTTTGAATCCTGCAAACAGTGTGTGTGTGTGTGTGTGGGGTGTGTGTATGTGTGCAATTGTCTTTGAAAGGAGTGTCCTTTTTGGAGACTGTGAAAACACACTAAAAGAGGTACATTCCTCTTTGGAAAGTCTGATGATGTCACCATCCTACAAATACAGCAGGAGAAGGGAAACCAGCCAGTAAAGCAAATAGCGTGCCATGTTAATGTGTCTCTCACTAGTATCATAACATAGTTAGGTAGGGGTTTGAATCCTGCAAACAGTGTGTGTGTGTGTGTGTGTATGTGTGCAATTGTCTTTGAAAAGAGTGTCCTTTTTGGAGACTGTGAAAACACACTAAAAGAGGTACATTCCTCTTTGGAAAGTCTGATGATGTCACCATCCTACAAATACAGCAGGAGAAGGGAAACCAGCCAGTAAAGCAAATAGCGTGCCATGTTAATGCGTCTCTCACTAGTATCATAACATAGTTAGGTAGGGGTTTGAATCCTGCAAACAGTGTGTGTGTGCAATTGTCTTTGAAAGGAGTGTCCTTTTTGGAGACTGTGAAAACACACTAAAAGAGGTACATTCCTCTTTGGAAAGTCTGATGATGTCACCATCCTACAAATACAGCAGGAGAAGGGAAACCAGCCAGTAAAGCAAATAGTGTGCCGTGTTAATGCGTCTCTCTCTAGTATCATAACATAGTTAGGTAGGGGTTTGAATCCTGCAAATGCTGACTGTGTGTGTGTCACTGTTGGTCAATGCGGTGTGGGTTTTGCTTTTACCATGGTATGACATAGTATGATGACAACAGTAAGTGCATTGCACACATCAGGTATCTGCGTGGCAAATATATATGTGTACATGTCCCCTCAATCAGTACATAGGTGTGAAGCCTGCATACTACATGAATACATTTGTTTCCATTGACAGGTTGTGCCGCTGCTTCTCAGATCATAGGTCACATATGTATGTATGTGACACGGCCATCCACTGTCATGTTCTGTGGCCAAGGTCATCTGTGGCACACACACCCATGACAGTTACTTAAGAGTAGTGTGAGTGAGGGTATATGCCTGGGGTATATGTCAGACATGGTCATACACAACAAAGTCTGCCAAGAATGGACAGTCTTTATAGGTGTACGACTACCTTGTGGATATGCATTCAGGCCTCTAATGTCTTATGTGATACACCTTGGGACTCCACAATACCTATGGATATGTGGATACCAAGGGACACATGACATAACATGGGTCTGTATGTACACAATGGTACCCAACATACATGTTGAGGGCTACCACCTGTGTGGTACTGATGGGATAGTATGTATAGTACATGAGGATGACTATGCCATAGTCGGCTTACTGCTATACAGCATGTATCAGACAACAGGTATCTGTCTGTATGATACCCTTGTGTAGGATATGCATCCCATCCAGGGAATGCATTGTAGGCCAATCCATGCATTCCCAGATTTGGATGGACACATCCCTAGTGTGTCTGCATGTACCTAGGGGGCTATATGACACACAGGTGTGGTCACAGTAATGGGTGGCGGTCATTACCACTGGTTAGTGTTATAGTGTAGCACCGGAAGGATCCAATTGATACTGGGTTCCCTACTACTGTGTGTCATTTGTCAGGACATCATCCAATGATTGCTTATAGTCATGCTGTTGAGGTTGTGTATACTACCAGACCGCAAATCATTGACAGATATTAACGGTATCACCCACAGCATAGTGTCAACCCATGTCATACACACGTCTACCCATGTTAGTACATAACTGTAGTAGAATGCATACTGGCCATTGAAAGATGCTATGAGATGTTAACAATGTGTACAACAGGGTATGCCACACGTCCCATGTGTCCACTATGCACGTACATCCAGACAGTGCGCACCCACCATGTTCACAGATGTACACTTGCTAATCTGTACTGCACACATCACACACATACTGTCCACTCACTAACACATGCTGGCAACACATCACACATCAGCCAAGTGGCACATGGGTGGATAATACATACTCAGACCTAACAGTGGTGTAAACAATGCTACATTGACAATCAGAGCTTTGATGCATAATGTCTGCTCAGATATACCTACAAGGATGTAGTTACACTTCCTTGTTGACAACTTGCTATTATTGCTACACTGCTATAGTGTCACCCTGTGCATCAGCACCATGTTAGCCTGTCCCTCCATCAATAATGCAGATGACAGGAGGTGGCACAGGTATCATCATATGCACAGGGCGTTTTGTTGTTTGCCAGAGCCTGACATTGACCCATCCAATCGACATGTCTGTGTGTGTGTGTGTGTGTGTGTGTGTGTGTGTGTGTGTGTGTGTGTGTGTGTGTGTGTGTGTGTGTGTGAGGGACAACAGTACAGCATGGGCCAATGTTGATGTAATGTGTGTGTGTATGTGTGAGCCCTAGTTGTTTGCTTAATGTGTGTGTCTGCATGCACACAGCTCCACCATGTGGCTGCCATATACGGTGGTTTGTGGGACAGCCACAGACTGTACCTGCTAGGCTGTACAGATCACTGTCTCCAGCCACGGACACAGTACCTGTGCCTGGCAGGGGTGCTACGGACAGTATCGGGTACCAACCCTGACTGGGTACTGTCATCAGAGGCAGAGGCATGATGACTGGACCCATGTCCCTGCTGGGACTGGCCAGAGCCACATGCACGTGGTCTACTGGGACGGTCAATGGACAGGCCAGCACCAGCATTGCTGGGGCTGGTACTGCCACTACGGGAGTGGCTGTGAACTGTGGGCCGTCCGCGACCACTGCCAGCTGTTGCTGTTGCTGGCATGCATCCGTGTCGATGTCGCAACCATCCCGCATGGTCCTGGCTCAAGGAAGACATGTTGTGGAGGGCATCTATTGTCTCCCCCCAACGTCTATCAATGACCTCGGTGTAAGTCCAGATGGCACCGGCAAGGTCACGGATGCTGTCATTGATAGCGGTGTAATGTGCCCTCTGTGCCCTAAGTCCCTGCCTGGTGTACCGTTCCATATGTGCCTGAGCCTGCATTACAGCCCGGAACATAGTGGTCATCATAAGACCTGTGAGGGCACGCCTGCCAGGGGCAATATGACCAGTGGTGCTCCCCTGAGAACCCCTGGACCTCCGCCTATGTGGTACCATTCTGGGTCTATGGCTATGGCTGCTGTGAGGGGATGCAAGTGCCATGGGTACCACACTCTCCTGGTCAATGCCAACTGTATGCTGTCCCTCGCTTATGGCCATTGGTGGTGAGGGATGTAATGGCAGTATGAGTGTGCACATAGATGGGGTTGAACGCTGTGTACTGTCGATTGGCGGACCAATGACAGACCCTGTCAAATCTCCCTGTGCCAAAATACATGTGTCATCATCACCACTCTCCGTGGCAGTGGCTTCAGGTCACCTGCTGCTTTCGCCAACTCTGCACCTGTGAGAGGAAGACAGGAAACACATTTTACGGTCTGCACATGCACACATGAACACATGCACACATGCACACATGAACACATGAACACATGCACACATGCACACAGGAACACAGGAACACATGCACACTCCTCACTACAGCAGATACACACACACAACAGCAATCCAAAACATACTCAATAGTGGTTGAAGGTGGGTGACAGTATCACAAGGCAAACAGTCACGTCACACATGTCAGCATGCAGAATAAGTGTTGATCAAGTCCATGCAGTGTGAGTGTAGACAGCCATAGTTAATGACAGTGTACATGGCTGTGGTGCATGTGTGTACATGTTCAGTGATTGCCTACACCCTGGAACACAATGTGTACAAGGACACAACATTTCTGTGCAAGTATTATAAGCTCTGCAATGTCCTGTGCACCATCACTCACAGGTATACATACCATGGCTGCATGTGTTATCTGTGTGTCACATGGATTTCCATGTCTGATTGCAGTGTCTGTGTCTGTAGCAGATAATTGTGGACACAGGTGTAGCACATGCATGCTATGTACACACACGGGATGAGTGGTGCATGTGTACATGATGGAATACCAATCCTGGACATGGCCATTGTAACTGTATGGGGTGTAGTACCATTAGCCATCATCATCATGCATCATGTGGTCACTCAAGGCCACTAAAGTGTGCTAGACCACCGCCTAGCATGCTTTACCTGAACCGAAGTGCGGTGGCTAAGTTCACAATTACACAGCCACGTTGCACAAGGGTGTGTGAGGTGCCCAATAGGGAGCATTGCCTAACATGACTGTGTTATGTGTTGAAGAGTGTTGCACAGCCCCATGCTAGGCCCCTATCCCTCAGGTATAATATGTGTGGTGTGTGGATGACATGTGGGATACTGAAGTGTGACCTGGCAGCGGGTGTCCGGTTACAACATGTGTAGCATGTTGAAGTGTACTGCATATGACAAACGTGTTATGTTGTGTACATGTGTGTCAACTATGCCTATCCAATGTGCAGTACAGTGTTGCCACATTTGTGTCTGATGCTCTGTGCATTGCATGTGATTGAGGCAGCTACTGACTTTACTGAGATGTTTAACGTCTCACAGCAAACATGCACAGCATGCATTATGCGTAGGTGTGTTATGTGTACATGGCCTACACCTCACCTATGACATGCACATTTCAATACCAATTTTAAAGTGTTAACACACTCACCAGCATGTGTCGCCTGCCCTGCTGTCACACCAGAGGGACCTACAAGAATATGACACAGTTTGTCAGTGGCCACAACTGTGGCATTGCTACTGTGAGTGTGCTAAACTACAGTAGAACAACAGGCATAGGTGTACAGATACTATTCACAATATCAGTATTGCACACAATAGGCAGCACAACTGCTAAACACAGTACACATCTCACATATGCATAATCTAACAATACAGGTAACAGTAGTCTACAGCTAGGGCATGTTACCTGCATGCTCCATGTCACCATGCTGGGTGGCTCCGGCCTCCATGATGACACATGTGTGATGTTGTTGCTGCTGTAGGCCAGGAGCCACCACACTTAGGAGCAGTACCTCCACTCTGATGAGGGGGGAATGTATGGCCATACCACCACCTGTGGCAAGCTGTTGTCTATGGATATCAGATGCACGCTGCCAGACATGTCTAATTAAATCACTGCAGTGATGGTGTACCTGCTCATATGTCCGGTTATGCATGCCTATGTCATTTACCCGACGAACAAGATCTTGCCACAGTGCAGTACGCTCCTGCTGGTGCTGGCTGGCCCTGGAAAACAGCAGGGTATAGTGCTGAACCAGGCTGTGGTGGATTTCCTGTTCCTCTGCGGCTGTGTAGGAGGGATTCCTTTGATGAGCCATAAGCCTGGAAGACAAGTAAACAATATGTGTGAGCAAGTCATGTGGCACACTTAATATTATACAGTACAGATATCAGTTAACTGCCATATATAGCATCTGTTCATCTGTCAGAGGATACACACATTCAATACCACATATCAGTGCTCAGCCCACAACTGGCTGACAGTGCCTGCCACACTCCATATAACAAACCAGTATACACCAGTACTCGGCACAGTGTTTGGGATCCAATGCACAGCCTTGCCACGGGGTACATATCAAGCTAATGCATGAAGAAATATGTCATCCATTGCAATGAATGTGAAGTACAGTTACAGTATAACCAGTAACCCACCCTAGTCATTGATGCCATACCCCTACCTAACATATGTTACTATAGCTGGCATACTGCTGTAACAGAGTATACATGTTGCTAGGTACACACACAAACCCTGCAACAGACTTGTGATTGCGGACATGGTACAGGCATCATTACACACACATCAGACATTCATACAACACACAAATGTATGCTGACACAGATGAGCATTTCCTGTGTACCTTACAGTACTGTGTGCCCCTACTTACAGATACCTATGCCTGAGGTATGTAATCTGTGCAGACTACAGGAAACACACAAGACAGTGTTACCAGGGAATGTGAACATACACCATACTGTGCTGTTTAGGCCTACAGCTTCAGGTAGTACAACAGTGCAAATGTCAGCTGGATTCACCAGCAGTACCACTTACTGAGCATACATGTATTGCTTCAGCCTACGATGGGACACCACAGTCGTACACAAGGAACTATGTCACAACATATTACATCCTACTATGTCTGCATCCCAATAACTGACACATCTTTCTCTGGCCTCACACCTAGGACACAAACGACCATGACAGAAACAACCTCACACTAAGCTATCACACTGTTACAGACCTTGCACACATTCACTGTCACACTCATTCCACCTCACATAGCAGGTATTGCACTGAGTACATGTGTGTGTGCATTGTGTCATCGGTAGGTAATACGCCATTGGCCATAGGGCCTACAGCAGCCTAGCCATATGCTACCCTGGCCTTTGACACATATGTAATTTGATTTCACTTGCTCCTGTCAACTGGATATACAGAGGTGATCCCCAGGGCGTGTTACCTATCCCACAGACAATCATCAGGGGTATGTATGACATCTGCTACTGTGGAGCCTTGTTTGTTAATGCTGTGTGGTTTACTCTAGAGTATGGCATATTTGCCAATAGGAGCCTATCCCTCCAGCATGTGCTGTTTAGTGAGGTGGCGGGGATTAGGGACCTAGGCAGTGCAGCCCGGTGGGATTGTGAGGTGTTGACATGGTGGTTGTCTGACTGCTATGGGTGTGACATACCTCTGTATGTTCAGCAGAGGTAACCTCTGGGTGGCCGGTATGCAACGCACTGTAGCTGTGGTTATGTGAGTCAGTCTGCATAGGATATGTGTTTGAGGGCAGTATTACTCTTTGTGAGGTATGTCTGTGGCCTTTCCACTTGCTGTAGTTGTCATGTGAGGTACATACCACATTGGGCATTGTGATGAGTGCAGGGGAACACTGACCAATATTTTCGTACATGACACATCGTTTGTGATAACACATACCACATAGACAGATTACAAGACTAGTGTGGCACTGTGAATATCAAAGGGGAGGCTACTGTCCACCTGTGTCCCATGTTCCCTTCTGACACCTTCAGTGATAGGCAGGCAACCACCTATCTGGTAGTTAGTGGGTAAAGTGTTTTGGTATGGGGTATGGCACTGCAGTATCAACACTGGTGTTCAGTCCATGCCTTGGTCACCAGGCACCTGTTGCAATATGTCTGACCCCGTGTCTCCCTCTCTCACTATATATATATATATATATATATATATATATATATATATATATATATATATATATATATATACATATCTATATATATCCATATATATCTGTATATCTCTATATATCTATATATGTATATACCTATATATCTATATATCTATATATGTATATATCTATATATCTACATATCTATATATGTATATATATATATATATATAATATATGTATATACACACACACACACACACACATATATATATATATATATATATATATATATATATATATACACACATACTTGTAAACATCCATTGCTGTACATATACATGCACATATAGGCACATATACTGCCCACCTTTCATGGTGGGAATATCAATTATGAAACAGTTGTGAGACATACAATTATGTAAGAATATTGCAGTGTTGTGCAGAATGCATTTCGCTGTCCTCAGGCCGTATAGCTGTAGCAGACCTCACTGGCTGTAACTCAGTCCCACAGCATTTAACCACCACATGACATATACCTGCACTGCTTACTGTTTTCAATGCCACACACTACAACCTACACAGATATGTGCACATAGCAACCTTCAAATACATATATATGTCCAGCCTTCACTAACAGTTGCAGTATGTCCCTTGCCCTATGCACATCTGCATATACATATAGATGTGGACTGCTACCACATATGGAGGGTTCACAGTATGTAGAGTACCCTTCAGACACATCATTCGGATGCCAGCAAATACATCTCTGTTACATACCTTACCTTTGTATTTCTCACCTCTGTCTGTTGTACCTGTTGACATTTTTTTTTTTTGTTGGTTGGTGTCTCCAACTGCCTTTGTTTGTTTTTTATTTTTGATTTGTTGGTGTTTCCAACTGCCTCTGTTTGTTTTTTTCTTTTTTGGGTTGGTGTCTCCAACTGCCTCTGTTTGTTTGTTTTTTTTTTTTTTGTTTGGTTGGTGTCTCCAACTGCCTCTGTTTGTTTTTTTTGTTTTTTTTGGGTTGGTGTCTCCAACTGCCTCTGTTTGTTTTTTTTTTTTTTTTGGTTGGTATCTCCAACTGCCTCTGTTTGTTTGTCTGTCTGTCTGCCTGTCTGTCTGTCTCTCTCGCTCTCTCTCTCTCCAGTTGCTGCAATGATATTATTGCATGTGTGGACAGCAAGTACAGGCTGCTTTTGTAGGTATCTGCACATGTGCATGTGATGGCCTCTGCACCAATTGATGCCCACCATTTAGTAATTGCATGCAGCCTGCTGTGTGGTAATTGCAGTTATCACTGTGATTTCAGGACACTGCTATAAAATGATAGGTTAGGTAGGCGTAGGCCTTTCAGTTTTGCATGGTGGGGACCATGCTTGTTTGCTGTGGACACTGTTGTGACAGTCAGAAGGTTGGTATATGTCTCATATCTGAAGCTGGGTTGTAGCCAGTGAAATGCATGTTGTACTGAAACCTGACTGTTGCTTCTTCCAGTACACTCTTCTCAGTGTGTAAGTTTACTCACACCTCCTAATGCTAACACTGGATACATGGGAGTATGTACTTTCTTTTGGAATTAGGGAATTAACTGGCATACAACAGTAGTTATTGCAATGTATTCCTATGGCTTTCCTACTTTCCCTTTACATTCACTCCTTGTAATGCATGTTATATTTCTTTATTGCAATGTATTCCTATGGCTTTCCTATTTTCCCTTTACATTCACTCCTTGTAATGCATGTTATATTTCTTTATTGCAATGTATTCCTATGGCTTTCCTATTTTCCCTTTACATTCACTCCTTGTAATGCATGTTATATTTCTTTCAGCACCAAGTTATTGTATATCTGATGTGGCTTAGTGGTACGTCATGCAGACTGGTGAGTCCAAGGTGTGGTGTTTGAGACTGACAAGGGTATTTTATTTTGCTGCTGAGCAGCACAAGGGCCTTGTCATACAGAGTGACTAAGGCACTTTTAAGCAGTTGTAAGTGGGTTTGCGTGGGTTTGCGCGATGCTTAGTTAAGCGCACACAAGCTCACACTCCCGCACCCCCGCTAACTACTGCTTAAAAGTGCTTACTCCAGCTAACCCCCACGCTAATTTCTTTTAAAGAAAAGAAAATGGGGAGATAGGAAAGTGATGAAAAAGGGGGCACAAAGAGGGAAAGACAGTAGGGAAACCAGCTCGGGATGTGCAGGATGGGTGTAGGGAATGTCCATAGCTGCCCATTTCTTTACCAGCAACAGCTGTGCATATGTATGAAATTTGGCGTGAAATTTGAAACCTTCCAACCCTGAGAGAGGGGTGAGGACAACAAAATATGTTGTACTGCCAATCAGAATTATCAGTTTACATGTCCAGTGGACATGTGTGCGAATTGTGCAGCGATGTATGGGGCATAATTGTTTTGTGGGAACAGATTGCACTTTTTTTTTATTTATTTTTTTCAGGTGAGAGTGGAATGTGAGGTAGAGGAAGTAGGTATATTTGGGGAGGTAGGTTGGGGAGGTAAACAGACAAGACAAGACGCATACAGGGGCGGAGTTTGACACATGGGGTGGGTGAACACAATTGAAGGGGAAGCATGTTTGGAAATCACAAGCCCATGGGCCCACAGATGGTAACAGTGGAACTGAGATCCCCACCCATGGGCAGTCACCACTGCACCTTCACAGCCCCGAGGGTGGCTGTGCTGGGGGCTGAGTAGGATGGGCAGGCTCACCCGAGAGACATGCCACACCCGCCTCAAGCTGGCATAAGGGATCAGCGACTGAACGCTGAATCTCCCTACGCACCACAGCCCGGACCCTTCGAAGGGTGATGGGTGGCCCTTCTCCGCCCACGCTTGCATGGGGAGGATGAGCCCCATCCCCTGCAGTGCTTCCACCCGAATGTGGCACAGGACCAACGGAGGAGGGGAGCCTGAGCTGGGCACCGGAGCTGCTGGTGCCAGGTGCACTCGCCAACTGAGGAGGGACAGGTGGGTCCGCTGGGACCGGCCTTCCCATACGTTCTGTGATTAGGTGTGTTTAATTACAACATAAACAACAGTATTCCAGATTAGTTGTAACAGCATGCAGTAATATTCCCATTAACCCAACACACCAAGGTTCCAACAGTTGAACAGCAAGCATAACACATGCATATATTGAATGACAGTGGATATTCCAACAGCATGCAGGGATGTTTGGTAGCAACAGGCCACCATTAACGTGGTGTTTGAACAGGGCACATGCATCAACATCAATGCAAATATTTATAAAACAATAGGACATATGCCCCAGCAAATATTTAAGGTTACACATACCCATTGAGGTGTGGAATTGCATGGTTTATGCACATACGGTAGGGTGTAGAAAAAACCTCAGTTAACATCTTATAATGACCTTTTAGTCTACACTACATTCCCAGTGACTGCAGTTGTATATCCCCTACCTGTATTATTACACTTGCCACCATACATTAGGTTGTGTCATGGGTTTGGCTAGTTCAATATATGCCTGACCCATATCTGACATACTAACTGTCCAAGATTCAGGTGTTACTGCTACATATTTCTTGTTTGCATTTATATTTCTTTATCTACATATCTGGGATGTTTTCACATGACATTTTCACTTCAATTTGTACAGAACCCTGCATTTCTTAACACACACTCACATTTCTGGTGAATAATTACATGCTACATGTGTGCCAGGTTTACTTATTCATGCCAGCCAGTAACTGACTATTGTGGACTGTATATATGTTTCACAGCTACTAGCACTTCCATCACCCACTTTATATGGGACTGCATAACTCTGGGTTGCCAGCACATTTTCAAACAGTACTGTTTGTATAATGCAAGGGTACAACAACTTTTCAGTCTCTGTGACACAGACACATTCACACTCTGGGTTTTAGACCTTTACTAATGAAATTGCACACTTTTCCACAGGCTCACTCCTTTATTTGTTTTAACAGTGTTTATGGCGGACATGTTCAAGACATATTATACCTTTATTAGTAGGTTAGAACAATCTTTTTTCAGGCTCACTCACTTATGTTTTATGACAGTGCCTGAAGGGATATTATTCCAGACATATGTTACCTTTCTTAATGGGTTACTACACTCTTTTTCTGCCTCTCTGACATTTTTATCTGACAGTACATGCAGAGAATGTATTCAGGCAATTATATGGCTGTTTTATTGAACTACAACACTTTCATTCATGCTCTCTCCCATATTTTATATAACAATACATGCAGAATAATCAGTAACCTGCCTGGTGGTGCAACCTTAGCAGCCTATCAGCATAGGCTTGCTGATTCACAGCACAGTCACCTGCAGCTGTAATGTAAATGAAGGGATATTGAGACATACCTATCCGTTATACATACTCCATTATCAATTCTTACATACTGCATTCCATGGCTACATACTCAGTTGTGGGGCATTCTGCATCCCACAGGCCTCCTGTATCCACTTGTTCAGGTGGTCCTGCTTTCATCTCTTCAGGTCTGCATGGCGGTGACGGACCTGCTCACCAGTCCGGGGAATGCCTGTGGCACTGGTGAGGTCACGAGCTAACCGGTTCCAAGCCTCTGCCTTGTACTCCATCCCTTGGAACTGGCCCTGCAGGAGTCTTGTCTCGTGACGGTGGACAAGGAGCCAAACCATGTATTTGGACTCCTCAATGCCCCAATGTTGCGCTCGGAAGCGTGAACCCTCTCCTGCACCTGCCATTCTGACTGCAAATGTGAGCTACAATCAGTTATGCTGAGTATTCCCGCCTATGGGGCTTAAATATGCCACATTTCCTGCACTTTTTTATGACTGGCCATTTTGTAACATTCTCGGCTGACTGCAGACCTGCTTAGTAATGGTTAAACTACCATTCGTAAGTTTATGAATGTTCATAGTGGCTGCTTCCCCTATGTTGTCATGGCTTAGTGGTTCTGTACTTTGATTATGATGCAAAGGGTCCTGGGTTTGAACCTTGTCATTCTTTTATTTTAATACTGTCTAGACAGGCTAGGGGGTGTGGCTGCGTTTAAGCAGCTTAGCTCTACGTTGCTCCCCGGTGCCCTAAGGTGCCCTGGTTGGTGCGGCGCACATGTCCGCGCAAACACATTGCGCTGGGTAAAGCGCTTTTAAACTTTGGGCAAATCTATTGCGCTGGGTAAAGTGCTATTACACCATGGGCAACTCTGTTTAGCTGGATAAAGCGCTATTAAACTATGGGCACCTCGGTTTAGCAGGGTAAAGCGCTATTATACTATGGGCAACTCTGTTTAGTTGGATAAAGCGCTATTAAACTATGGGCACCTCTGTTTAGCTGTGTAAAACATTGCTTAACACCAGGCTGTCTGGGTCCTTTAAAAATATATATTTTGTTCACTGATACATTGGCCATGTCACTGCTTTTAATAAAATTTTAATCATATATGCCTGGTATTATTTCAAATACTGATTTAAAACATAAACAAGAAGGGGAGTGGTGGGACTCGAATCATGAATGCCTTCTCTTTGTGCATACGCTCTAGCATTACTCTATTGCAATTTGGTGTGATTTGCATAAACATTCTTTCTTATGCTCTTCCATGTCAGAATTGTTAACTCTAGCTAAGCAATGGGCACACCCGCGCACACACTCGCAAATACGGGCAGCTATATCGTGGATTTAAAAAATATATATATAATTATTTACTTTATATAAGTGTGATGGGGGTTTACAGTGTCAGGGAGAGTGGTGTTGGGTGCAAGTACATTTGAGCGAACTCGCTCTTGTGTGTTGACATTTTGCTTTTTATAAGCTTGCAGGGGCGTGCACATTTAGACTGCTCGGCAGTTGGACATGCCCCCTGCTTTCCTACTCAGTCCGTGTAAGAGTTACGGTTGAGTCAGCATGCCCTCATGAATATTCATGGCATGCTGATGTCAAACCGTTCAACTGCAGCCTCCGAGTAAGACTTATTAAGTCTTACATGGAGGATTAGTGAATCCAGGGGCAGATCATTTTATTTAAAATAACTATATTTATCTATATATCTATTTGTGTTTGTGTGTGTGTGTGTGTGTGTGTGTGTGTGTGTGTGTGTGTGTGTGTGTGTGTGTGTGTGTGTGTGTGTGTGTGTGTGTATATATATATATATATATATATATATATATATATATTTCTATAGTGTGTGTGTGTGTGTGTGTGTGTGTGTGTGTGTGTGTGTGTGTGTGTGTGTGTGTGTGTGAGAAAAGTGTTTGCCTGTTTGCCAAGTTAAACTTCACATACTGCATTTTATCCTTGTTTGCTTTATTTAATATAGCCCGAATTTTTTTTCTGACAAGAACATATGAACATATTCTCAGATCCTCTTCATATCAACTTCCAAAGAAAGTGCACATGTGCCATATAACCTTTTGACTGTGGGCAAGGAATCACCACATCCAGTGACTTAGTCCACTCAAGATAATCACTATAGTCAGTTAATATGTCAGGTGTTCCCTAATGATGCATAACCATAAACATACATACCATGAGCTGAACACCGTATATTAGTATAACATTAAAATTACTGTACACTTTAACTGTGCCCACTAATAATTGTGAATACCAAGTGCTTAGATGAACAGTGTCTAGTCTCACTTGTGATAAATATACTCACAAAGTGTTCCACGCAGTAATTGTTTGGTCCTTGCCTTTGCTACATTTCATAAATGGCTCAGGAGTAGAACATGTTTGTAAGCAGTTTCTGGTAAACAGCACACATACCTGACCAATATATGAAGTACATTGCTATATGCATAATCATATGTTTTATATAGACTATTCCATATCGTACATGTCAGTTAAGATGGGAGAGATTCATGGACAAAAGTGGGAACACTGGAGTATCAAGTGCGCGGACACATCTGAAATCCCTCACGGTACCTTTAAACCAAACACTCACTTATGGTGCTTCATTCCTTCATTCTGTTATGGTCAAAATCCAAGCTACTAACCTACATCACCTGAGGCATTCATGCTTAAAATGCATGAGCTTTTGGGAGAAATATTTGCAAAGTCTACTGTCACAGGTCTAGTGTTTAAGTGGTTAACTTCTCTAATTTCCAAGTTCACTTTTACAATACATTACAAGCAACATAAGTGTATGGGTTTCCTAACAGACAAAGGGGAAACAGAAATGGAAGCTAAAATCCGGAAGCTATTAAACTGAGGTGTTATCTCTCAGAGCACATATTCTCTTCACTTCCATATAAAACTTTAACTGCATATCTGGAAAACAAAGACAGATGGAAGGAGCTACAATTGCTGATAAAGTTTTTTTTGAATAGTGTTCCTTGCACAACAAATAGAGCTGAATTTTAGCCTTATAATACACCTCGGTCATTGCTACAGTGTGTTAAATTAAAAAAAATTCTTCTGATGGCAGGCATTCCTTAAAGATATAACTAAAATATTTCATGAGTCATGCTTAAAGGAACCCAGTAGCATACAAGTCGGAGACACCTATAGTTTCAGTACTATGGCACTTCAGATGTATGTAGTTCTGCAGCAAGTGATTAAAAAGGTTTAGTAGTGAGAAAACTAAAGTTCAGGCTTCAGTCTGTATGTTACCTAGTATTCTGAAATAGTCTCAAAATAACTGAAGAATGGTCTTATTCTTACTTCTAGGGACAGAGAGTCTGTCCTGTACTTTTGTTAGATGGTGATGTCAAGTAATTATGTAATACTGCTGGGTTTAACTGAAATGTTAAAGAAATGAGCACACTGCTTTATTTTATTTTTTTTGAGGGGGGGGGGACAAGGCATACACAGGGGTTTGCAAAACTAAGTTGAATTTATCAGATTCAAACCTGTGGTTAGTATGAAACTGCATTGTCCTTCCTTCCTTGTATTAACTGCTGTCCATTCTGCAGAAAATATAACTTTAGTCACTAATGGCCATTACAAAGTTTTGTCCAAATAAGGCAATCAGCGCAAATAAAAGTCTTTACTAGGATTTCCTTCTGTTTTTCTGCTGAGTCAGTGCACCTACCCACCAGCTGCATTTACATGTGCTGTACAAAGTTTAGTGTAAATGTATGACTGGACCTGTTCACTTCACTGCTATAATAAGGGGTTGGAGGTTGGTATAAGGTTAAAATGTTTACCTTATAGACCCTTGGTGCAGGGTTTGATTCTTACTTTTGCAAGGAAAATTGGCTAGGCTCAAAATGGCAGTTAGCCCAGTCATTATCTATGAACCTATGAAGATGCATTTATTAAAGACTAACCCTGATCATGCAGTGGTTACAAAATGGTTTTGTTTGTGAAGTGTACCATGTTGCAATTTGTCAGAATGTAGTCTACTTTTGCTTAAGGGGCCAAATTTCTGCAAAGAACCCTAAACAGATGAAGACATTTAACAGTATACATTCACAATGTTTAATGTGACAATCTAAAACAAGTGGAGAGATCATTTACATCCAGTAAAGAGGAAGAAAATCTGAAGCACCTTTAGGAGTATTAACATCACATAAGTCTAGCAAGCAGTTTAAATCACTCTCTGCCAAAAGAATACAGAAACAATGTTGGGATAGGAAATAATTAGTACTTATATAATGTATAAACACTATGAATTAGTGGTCAAAGGTGATAATATCACATAGCTTTCATTTTATGAGATATGACATTGACTTTGTTCTTCTAGGGCACACTCCATTTGCCTAGCTTAAGAGACTACATCCACAAATATCAGTTCATAGTTCATAGGTTCATAGTTATATACTAGGCTAATGACCACCAGGGCCTTTAAAAGCCAAGCTGTGCAAAATCCAACCCAGTTTGTGTCCTTATGTATCATGGGCATTTAATAGGAGGAAGTATATTAATTAGGAAGTTTCTACAGTTTATGTTGGGGGGGTTGTTAATTTGGGCATTACTGACTGCCTCTCTCTGTCAGACACATGGGGGACAGACCCAGGGTGAATTCAAGGTTACACATAAATAGAGTTAGGGATGGACTCTGCTTCACATGGATGAGAATCTTGTTCCAAAACATGGGGATCCTCTGAGACACATACCTGTCTTCCCAACATGTCAGATTTTTGTAACAAGCAAAATTTAAATCTTTGGATCTAGTGGTTCTGATGCTCTTCATTTTGCGACTGTGCAAAAGATAAATCACAGCTGATCTGAGGATGCCTTGTATGCCAGGCATAAATCACCTCTTAGTAACCTGGTGCTGTGGTAGCGTTGTCACCTCACAGTAAGATGCTGTCCAGTTCAATTCTCAGCTAGAGTGTCTTCTGTGTGGAGACATGCGTGAATTGGCGTACCTTCATTGAAGGTTGTGCGTCAGGGCCGGCAACTCGGCACGTAAAAATCTACTGCCAATAATTAGCAGACCGGAGTTCCGCTGTAGCGACCCCTAACCGGGAAAAGCCGAAAGACACAGCAGCAACAGCAGTAACCTGTAGGAGACAGAGTACAGAGATAAGGATTTAAGGTAATCCATACAGGACAATGTGTTTATACCCTGGATTTTCCTGTTATGAAACCTTTGTGGACATTCCAGCTGTTGCATATATATATGCTCAGGTACCATAACCTGAGGACAGAATCAAATCCTGTACTGTGTGTCTGTGAGATAAAAACCTTAACCATTATCCCAAACCTACCCGGAGATGAGTAAAGATAACATTCACAGGCAGTGCTTTACATGAGCAACTCCTACTGGTAAGGAAGGTGCCTCTGAGTTGCTGGCTGTTCAAATGTGCCACACATATTGCACACAACTATCCACATCTAATTCAATGAAAAGTATATATCTCTTGTTAGGTAACTCTACTGATAACAAAAGTCTAAAAGTACTTTTCTTTCCCATTGCTAGCTACTGATTTCCAGGACTATTAGGACATTACAAAACTGTATTGCTCTTTGTCTGAGTTCACAGTCTTGAAATATATTCACTGAATGAAGGACAGTGAAACTCTTGAGTCTATACGAGCATGTTTGATTACAGCCTAGTGACTCAGAAAAAGCTAATTCTAGTTTGGCCATGATAAGAATTTCTACTGCATCCTCTTTGGACAGACACAGTACATAATCCCAGCAGACATATAGTCTAGGGTCACTTTGCTTTAACATATTATAACATATTATCACATATTATTTCTACAAAGCAGCATCTAAATGAACATGCCTATCTGTGGTAATACTGAATGACATCATTTCAGTTCTTACAATACTGAACAGCTTCATCATGACACAATAGACAAGTAACAACCACTGGTGTCTAGTACCCCCACAAACTTGAGTAATCCAAGGAGGAAATAAACAGTAACAGAGTAATAATCTTAAAGGTCGGGTGTGCCCACCCCTGTGGACAGGCAAACCATGTCCTCTTGATACAGTGTCTGATTCAGCACCAAACCCGATGGACTAGACAGACCAATATAGTCAACAAAGGGGCCGAGTGACTAGGCCAACTCTCTGTGCAATGCTATGTCTGGCTGACAGAACAGAAGGAGCATGCATTCACCACCTGTACATGGGCCCAACCTTCCTTTTTTACCATGTGGGGGGTGCTTTTTGGGGAATGGTTGTGGCTGTAAGCCACAAGGATATGATTTGCTAATGTATATGGCTGTGTTCTGGATTGTGGTACACCTGATGTTGAGACTGGAGACTTTGCAGTCTCCAAAGAGCATGCTTTGCTCCAAGAATGTCTGTAAAAGTTGCAAACTCCAAATCTGACTTCAAACCAGTGACAAGTGGAGTACCACAGGGTTCAGTCCTGGGACCTCTCTTGTTTGATATCTACTTCTCTGAAGTACAGGCTAACACAGAAGGACTTTGGCTAATGAAGTTCGCAGATGACTGCAAACTAGGAGCCATAGTTGAGTCCCCAAATGATGCGGACATCCTACAGAAGGGCCTCACTGAGACAGATGCCTGGTGTCAGAGCCATGCCCTCAAGCTCAGTACCAAAATGTGCATTGTCATCCCCTTTGGTAAAAACTCTGTCCCCTTGAACTACCACATAGGTGGAAGTCTACTTAATGCCAAATGTGCGATAAGAGACCTTGGGACCCAGGTGGACAGTAGTCTCTCCTTTGATAATCACATTGCCACAGTAGTCAGGAAATCTTTCTACATGGCACACCTCATCACAAAAGGGTTCTCATCCAGGAAAAAAGAGGTCATTGTTCCCCTCTACTCGACACTCATTAGACCCATTATAGAATACAATGACCCTTTTGGAATGTACCTCACAAGACATCTGCAGTAGCTGAAAAGGGCACAGAAGTACCTCACAAAGAGAATTACTGGCCTCAAACAGATGCCCTACACTGACCGTCTTAAAAACTCCAGCTTTACTCCATAGCATATCACCTACTCCAAGGTGGTCTCTGCCTAACATATAAAGCTATGTCAAACCCAGAGCTGCTGGGCATGCTACACCTAAAGAAATCCCAATCCCTCCGAGCTACACGCTCTAGGGACCTAAACCTTGTCACCATAATAAACAGGACATGCTGAAGGGATAGATTCCTGTCCCAGAGACTCCCATACTCTGGAACAAGCTGTCCATCTATGTCAAGCAAAGTTCCTCATTAGCATTCTTCAAGAAAAATCTTGATGAGTGGATGGGATATAGGAAATACACCCCGGGGATCACTTCTGTGGCTCTGCTTGACAGGGGCACAGGAAAATAACTTTCTTGGGTGGCGTAAGCCAGGGAACTTGTTGGCTAGGCTTACTTAGGCCCTTGGGCTGATAGCCTAGTACCTACCTATGAACCTAAGTACACAATGAGGGATGCCTAAGGAAAATGTGAGCTGTAGCACAGTGCCCTTATAAGTCATGATGCAACCATTTGCAGGATACAGTACCACAGCAACTTCACAAACAGCCTGGTGATGTGTGATTAGAAGTGTTATCTTGAAATGCTCCATAAAATGTAATTATAAATATAGTACTCTTCTATTGCCATAGTGACCATATGGTTCAGTTTTATGATAGCATAGGTCTGGCTGTTCTGGTACAACAATGCTGTTAGTCCTGCCCTAAATATCTCAGAGATAGGCTGGCTTATCCACCACTTTCTAATTCTGCTAGCTGCACTACTTTTAATGTAGAAATCAATATGGTTTTATAACAGACTTATAAATATTAGCAAACTGCTGACTGTGCATTATGATACTAAGCAGATGCTAAGCTCTATTCTTCAATAAAATAATTTGTACTGCAATGGGTAACGGGAGTACCAAATTAAAACTCAGATGAGCATTCAAGCATTTTTCTATCAAGTAACAATCAGCTGCAATATGCCAGGAGCTTGACAAGATGTCCTCTTATTAGAAAGAAAACTCAGGTCCTGGGTTAGCATTGTCTGAAGCTACCATACCGTACTAATCAAATATTAAGCAAGTATTATCGGCCTCTTAAAACTATTATCACTGTTAGTGACAAAAGTATCTATATTCTATAAAACAGAAATATAGTGAGCACATTTACAGTAACCTAGCAGCTGCCTTCTCTATCCGCATGCTTAACAAGTTTCTGTCTCTGAATGCAGAGCTCTATTCCTGAATCTTCAGCTTGTTCTTAAAAGCGTTAGGATATGGAAAAGACAGAAGCAGGAATCTAGGACAGTAATGTAGCCAAGCAGCGTGACAATTTCCAACCCTAAAGCTACATGGCTTGATAAAAGTCAAAATCTGTAGCTAATTCTCATTTACTTCTGATTTAAGTACACCAATCTGTACTGCAAATTACATTTTCATGATGGTCTTTGCATTTTTTTCTATAACATTAGTCAGCGTTTACCATTGTAACTACTTTGCAAAAACACACAATATGTAGTGTAAATGACCAAAAGTAAAGGAATTGATAAACTTCATTAAATATCAACCCATAATCTCCATGCTGTACTAGGTTAAGGTAAAATGTATGCTATTTGACTGACCAGCTAACCCCTAATGAAACAGGAAAAAAAGATCTAAGATTGAAATCACTTTTCAATCTATAAAGATAAATCCCCAGGATTCAATAAAATCTGTATAGGCTCCCTGTAGAGCCTACATGGAATGTACCTGTCTACTTGGCTACGGTTCCCCCTCGGCAGCTCGCCATGCATATTAATCAGGGCATCCAGCTGAGGGAGATCACAGTAACACAGATACTGATTCTGTGCAAGGAGTGGTCTGTCCCGGAAAATCCTGAACAAATGGTAAGCACACTACGATAATCATTGTAATGCGGTCTGCTAGTCTATAAATCATTTTTTTCTTTTTTTTTTATTTTCTTAATCTGCTGGTTTGTGCAACATGACGCAGTGCTTAGCGATGCTGAGCTGCAGTTATACATACATAACAGACACTTTCCATATATCTAAAAATTGAAACCGGATGTAATCAATTGTACAATACTTTTTTTTCTTTTAATGCGTGTTTGCACAGCGTGGTGCTGTGCTTAGCAATGCTAACAGGCACCTTACTAGTATATGTGAAGATACAGTCGTTTTCTTTACTCTCCAAGTGGCTAGATAGGTTGAGTCACAACCTACCATGTAGTAGGTCATGGGTTTGATTGCTGACAGTCATACCTTTTACATTTATTGCTGTGAAAATGTGTGGGGTGACTGAAATAACAGTTTAATTCAAAATAAATAATTGCTATATTTGGAAAATTTGCACAATGTTAAGTGCCGCTTCAACATGGTCAACAGCTTACAATGTTTGCGTGTTTCCAAGCTTCACTTAAACATGGGTTGTGCAAGTCTGCGTGATGCTCACCTCTGCCGAATGGTTTGCGTGAGTTTGCATGATGCTAAGCAATACAGTGATTTTTTTGAAACTTACAGTATGATGTGTAAGGGTGGGAATGCAGCCTAATATTAAGGCCAATAGGTGGGAATTTCACCCCATTCATTGGTGTCTTATTTGGCTGTTGGTATGCCTCGTGGTGTTGGAGAGG
The DNA here is from genome assembly GCF_019279795.1 of Protopterus annectens. Lineage (NCBI taxonomy): Eukaryota > Metazoa > Chordata > Ceratodontiformes > Protopteridae > Protopterus > Protopterus annectens. Next base: position 71,942,994 of record NC_056725.1, read on the forward strand.
GAGTGCAATTTTGGGTGCAGAGATAGGCCGTGCAGGAGTCCAGCATGTTTGTTGGACTCCTGGTGATAAACTACGAACCTTGGCTGCTGCAGGGAGATTACCATGGCTCAGAATGTAAGTCTGGGGCCTGGGAACGTCTGGCTAGAGATATTACCAGTGCTACTAGTATCCCTTGCACTGGTGAGCAGTGTCATCACCACTATGATGACCTGAAGAGAAGGAAGAGGGGAACCTTGGACTCCTGGGTCCAAGAGGATAGGGCAGGGCATACCCCACAGATATGTAATCATGTTTGCCAGTACTTCAGAAATATACAAGCTAAATCTGTGCCAAACTGGTATGCATAATGATTTGGTTCTCTTTCAACAGCTGCAGACGAGAGGGCTCACAATGTCCAGTCCCATGCAGGGTGCCTGGCCAGGATGAGGTGTGAGTATGGTAAGTTGGGAAACATCAAAATATTAACCTAATTCATAATGTACAGTCAAAATAAATTATCTACAGAGTTTGCAGTCGTAAGAGTCAGGTATGACATACCTGGGAAATGTAATATGTTTTGTAATGTGTCACTGCTTACCTGAAATGGTAAAGCAAGTTAACTCAAGTAAAGATGCATTACTATGTACTATTGATTTGTGAGTTGATGTTGTGGTCTACCCAGATTAACAGTCACTGCTCTGCTCTTTGTGTGAAATATGCTGTAGGTAGCACTCAAGTAATGACGAGGGTAAATGGGTTATTTCTTAGAAGTCTGACATGGCTATCCATGTTGCACATGCCAGATTTGAAGCAATAACAATCAAAAGATTTTAAACAGTGATGGTGCTGTCATACGTCCTCTTTTCAAACAAATAAGTGTTCACTATTCTTCTAGTCACTGCATGTATGGTCTAATCTGAGTCTAGTCAGCTGTAAAAAGGAAATTAATAAAGAGGGCATAAAAAATAAATGTAGTACAATTCCCACAGTAAGGTTCAAGCCTGAGTTATGGCCATTTTTTGTCAAATAATACTGTATATTCGTCCCACTCCAGGAACAAGGTATATGGGTAAGGTAGCTGAATTTCTTGCCAGATATCCATGTGTATAGATGCCACATTTTAAGGTACATTATCAATAAAGTTTAAAGCAGCGTTCTGCTTTGATAAGTAATCTGTTCAAATAAGTTTGCAGTATAACTGTATTCACTGCATGTGTGTTCTAATCTGACACCTATCAACTGTAGAAAGGAAATGAATAAAGACTGATAAATGTAGTGCAGTACCCACAGTAAGGTTAATGCCTGTGTTCTGGCCATTTTAGTCAAATAATGCCGTATATTCCTCCTACTCCAGGAACAGGGTATATGGGTAAGGTAGCTCACATTCTGGGCAGATATCCATGTGCATAAGTTCCAGATTTTAAGGAACAAAATAAATAAATTGTAAAGCAGGATTGCGCCTTGATATTTTATTTTTATTTTATTTATTTTATTTTACATTTGTTGACCGGGCTAGTCTAGCTGGATACATATCCTTTTTCAGTAGAGGCCCGGGGAGAAAAGCTCCAACATAATGACATGACAACTGTACAAATAACACGCAATGAGGAAGGATTAACATAGGATGAGAAAAAAAAAACAATTGCAACAGGCTATACAAAAAACATTAAATATTCAATTATAAGGTTGAGGTGATAACATAGAGGGAACAGTAATAAAGGAATTAAAGTCAAAGAAGGGGTGGCGGATTGGGAGGAGCGAGTCCTAGGTTAGTCTGGTTCAGTACAGGGACACAGCCAGTGTGAGTTAAGATATTCTTTGAGATTATTTTTAAATTGGTTAAGTGAGGTCATATTTCTTATATTGATAAATAATCCTTTCCAATAAGTGTGAAGTAGTCCTGTATGCACTGCATATCTTTTCTAATCTGACAGCAGTCAACTGTTAAATGCACATTTTCCCTAGTGTCACAGCTTGTGGGTTCTAATCCCATGGCAGCCCTTTTACAGAGGTAGAAAATTACACTATCCTGGATGCCCTGCATCAGCATCACCAACTCCTGCTGTCCAGGGGGAGGACAAACAGGGAAGAGCAGGCAGCATCGTGGACTGACCTGGGTTCACAATGTCAATGCAATTGGTCACCAGAACAGGACATATGAGCAGGTGTGACACTGTGTCACTAATATGATAAATGCTGCCCACAGAAGAGCAGCAGATGTGGCCAAAGATCATGGTGTCACCAGTAGAGGACCTGTAGTGGAAAAACCACTGTCAGCCACTGAACAATTCCTGGTGAAACTAGGAACACTGGACAGCTCTCAGGCATCCATCACACAGTATGTCATGGATGTGGGTGCCACCATTTCCACGCAAGAGGAGTGTCCAGGTATGCTTAATTGGGTAAGCACTGGAATACTGTAGCATTCTCCGTGTCGGGGTGTACATAGTTTTATGTGGGTGGCAGCTATTTTTATGGGGGGGTTATTTGCAGTTTGAATCTTATGCTTAGATTGTTACCAACATACCAATTAACATAGTATATACTGTAAATGTGAACAAACCAATAACTCTCTTGACCAGCTGAAGGACTTCAAAGTATTCCAAGCAAATAATAAAAAACAAACCAGAAGTCCACCTTTCTAAAACACTGCACAAAGCACAAAACAAAGCTTTCAAGTAAAACTCTTTTTCAGTGACATTGAAAAAGAATTTTACATGAAAGCTTTGTTTTGTGCTTCTTGCAGTGTTTTATTAAATTGATTTATTGAACGGTGGACTTCTGATTTATTTTTTGCTATATACTGTAAATGTGAGAAAGCTGGACGTAGTAGCCTGTCATAGTGCAACATGGGTTGCTGTTTACATTATCTCTTCCTCAATTTTTAACATGACCATTAGTAATCAGATATGGCCATGCTCCTGCTCCTGGTAAGCATAATACTGATGTGTTACAGCTGTAGAATTAGTGCATTGTGTTTGCTAAAGTGTCATCCCAAGCCTGCTGGCTGGATTGATGTTCTGTCTGCATGACTGCCAACCTCACAGATTTTTACCAATGGAACATAATTTACAGTCATACCTATGCCTTGTAGTTGTGACCACACTGATAGATTTGCAGTATTTGCAGGACAGTAAGTTTGCCTTATGTGTCAACTGTGCAGAGTTTTCACAAATGTCAACAGTGTACATCACTGTTGCTCATGAGATTCTTAATTAAGGATGTTATTCTGGTCTACAGTGCCCTGAACCATCATCCCCAAAAGATGATTACAGACTTACCTTCCAAATTAAGCAGCTGAGCAGCTGACACAACCATAGTTCAGGGCTGACTCTGTCTGATGCAAGCAGTACACAGCCAGTACATGAGTAGGTGCAGGATGTGTGGATTGCCTGCCATCATTTTTAACTTTTGTATGTGAATAAGAGTAAGGTGTCAGTCCCTAAGTTGTCAGTGAATGTGCTATGCGTTGCCTCTTAGCCAAAGCCAAGGCATACTGAGCACGGCTATGTCTACCTATGTGGACATCAGCAGGGGGTTCCTCCTCCGAGTCCTCCTGTGACTGTGGCTGTAGTGACCTAGAAACTGGTGGGGAGCAGTGTACCTGTCCCCTTGCTGATCCTGCTGCAGCTGTTTCCACAGGATCATATTGTGTAGCATAGCACATACTATGAATAGATGCGCACATGTGGCTGGAAAATTCTGCAGGGCTCCACCAGATATATCTAGGCACCGGAACCATGGCTTCAGCAGACAAACACACACTCTATGATGTTCCTAGTTTGTGTGCATGCCTCATTATGGCATTGTTCTCTGGGTGTGTGTGCATTTCTAATGAGTGTCATCATCCACAGTTCCAGGGCATAGCCAGCATCCCCCAGTAAATGGCTAGGTGGGATGTTCCTCCTAGCAAACATCTGATATAGCTGTGATGTGTGCCAGAAATGGGAAGAGTGATAACTGTCATGGCAGCTAGCATATGCATTCAGGATAATCTCCAGGGCATTGCACATGATCTGGCATTTGATGGAGTGGTACCCCTTGCAGTTAATGTATATTGTACCCTGCTCACCAGGTGGAGCCTTGATGTGTACATGAGTGCAATCTATGACACCCAGTACCTCAGGGTAGTGTGCTTTATGGTAGAACTGTTGCATATTACTGGCCCTCACCTCAAGGGACAGGAGAAAAGATATGTGCTCACGGGCATGTGGTAGCATAGCATCAAGGACCTGGTGGAGTATTCTGGATGCAGATGCCTGTGACACTGCCATCACGTCCCCAGTTGCTCTTTGATAAGTACCTGTAGCTAGTATCCTAAAGGCTACACATGCCTTTGTTTCCACTAGGATGAGGTCCCCTTCTATTGGCTCTGGCTCTGAGTTGAGGGAGGCAGAGCTCAGTGAGTTCTTTAAATATGTCACTGTCCACCCTGTAGCACTCTACAGTCTCCAGCGTATGTAGCTCTTGGAAGGTTATCCTGGTCCTAAACACTGTTCTCCTTCTCAGCCTAAGCCTATTGTCAGCAGCAGCAACAGGATTGACTTCAGCATCTAGCACATACAGATGTCATAGACCTGCAGCAGTCCCTGGCATTCCTAAGTCTGTACTCCAGTGCTCCAGAGTATTAGGGGAAAATCAGAATGAAGGGTATATGCATACTTTATATACATCTGCTGTGCGTCCAGCATGTGTGATTGGCTAATTATTATGCATTTCATCTGCCTAGATTCTAATTAACATCATTTGTTGGCCCAACTTTATTGTGTGATGCAATGGTCTACACTGTGCCACACAGTGTAGCTCATACAAAGCACTGTGGGGCATAGCACAAACATGCCAAAATCATTTAAAAAATAATATATTTGTACATATTCCCTTGCACTTTCCAACATCCATGATGCATTTTTCACACATTAATATATGCAAGCTAATCATTTCAGGGGAGTTATGGCCATATATGTAGACTTTTACATCCCCTTTTATTCTGTGTACACTCCTGTACATGGAAAATTGCCACATACACTACGGACATAGAGACAGGGTGTACACGGATGCCTTTCTGCTTGTTGGATCACTCCACCTGGGTCATTTGCATAAGATTCACCTACTTATGAAGTAATTTGCATTACATGGAACTTTCCTTGATTGCGCATGCTTGAGCTAAAACCGTTGCGATCATGTACACAATGCACTGCATTGCATACACAAAAAATCATGCAGGGTTTAATGAATTCTCCTTTCTCTTATTATGTTAATAGTGGCATTTCTGTATTTGATCTTGGAAATATTTAGTAGTATAGGGTGTATCTGGGGAACATTTGGTCACCTTTACTACTTCAACTCCCTGTGTTACTATACCCCTGTAGCTTGTGATCACCATATCTCAAGACATGCATTGTTCTACTATGATGGTTTAACAGCCTTTCCTTTTATATACCACTTGTTTACTTTGCTTAGTCATGCAAAGAGGAGGTAGCCAGGAAAATCAGACTAGCATTTGCAATTTTATGAAGGGTGCACTTTTGATTTATTAACCAGAGAGAGTAAAACTGCTAAAATAAATTCTATGCCTCTCTACTGTACTTCTGTTGGTCTTCAGGTCTTGAAATGACTCATCTTTCTTCAGATTAAAATCATAAAAATATGCAGGCATATGGTATCTTTGTTTTACATTACAGAGACCCTTATAAAGGAACTGGAGTTCCAGGGTACACATTCCTTTCAGACTTTTTCCAGCAATGACAAGGTAGCACTGGTAGCAAAAGGCTTCATAAGATGAATCATTCCTGACAGCATCAGAAAGGATTTAATCGTTATTTTCTGCAGTGCTACTAAATATAATGTTTGCTTCTTTTTCACTTGACACATTCCTCTTCAAGATATCACGTGAGCTGATTTTTTTGTTTCTTCCTTTTTACTGCTGATAAAGGTGCATGAATGAGGAGGGTGCTTAAGTGGTTCTTGCACTTCATCTCTATTTAATAGTTCCCTTTGTTGAGTTGCTTCGTATTTGTTAAATTTGTTAACTTTGAAATGAAGTGAGATAAATAACTTCAGCAATTATTTAGAAACACCAACTAGCTGTGTAGGAACCTTCCACTTTTAACTCACGCCATAGCATTCAGCCATATGTAACAAAGAGGAAACCATGTTTCATGACAGCAGATGAATTTCTGCATGACTCTTGCCATCCCCCATGAAACTTAAATCGCTCTTTCTTTCATTTTATTTTCTATTTTTCTTTTTTATTATTATTATTATTTTGCATGCCAGGTGAGATCCATTTTCAGATTTGATGAATCAGCAGTGTACTGACTGGGTGTCTTACTCAGAGGCATATATAACAGAATGTGCATGAAAATTGTAAGATTTAATCTCACGATAATATGACATACCCCGGAATTCAAGAAGGTCGGTGCAAGGACGGTTTTAGCCCTGCGCTGAGCGTCTTCACTACAGATGGTGCAGCAGCGCCATATGAATATGTATGAGGGCGCACCGCCACACCCTCGACGTGCAGAGAAAACATGTGCAAGTGCAAGGGGAGTGTACAAGTGCTCTATGGAGGTGTAAACATGCCCCGACAGTTGCAAAACCTACTATACCTACTAGTAGAGCCCGCCTCTAATAGTAAGTCCAGTGCCCATGAATACCGAAATGTATGCTAAGCATACAAGAGTGTCCACAAACAGTGAAATAAACTCAAAGTAGTAAACACACAAACACGTAGTGGAATGTGAGCCCTGTCCCTAGAACTTTCACAATTAGATTCCCTGTGTCCCTATTATACATTTGAATTGCTGCAATATCGAAGGTGTAAGCAAAGCGCAGCATGTTTGCATGTCACTGCCCTCCACCGAGCGTAGCTTACACATCAAATTCATTCAAATAGAGAAAAACATGCGGAATCAACGTAAATGTCAATAGTGTAGTGTTTAGAGCACCCTCCTAATGAACAGATATTCACGGTTGGAGCCCAACAATAGCACATATCATTTTCCATGTAGAATGAATGTAGTTTTGCTGTAAAACCAACATAAGAGTATCGCATGAGATATTTAACTTAAATATCATTCAATCAAAGTGGCACTGTCACAATGAATACGGCACTAGTAAGCAGCATATACATATACATATATACATACATATATATATATTATATATATATATATATATATATATATATATATATATATATATATATATATATGAAGAAAGAGCGACGTAACAGTAAAGCATACAAAAGGAATGAGAAGGGAATCAACAGCAACCCCAGAATTATATAGCGCGGTCAGCGTATGTCATATCAAGCTGGGCAGGAGTGAGCAAAGCACTGCTACTCACACCACTCACACCACAGGTAGGATATTACCAGTGGGAGTAACATTGTTGACCTGCTAAGTCTACTTTACACACAGATGGTAGTCCCTGGTGGGACTACCCAAAAATTGATAGGCTATTTGGCCATCTGACCATTACACAAGCAAGGCAGGTATGTTCAAGGACTAAATGGTGGGAGAGCCTGAGAATACATGGGTTGGAACAACATACGTGTAGGACCCCTAACACTCGGGAGAGGGCAATGTGTGGAGGTGTGTCATGGCTGCGATAACAACTGGACATAAAGACATACCATTTACTATGTGGGACAACCCAAAAATTGCAAATATTGTCCTTTTGGTTGCTCATGTCACCAATATTTGTGGACTAAACGTTAGGGAGTTCTGAGGATACGTGGAGTGAGTCAACCGATGGGATGGGTCTACAGGAGTAGGGAGTGGCCAATGTGTAATAGTGTGGATACACCAGGAATCCAACAGGAGAATGGATGACTGCAGTGTTAGGCAGGCATTGGGGTGGGTGTTTGGGGAACCAGGAGCCATGGGTATATGGGTATATATGCAAATGAAGCAGCACAGCAATAGTGTATTGGTTAGAGCAACTGCCTAACGAACAGACATTCCCGTTCCGAATCCCACTGCATCACATACCATTTAACATTGGTAATCTGTACATGAACATATTGCGATATCTGTCTACTGTATAACCTGCAAAATAACAATTAAAAGTTAACTGGAGCGAAATGCCAGTGTCAGTGTCATAATGAATAAGGCACTGGTAAGCAGGTTTAAGCATATATAAACATCAATAAGCGTGTGTAAGTGCGTTTGTGCGGGGATTGCATTGCTTTACAAACACACACACACACATATATATATATATATATATATATATATATATATATATATATATATATATATATATGTATACACACACACATATATATGTGTGTGTGTGTGTGTGTGTGTGTGTGTGTATGTGTGTGTGTGTGTGTGTGTGTGTGTGTGTGTGTGTGTGTGTGTGTGTGTGTGTGTGTGTGTGTGTGTGTGTGTAAATATACACAGATATACAGCTATGATAGGAAACAGCGCACAACAATGACATATGTTCACAGGCTATGCCAATGGAAGTGAGGGGCCCAAGCAAGAAACATGAAACATGTAGCATGACCTTCCACCACCACCCTCACCTGGACACGGGAAACATACACACAAACAATGTTAAGAGTCCACTGCTCCCCAGACCACAGGGAGGATACAACTGGGGAGAGGGGGGAGTACACATTGCACCTGTGAATTCTAATCTTGGAACACAGACAGGAGCGTCCCTTGCAGGACACCCCAAAAATTGGCAAGACCAAAAGAAGGTGATAAACCGAACATTCTGGCTGAGGTGTATACATACCCGGCATACAAGGGTGGGAAAGCCTAATGACCCATGGGTCGAGACAATTGTCTGAAATGGGTCCCGTGAAGTGGAGAGTGGGCAGCGTCTAGTAGTGTGTTCAGAACCGACCAGGACCCAGAGTAAGGATAGGTGCTGTAGAGGAGGTGCAGGTGGGGGAACTATGGGTAGCTACTTATGGGCCTAGGTGTGCAGGTGTTGGCTGATGTAGGCCTATATGGACAGCCCCAGGGATGTAAGCAAATGTGTTCATTAGGCAGAGGTGTCGCCCAATGAGCAGCCACACCCACTATGAGTCCCAATGCAGCAAAGTGTAATCTATATGGCAAGGAACAGAATAACCAGATGTAGATGCATATATGTTCCTACAGAGGAACTAGAGTACAGTACAGGTAGAATGCTCTTAGTTAATTATATATAATACTCTCCTGGAAATTTCCCATTGATAACAGGTGTAATACTGCACTGCTACTTGTGTGGCACTGCTGGTTTTAAATATAAGGGGGGTTTGCACATACTGGCCACAACTTAATGGACTGCGGTGTTGGTTGTGTGATCATACAACAATATCTCTCATGGCACAAGCAGAAACAGGTGAGTACTGCTGCTGTCCTGCTCACATCCACACCCTTACTGTTTGCATGGTGTTGAATATGAGATGGGTAACTGAGCAATGACTACTGGTAGCCATCTTTTATTGCTGTATCTCTACATACTATACTTCCATGTATGTGATCCTGACATATGTTCCCATTTTGTTGTCTTGCAGGAAATATGCATCCCTGAGGCCGGCCCCTTTTACAGAGGCAGAAAATTACACTATCCTGGATGCCCTGCATCAACATCACCAACTCCTGCTGTCCAGGGGGAGGACAAACAGGGAAGAGCAGGCAGCATCGTGGACTGACCTGGGTTCAGCCACACCCACTACGAGTCCCACTGCAGCAAAGTGTAATCTATATGGCAAGGAACAGAATAACCAGATGTAGATGTATATATGTTCCTACAGAAGAACTAGAGTACAGTACAGGTAGAATGCTCTTAGTTAATTATATATACTACTCTCCTGGAAATTTCCCATTGATAGCAGGTGTAATACTGCCCCTAGCAACATAGAGATAAGCCACTCCCTCTCTGTAGTACAAATGAATACATACAGAGACAGAATACATATACATACCCACATATAGATATAAACCTATGCAGACACCCATAGACCCATATGTTGTTATTTATATATATATATATATATATATATATATATATATATATATATATATATATATATATATATATATATATATGTGACTGTAAATATACACATGTATATAGCTAGGATATGATACAGCAGTTACGAGTTATATATGTTCACAGGCCGTGCATATGGGGGTGAGGGGTCCAATAAACAAACATGTAACACATAGCATCAACCCCCCCCACCCCCAGCTAGGCTAGTGAGACATACAGACACACTGCTTCCCAGACCACTGGCAGGATACTACCAGTCGGAGAGACCTGCCAGGTCTAATCTTGAAACATAGACATTGATGTCCCTTGTGGGACACCAAAAATTAATGATCATTGGAGTCAGTCCCGGTAATGATTCATCAAACCAAACTGAAGACGTACACGGACCAGGAGATTGTGCAAGTCTGATAACCCATGGGTCAACGCAACGTATGACATGTGTCCCGACACACGGAGAGTGGGCAGTATGTAGTGGTGTGTTTATGCCCCACTTGCACCCACAGTAAGGGTGAGTGCTGTAGAGGAGGGGCAGGTGGGGGAACTATGGGTATGCAATTATGGGCTAGGCGCGCAGGTGTTGGCTAGCGCAATCATATTAGGACCGCCCCGGGGATGTAAGTAATATCACGAAATGGGCATAGCTGATGCCCATACCTCTCAACCCCTAAGAGCAAATCCACTGGACAGGACATAAACCATTGGGGGAACAAAAAGGGACCATACCTCTGACCTGACCCCGATTTCCAGGGATGTCCCTGATACTGACTCAATTTCTAACTCTGTCCCACTTAATCCCTCCTAAAACTAGTAACTTTTGGAGGAAAGGTGGAGAATTACACGTAATGAATAATGGCAGCAATTAAGGGTTATAAACATCATTTACCTCAGAAAATGTGAATGAATTCATATGCTCTGAGCATGACAGTGTGTCAGGTTAATAGGACTAATAATTTAAATATGTCCCTGATGTTGTTATGATGTGCACTGATTCAGTTGATATTATCCCCAATCGTATGAGAGGTCTGATAGGGACAGAAAGCACATATTCCACTTACAACCTTAGAAAGATGATAGAATATTAGGTATGCAGTAGCATGACTCAGCTAAAAGATGTGGGTTCCAAAACCCAATTACTTGTTTGCATTGAAGAGTGTCAGTTCCCATGTATTAGCCAGATAGGTGCAGACTGTAATAGGAACACACCAATAATATGAATCAAACTCTGGACAGGCCACGGATTCCGTACAGTCGAACGGCATGCTTTCACCTAATGGGCAGCCATTCCCGATACTGTAGACATGTAATCCGATGTAATAGGCATCACAAGGTAATATCGTAGTCTTCACTCCCACCCAGGGGTGTGAGTGTCAGATGCAAACACCAAATGCAGTGCATTTGCAAGTGCAGGTGCAAGCGAGTGTAAGCCTGTTTGGCCGCCAGTATGCAATGTAGAGGCTAACTGAGTGTAAGAAACTGTAACCGGAGATTAGCATTGATTAGCTCTGAGCAAACCCATGCACACCCGCTCACAACTGCTTTAATGTGCCTTAATCACTCTGTATCCAATGTCCTTGCAACAAAATAAACGGCCTCTGCAAGGCTCGAAACCAGGACCCTGCACACACAGCTATTGTAATTTACCACTAAGCCATGGCAGACATGCAGACATCACATCTTATCACAAACATATCATCCAGTGCAGTCATTCAACAGTATAGGAAATGTATTCCATCATGTAGATGTATGTGTGAGTGTTTATGTCCAGATATAGATACATACATATATAGAGATATATCAAGAACATCCCATGTGACAACAAAGCATTACAAAGGAATGAAAAGGGAAACACCAGCAATCCCTGTATTATGTAGTGGTGTTGTCCTATGTAATATCAAGACTCCCTCAGACAGACATGTGTCATTAATACACGCAAACATTTGTACATTGGCCATATACATCACTCTGTGCATGTTATTTACATTAACACAACAGTTCCTGTCCACTCATTATGTGAGAACAGTACTCTTGCAAGGTGCTGTGTGCGACATCATCATCATGAAACAGGTAAATGGGGTAACCATAGAGGGGCCGGTAGTATTGTGTGTACAATGGGGTCATCTGCATCACATGTACCTGGAACCTTTAGGAGTCATGTGCATACTAGGATCGTGTGCCTTAAAGATAGAGGTGAGGACAACTGGAGTATGTTGTGATGCATATTAAAAGGGTTACATGTGTCCAGTGGACACGTGTGAAATGGACAGCTATGTATGAGGCAAATGTTGTTCTAGGAACCAACTGGCCTTTTGTTTCCTTAGGGTGAGAGTGGGATGCGGGGGAAGGAGAGTAGGCATGTTCGTGGAGGATAGGTTGGGCAGGATGATAGACAAGACAGCATACAGGGTCAGTATATGACACATGTGGGGGATACACCTCGGACAGTGAGGGGTGTTCAGCAGTCACAAGCCCATGAGCCCCCAGATGGAAACAGTGGGACGGAGGTCCCCAGCCATGGGCAGCCACCACTGCACCAAAACAGCCGCAAAGGTGGCAGTGCTGGGGGCTGTCTAGGAGGGGCAGGCTCACCCTGTAAATGTGACACTCTGCCCTCAAGCTGGCATATCTGGCCTCAGAACCCCTTATTGAGCCCCCTATGCACCACGTCCGGGACTGTACGACAGCAGACATGTTCCTGTCTGGACCTGCTCCCAGGGTGGACAAGCCCCATCCTCAGTGGCAGTTCCACCAGAAGGTGGTGCAGAGCCAACAGAGGTGGAGGTCCAAGGCTGGGCCCCAGATGTGCTGGTGCCTGGTGCCATGGCCAGCTGAAGTGAAACAAGAGGTTCTGCCAGGACCTCCAAACCCATACAGCGTATGGTGTTGCAGTTTTAATACCGATATGGCTTAGTAATAGTCAACAGTATTCAGGATTATTTATAACAGTATTCAGGATTATTTATAACAGCATGCATAGATAAGACCATTAACCCAACACAACAGATGGTATACATTTGCAGAGGGAGCACAACACATGCATATATACTACATGATATCTGTACAAAGTGTAGAAGACTTGTGACTGCAGCTATGAACAGTGGCCCATTATTGGCATGTCACTGAGAACCCCAGACAGTGTCTGTCATACCACTGTTTCATGTGACATATGCCCAATCAGGGATGCGATAGCAGTAACTCTCATCACTATCACCATGTACTGACTGCAATCCTCACACTATGCTCCTGCAGTTCACAGATGTGTGTTCAGTGAGTAACACAGGAAACAAATGGTTCCACACACTGACCAGTCCACAGATGGCCCTACAGATGGGAGTCCCTCACAAACAGAGCACTGCCTTGTCAGTTTTAAAACATGCAGAGTAGCCATTACCACACACAACTTGTTAAACTGGCAGTAGTTTCAATGAAGCATAGCTACACTTACATGCTGTAGTCATGTCTGGCACATAATCCTCCTGTCTTTAGGCTATTTCCCACTGTGTATGTTGCTTGAGGAACATCCAGATATCATCTGTGATGCCGTTTACCAAACACTAGATCCAGGTACCACTCGTAGTGACTGTCATGGGCAAACACCAACATGATGTTCCTAGATATTGTACTGTGTTTCCATGTGATTGGCTATTGGAACATCATCACAGCTGTTCCACATGCAATCAGCTAGAGGAGGACTGCAATAGGTGCAGAGGCCATCACCCGAACATGACCATCACTTACAATACACAAGCTGCTGCTGAGCAGGTGTACACCTCCACATCCACTAGAGAGTGTGTGGGAGGGACAGACAGAGGAAAAGTACATCAGAGAAGGGCTTGGAGACTAAAACCTAAGTATTGTCTGTCACACACACCTACCAGTACAGGGGTTCAAACCCCTGACTTACTAGTCATTACTATTACAAGTGCATGCAGTTACTCCATGTGCCACAAAGCTGATATGTTGGTGTGCCATAAGAACATATATGTGTGTTGGTGTGCGACATCTGTAACAGAGATATCTGCAGCCCACTGCAATCACACCATGCCTACTATCTGTCATCAATGTGCAGGGTACTAGCAACATATCAGGATATTCTAGGCAAGTGTGTTTGTGTATGACACATGGGTTCAGAACATATTCCGGGTAATAGTAGTGTTGCATACTTTGTTCACCAGGCCTTTTGCCAGATGTAGGGGTATGGCTTACCAACACAGTCCCTTGGCTGACTGACATCTGTACTCCTCGTGAGTTGGACATTGTGACATATAATACAGAAACCATATAGGAAAACTACAAAATCTGCTCCCCAACATGACCAGTGGTTAGACACTCACAGACACCTCCACACAGGCTCTGACTGTCAAACACACACACACACCTGCCATGTCTTGGAGTAGAACCTCTACTTAACTAGTGTATCACACTACAGCATTATGCCATTACAGCACATGCTATTGAGATCACTGGGTTACAGTAGTCCCAGAGGTGTATTACTAGGTGGGTGACAACAGCAGGATTGCCAAAGGTAGTTATGTGAATTGTAAAGAGTGTGCACACTCTAAAAAGCCTTGTTTCTTTCTTACACACACAAACACACACACACACTTGGCTTGTCTTGGAATAGAACCCCTATCTAACTAGTTTATCATACTAGAGCATTATGCAGTTATAGCACGCGCTACAGAGATGACTAGGTTGCAGAAGTCCTGTAGGTGTATTTCTAGGTGCGTGACATCAGCAGTATTGCCAAAGGTGGTAATGTGAGTTGTAAAGAGTGTGCAAACTCTAAAAAGCATTGCTACTTTCTCAGGCAGCCAGACAAACACACACACACACACACTTGGCCTCTCTTGGAATAGAACCCCTATCTAACTAGTTTATCATACTACAGCAATATGCAGTTACAGCAAGCACTACGGAGAACACTGGGTTACAGCAGTCCCAGAGGTTTATTTCTAGGTGGGTGACATCAGTAAGAATGCCAAAGGTGGTTATGTGAATTGTAAAGAGTGTGCATACTCTAAAAAGCATTGTTACTTTCTCAGGCAGACAGACACACACAGTTGGCCTCTCTTGGAATAGAACCCCTACCTAACTAGTTTATCACACTACAACAATACGCAGTTACAGCACGCATTATGGAGATTACTGGATTACAGCAGTCCCAGAGGTGTATTTCTAAGTGGGTGACATCAGCAGGATTGGCAAAGGTGGGTATGTGAATTGTAAAGAGTGTGCATAATCTAAAAGTATTGTTTCTTTCACAGGCAGGCAGACAGACGCACACAACATACACAGTTGGCCTGTTTGGGATTAGAACACCTATCAAACTAGTTTAGCATACTACAGCGGTATGCAGTTACAGCACACGCCATGGAGATTACTGTGTTACAACAGTCCCAGAGGTGTATTCGTAGGTGGGTGACATCAGCAGGATTGCCAAAGAAGGGCATTTCATGTGTACCGCGAGTTGTACATGTCTGTTACCTGCGTGTACCCGCTGCCTACTGTCACAAAAACACATTTACACCTGCCTTTTGCAGTCCTAATTGATAGTATCAACAAGGCTTGCAGGTCTTGAACCCTGGACCATGCCCACTGAGGTCACTGGATGTACCACTAAACCATCTGGGTTGTATACATGTTGCATGGAGTCTATAATGCACATCTTACTACAGGTATTCCACAGTACTGAAAACAAATGGGACAGTCACTTTGTGTACATATGTACTGTACTCTGTGAAACAACAAAGACAAGTCTCCATCTGTACAACTGTCATAACTACACACATATATATATATATATATATATATATATATATATATATATATATATATATATGTAGGCACCTGCACCTACGGGATGTGTACACACACATATATAAATGCATATACACAGTCACAGCTGTGGTGGTACAGCGGTAGCATTGTTGCCTCACAGCAAGAGGTTCCCCTGTTCAGTTCTTGCCTGGAGTGCCTTCTGTGTGGAGTCTGCATGTCCTCCTCGTGGTCAAGTGGCCTCCAAAAGACATGTGTGAATGGGTGTGCCTTCACTGAAGGTTGGGTGTCAGACTGGCAACTCGGCACCATAAAAATCTACTGCCAACATTAGCGGACCGGAGTTCTGCTGTGGCAACCCCTAACCAGGAAAAGCTGAAAAGACAAACAACACAGACACAGCTATAGCTATATATATACATCTGAACACCCTTTGTAACACAGAAGGGTTCCAAAGGAACTGATGTGTACACAAAACAGAGGCATCTCTTGGGTTATAACATTTAAATGTTAAGCAGCTCACCAGAGAAGGGATGGTTGTTGTGTATGTGGAGTTTGGGGTGGGAAATGATGGCTAATGTAATTTACCCCAGGGATTGTGGAGTTAGGGTGGGGGAATGATGGGTATGGACTTACACCCCAGCGACCACTTCTGTGTCACTGCTCGACAGTGGCACAGGAAAATAACATACCCAACTGTAGTCGTGCTTGACTGTGTATTCTTTACCATTCCTAACTATGTAATACTTTGTAGACACCGGTCACCACAGATGGCTACCATGTTGTGCTAAACGACATTACACATGTGGATGCCTGGCTACAGGGTAGTCACGCACACACTTGCCAGTATTGTGCATACACGTCTTGCCTATGTAAAGGTAACTAGTACAGTGGTATGCAGTTGGGGTATGCGCCACAGAACACATACAATTAGACTTACTCTGATTCCACTTCTGAGCTGGGTTACACACAGGACTGATTACTTGCAGTGGGGAGGGGGGAAGAGAGAGAGAGGTTTAGCAGTTGACAAGGATACAGGCCAGTGCAAAAGGAGGTATCTCTTTGGAATGCAGCAAAATCCGCTGTCATGACAGGATGCAGACACAAATACACACACACAACCACACTCAGCCATTTGCTGACACACACACTCAGGCATTTGCTATCACACACGCACACACACAAAGTTGCCAGTGGTGGGATCAGAGCTGCTGCCTATCTACAAATCACTGTTACAGTACTACACAGTTACCAGATGCGCCACAGAGATTACACATTCCAAGACAGTCAGCCTGCCCTTCTAAGATTGAGGACAACAACAAGGGAGACTGACAGTCACGAAGTACATAGCTGTAAACCTTTGTGTTTAAAGTAGGTGTCCATTACAACCTGTATGCACAAACAAGTTACATCATCTGCAAGTAGGCCTGAGAGGTATAGTTGTAGCACAACAGGAACCTGAACTGGAGTATGGCCATCTGTGGAATGGACAACTACTATCACTATACAGGGTTACAGTGGGCATGCTCATACACTTAGCAGCACAGGGCCATTTGGGATGCACTATGACTACAACTACACAAGGTTATACTGGGCATGCTCATACACTTAGTAACAAAAGGCTTGTTGGATGCACTGACTCAAATAACACAAGGTGGCAGTGGGTATGCTCATACACTTAGTAGCACAGGGCTGTTTGGAATGCACTCTGATTCTAACCACAGAAGGCCACAGTGTGCATGCTCATACACTTACATGTACAGAACATGTTGTAATGGACTCCTATTGTAAACACACAGGTTTACAGCTATGTACATCTTACCTGTCAGTATATATGCACATCATACCTGATACCTGTATGTGGCCTGTAAATGATATATCTGTGTCTGTGCTGTGTGATACACATACATACATGTACATGAAGTACTGACATATATATGTTAAGTATACACATTCATGCATGTGTGGACGTAACAGGCAATAGGTTACCTGGGACACACAGGCGGATGCTACCTACAGCATGTGTCACACACCTTGCTGCCCTGAAAGGCATACATTGATAGCAGTTTGTGGACAGTGGCATTTTACATGGAACAGTGGCATGTGCAAGCATAATTTGTGAGCCACATTGTGTAATGGTACTGAGGTGCAGGTGTCAAGATGACCTCTCCCGGCTGTGTTAGTAGTTGTCATTTTTAGCAGATCTGCTATCCTAAGTATATCTCACATTGGTCATACACACAATTTCTGCTGCTGTCCATCACCTTGCATGAGGCATTTGCTACCAAGTAGATTACTGCCACTTGCAGTGATGTCATGGTACGAGTGGCAACTGCTAGACCAAAACAATGAGCCAATGTCCTGCTGTTATTATGAGGTTGTCCAGTGTCTGTCATTCCAGGCTGTCATGACTGAACAACAAGCCTTCAACACAGAACACATGCATTCATGTTTCACGTGTGTGTGGATAATACCTAGGTCACATTTACCCATATAGCCACATTCCAAGTCAAATATCCTACACTTAGAAGTAACATCCTAACACCTACAAGTCAATTGCATTGGATGCTTATGCTAACCACTGCTAGGTGTGTGGCTTTAGTAATCCATTTGCTCAATGTAGAACCTACAATGGGGAATACTAACATCTGTGCAGTGAGGAACACCTGGCTGAAGGCTCTGTAGTGAACAATTGCACTACCACCATATAACTTAGATCCAGACATGTGGGCCATAACAGTGGTATGGACCATTCCAGGTGGTGGTGTACACATATTCATAAAAGCTACTCACATGTAAATCCCACTACTCCAACATAACGCATCATAGATGAGTCAGGTACAGGTGACCGTGGCAAATGCTGCATTCTAGGTTGTATCCTCATATACATCTACCACCTTGTCCCCAGACTACCAACACACATCCCTAAGTGGTATGAATAGTATGGTAGACCACCAGATAACCCTCGATTGGTGGACTGTACCTAGGCCTACATCAACTGTGTAAAGTACCCATGTACAGACACAGCTGCATAGGTTCATAGGTTCATAGGTAGGTACTAGGCTATCGGCCCAAATGCCGACATAAGCCTAGCCAACAAGGTTCCCTGGCTTACGCCACCCAAGAAAGTTATTTTCCTGAGCCACTGTTGAGCAGAGACACAGAAGTGATCCCTGGGGTGTATTTCCTATTTTCCATCCACTCATCAAGATTTTTCTTGAAGAGTGCTGATGAAGAACTTTGCTTACATAGATGGGTAGTCTGTTCCAGAGTATAGGAAGTCTCTGGGACAGGAATTTATCTCTCCAGCATGTCCTGTTTATTGTGGTGATAAGGTTTAGGTCCAGAGAGACTGTAGCTCGGAGGGATTGGAATTTCTTTAGGTGTAGCATGTCCAACAGCTCTGGGTTTGACATAGCTTTATATGTTAGGCAGAGATCACCTCGGAGTAGGCGATATGCTACGGAGTAAAGCTGTAGTTTTTTGAGGCAGTCAGTGTAGGGCATTTGTTTGAGGCCAATAATCCTCTTTGTGAGGTACTTCTGTGGCCTTTCCAGCTGCTGCAGATGTCATGTCTTGTGAGGTACATTCCAAAAGGGGAGTTGTACTCTATAATGGGTCTAATGAGTGTCGAGTAGAGGGGAACAATGACCTCTTTTTTCCTGGATCAGAACCCTTTTATGATGAGGTGTGCCACGTAGAAGGACTTCCTGACTACTGTGGCAATGTGACTATCAAAGAAGAGACTACTGTCCACCTGGCTCCCAAGGTCTCTTATCACACATTCAATGTTAAGTAGATTTCTGCCTATGTGGTAGTTCATGGGTACAGAGTTTTTGCCAAAGGGGATGACACTGCACTTTTTGCCATTGAGCTTGAGGCCATGGCTCTGACACCAAGCATCTGTCTCAGCGAGGCCCTTCTGTAGGATGTCCACATCATTTGGGGACTTGACTATGGCTCCTAGATTGCAGTCATCTGTGAACTTCATTAGCCAGAGGCCTTCTGTGTTAGCCTGTACTTCAGAGAAGTAGATACCAAACAGGAGAGGTCCCAGGACGGAACCCTGTGGTACTCCACTTGTCACTGCTTTGAGGTCAGATTTGGAGTCTGCAACTTTTACAATGTGGGTTCTGTCAGTGAGCCATTTGGCAACCCATCTTGTGACATAGGGATTTATACCTAGTTTAGTGAGTTTAGCTATAATTACAGAATGGGGGATGGTGTTGAAAGTCTTGGCGAGGACAAGATAGGCTGTGTGAACCACATTACCCTCATCTACAGCTTTGGTGACTGCCTCAAAGAAGGCGATCAGGTTCAGGAGGAATGATCTGCCTTTCACAAACCCGAACTGGGTGGGATCCAGAGGTTGGAGGTTACCAATGTCTTTGTTTATGAGTTCCATGATGATACGTTCCATGGCCTTGCAGACCAGGCTCGTCAGGCTAATAGATCGATAGTTCCCAGGATCAGTGGTGGCTCCTCCTTTGTGGAGTGGGATAACTGTTGCTGTGCACCATTCAGTGGGCACAAAGCCTGATGCGAGGCTATTATTGAACATGGTGCTTAAGTGGGGAGCCAGTTTGTTCTAAAGTTCGTGTAAAATACAGCCTGGGATGTTGTCCGGTCCCATGGATGCTGTGTGTTTGGCTTTAGAGAGTGCAGCTTTCACCTGCGTAGTTGTGATTGCAGGGACTCTGCATTCTTCCTGTATAGATATGGGCCCTTTAGGGGTTGGGGGGTAAAGTTAGCACTGAACCTATCTGCCAGGATGTTGGCAATATAAGTTGCTTCTGTAATTTTCTTGCCTTTGTGCTGTAACTCAGAGCAGATCTGGGTATTGCCATCGAGATTCTTGACATAGCTATAGAATGCTTTGTGGTTGTCCTTAGAATTAGTGGTGATTTTGTTTTCGTAGCTAGCTTTGGAGGATCTTATAAGGAATCTCAGCTTCTTACTGAGGCTGACCAGGGAGCTCCTCCACTCATGGGATTTTACTCTCTTTTGCAATAGTTTCTTCCTTCTGTTATACAGTTTGTTTATGGCAGGGGACCCCCAGATTGGCTTCTTTTTTTTGGAGGATAGCATCTTGGTTCTGTTTGGGATAGCACAATCCATGCACTTGTGTAAGTGCTTATACAGTGCATTTGTGTAGGATTCAGCAGTTGTAACTGTATTGTCCATCTGCATGGGTGTCATGAAGTTCACCACTTGTGTCTTAAGAAGCATGAAGTTGGCTATGGAAACATGTTTTACCGTGGTTTCCTTAATGGGGGGGGATGTGGATATCAAGGGTGATTAGCTTATGGTCGGATCGGACCAACGAGGAGTTGACTTCAGGTGTGGAACACCGGTCACTCATGTTGGTAATGACTAGGTCTACGACATTGTTGCCCCTGGTGGGGGTGTGGATAAGTTGATCCAGGGAATTGGGGTTTATGAATTCCAGAAAGCGTTGAGCTAAGGAGTTGGTACACGAGTAGTTTTCCCAGTTAATGGTGGGGTAGTTGAAGTCACCCATTATTAGGGTGTTTGGTTGAACCCTAATATTTTCCAGTACATCAAGAAAAGAGGAGTGGGAATCTTGGAGCATGATGGGGGATCTGTAGCAAGCTACAATTTGGATTGCAGTTTTGCCCAGAGTTAGTTGCACTTGGATAACCTCGGATGCATTATACTGAGCAACTAGCCTGGAGGTGTGGATATCCTTAATGAATATGGACACACCTCCACCTTTGGTGTTTCGGTCCAGGTTACATGGCCGAAAAGTGTGGTATAAGTTATAGCCTGGTAGTGCAAGGGAGCTCCCTGGAGCCTTGAACCAGGTCTCAGTCACTGCACAGATATCGATGTCCTCCATTTTAAGGACTGCCTCGAGTGAGTCCATTTTGAGATTTAGACGTCTAGCATTGAGTAGCATTACCCTCAGTTTTTGCTTGCCTGTTCCTGTTACAGTGGTGAATTTGTTATTTGAACCATGACTAAAAAAGGCACTATAGAGGCAGTAAGAGCCTTAGCCAGTATCTGGAATCCCAGAAGTGATAGGTGCAGGTCATTTGTGGCAAAACATCGTGGTCTGTCGACCATGTCATCCCAAGCAGACAGATACTGGATCCCCTTAGAATGATACCAGAAGCTTAGCCAACTGTTGAAGTCAATCATTTTGTCATTGTACTGTGGTATCATTTGGGGTGATAGCAGTATGCTACTCAGGGCTAGGGTCATACCTGCCTGGGCTACAAGATCGGAGAGCTCTTCCATGTCTCTTTTTATGTAGTCCAGGGAGGTACATCTCAGGTCATTCACACCAACACGGACAATGACAGAGTCATATTTGTACTTGTTGTGGAGCGACCTGAGTGCGTGGGCTATGTGGCAGATCCTGGCACCCAACAGGCAGTTGGCAGTAACCTTCTCCTTGTTTAGCCTGGTGAGTGGGACATCAGTATGCCTGACTATAGAGTCACCTATGACTAGTGTGTTGGGTATGCTGGTTTGCCTTATTGGCTGTGGTTGAGTGGCACACTGAGTCTGTGGGCTATGTGTCATTTGGGTTGTGTTGGGGGATGGAGGTTGCTTGCATTTCTGCTTTGGAGGTCTCTGTTGCTTAGACAGATTATTATTGAGAGCCTCTGTGAATGTTTTTGTGTTACTATGTGTTGATTTTGGTGGTGTAGATTTAGCGAGACTATGTGATGAGTGTGGTGTGGTGCAAATGTTTACCTTCTCCTCATGACTGTCAATTTCAGTCTTGGTTGAAGAGAGCTTTACCTACAGTTTGGCTAGATAAGTGCATCTCTCACAGGTTGTAGTGTTGGGTGGTAGGAGGAGAGGGTTGTCTGTGTACATGAGGCAATTTCTACATTGCCTCAAGATGCCCAGATTCATCAGATAGACAGGAAAGAACACTGGGAGCTGACCCTTGGACATGCCAGAATAAAAAACTATTTTCCTCTAGATAAGTGAGGAAAGTGAGTACAAGAGCTATTTTTCTCTAAGCAAGTGAGAAAAGTAAGTACAAAAATGATTTTCCTCTAGGTAATGAGGAAGATTGAGTGTTATAGTAATTAGTAGCTTATTTAGTGCTTACAAGTTCTGAACAAGTGCTGAGCATGAATAAGCAAATTTAAGTGCTAAAACTGAGAATCTGTATCTGCACTAGATCTGCATAATGTGTTATGCAATGCAGTAATACCACTGTTTGTAGCCAGCTCAGTTGTACATATACCAGGGTCCCATGGATGTTGTCAACATTAACACGGTTGACTGTTGCTGTACACCAGTAAACAACACCCTCATGGTTGGATATGACCTAACTGTACCTGCCCTGGATATGTACATCCCACATCCATACAACATAAATGACATTACTATAGTTTTTGTTATCCTTTCTGCATACAGGTGGTTACAGTCATTACACACATGCACATGGCAGATAGCATGCTAACAGTACATAAGGTTTGATATCTATGTTAACAGAGGTAATATTTCCTCTCTACTGGTCAACCATGACACCTATCATATCATACAACACCCCATGTGGCATGTATGTCATTAGACATGTCCACCTAATGCAATGCCTACAAACATATCCAAATAACAGGATCATAGGACCTACACAAGGCCTGTATTGACAGACTCAGGGAATTCCAGCTCTGCTCTGTATGTTCCTGAGTAGTTACAGGTGATATGTTCATGACATGTATAGCCATGTGTGGCCACAGCTCCTACATATACCCCATGTCGACAATTGCAAGCCATGCATACTGTGTGCTGTCTGGACATTAGCCTTAGTACCACAATAGCCAGTACATGCTGGGGTGAGATGTTTACAAGCCACAGACCTCGCACATGCTTGAATGAGTGTACTGCCTAGCTCTAACAGAGCACATTGCTGGCACTCTTCCAGTAAACATGAGGTGTGTGTGGCAAATATGATGTGCTCACTGTTGACCATTACAGTGCCCTGGCTTCACCATGGCACTGTCAAGTAACAGTCTGTAGGAGCATGACTTGGAATAATGCTGTGTGTGTCTCGCTGATATGTGCTGTTGTCATATATGTACACTTGGCTACTTGGTGAAGGTGGTGGTGTCCTACCAGTACATGAATACAACATCCATTATGGTGTAATGCTCGGCTATGTTTCACACATGGCATGGGGAAGGTGTGGAATGTATCCTCTTGACCTGCTAGTGCACTTATTGATATAGACCGCATATGTGTACATGTATTGATGTTTGTGTAGATTCCATGTGTGTGCAGTGTCTGATGTCTGAAGGTGACTGTTGTCTTAGTACATCATGCTGTTGCAATACAGCCTCAACATTGCCAACTGTATATGGTGATATGCTCTAAGTACAGTAAGCCGTACATGAGGTATGGAAAGATGTTTGGACATGACTACTAAGTGGTGGGGTTTCTTTGCAGATGAATGATTACTGAGGACAGCTCACTGGTGTGTTATAACCATTCCTACAATAACCTATGTAACTGCTAAGGTCAGGTTTTGTTAATTGAAGTGGAAGACAGACAATGTAGACTGCTGTAAGGATGACACTGAAGGCAAACCTCATGACACCTGTAACAGTAATACTTCCCCTGTGCATATATCAGCACAGCTGGCAAAGTAAAGAGTCAGTAAGCTTTGCACCAGATGCGATAGTGCTATACTTCTGTAATACCTATCATGAGATAGGCAGGTGTTTTATTCATAGTACTGGCACGTGTGGGTGTATGTGTGTCCATATATGTCATGTATGGTTGGGAATACATCCCACATGTTTTCACTCTCCTGAACACTGTTGTTGACACTAGTACAGAGTGAAGTGTAAAACGAAAGACATAGGCAGGTGGTTGAATCTCACACATATAAAGTGTCTGTATGTGTGTGACATAGATGTATATCTTTGTGAATGCCACAGTGTGTGTGTGTGTGTGTGTGTGTGTGTGTGTGTGTGTGTGTGTGTGTGTGTGTGTGTGTGTGTGTGTGTGTGTATGGATGTCCGTGTGTTTGGCTGTCCGGTCCCTGGAGTGAGGCTGTATTTTACCATAGTGAAATGTAAATGCCTCTCCCCCCCATCCACTCAATGCAATCTAGCATCCCTGTTGATATCATCAATCGTAGACAGGCATTCTAACCACCTGTTAACATGTACACCCTGGGGTGTGACCTGTTGTTACATAGCCTACTGACGGACCCCCCTCCCCACATACACTCACTGCACTGTAGTATCCCTTTCGATGTCCTCGATCTTAGGCCATTCCAACCACCTGTACATGTGTAATCTCTGTGGCATGTCTTGTAATTGTGTAGTACTATAATGTTGATATGCACATAGGCAGGGGTTCTCATCTGAACACTGGAAACTGTGTGTGTGTCTGTGTCAGAGTGTGTGTTACTGTGTCTGTGAATCCCTGAGTGTGTGGGTGTGTCTGTGTTTGCATGCTGTCATGGCAGTGGGTATTTACTGCTTCCCAATGAAAGGCCACTATTTCCACTGGCCTTTACCCTTGTCATCCAGCATACCACTCTTTTACTTCCTCCCCACTCCAGGTAACTATACCTGTGATGTCACCCACTATGGATGTGACAGCTCTGAATACAGTAGCTTACTATACAGCTATCATGCTCTTGGATCATTAGAACAGTAAACATAATTTAAACATGGGAGAATATAGCTGTGATGTGTAAGCTACAAAGTGCATGCAGGTATTGTCATACTGACCTGTGGGTAGTCAACATGTACATATGGGACACTAACCACAAACACCAACATCCCCCGGCACATGCAACTACACCTGAAAGAGGAAGGCAGAACATCACGATCAACATGCTGTTAGTGTTGTTACACATGATACATTCTGTCAAACGTACAAAATGCATTCTAAAACTGTAATACATGGTATGTCTGCTGAGTGTCAACACTACTCAACAATATTAATCAACAATTGTCTACCTAGTATGTTCTCCCTGTGCATCAGACCATATGAACATGTCCCTGCACCGATGGTGTGGATGACAGGGATGCGGCACAGGCATCATCATATGCACAGGGTGATAATGTTTGCCAGAGGCCTAGGCTGCACCATTAGATGACATCATGTGTGTGTGTTAGGGCCTGTGATATCATTGGGTGTGTGGATGTTATGCGTGTGTGTGTTGAGGTGCCCTACATTTGTTTCCGGTGTGTGTGTATGCATGCACACAGGTCTAGCATGTGGATGGCCTACACAGGGGTATTACTGACAGCTGCAGACTGTACAAGGCAAGTTTCACAGTTCACGGTGTGTGGCCACTGCCATGTGACCTGTGCCTGCCAGGGTTTGTACGGGCACTACCAGGTAGAGGTCCATATTGGGTCCTGTCTGATGACACATGTCCACTGGAATTGTGTCCCTATTGTGACCGTCCAGGACCACGTGCACGTGGCCTGCTGTGTCCTGGTGCGGACTGCACAACACCAGCTGCACAGCTGCTGCTGCTGCCACTATGGGAGTGGGCATGTGCAGTAGCATGCTCACATAGACCTTCAAGAGGTGATGTAGCTGACCTACGTCCACGTGCCCGATGCCTCACTCCCACCAGATATTCCAGCACAGACATTCCATGCTTGAGGATTGACATGCCATGGTCAAGGACTCCCACCATGTCACCCAATTG
This sequence comes from Protopterus annectens, assembly GCF_019279795.1. Lineage (NCBI taxonomy): Eukaryota > Metazoa > Chordata > Ceratodontiformes > Protopteridae > Protopterus > Protopterus annectens. Next base: position 71,969,407 of record NC_056725.1, read on the forward strand.
TCTATCCAAAACATCTGCAAGATGATGGTGAGCATTTGCAGGTGCCTGGATGTTGTCAGTTAATGAATGGACAGCAGCCCTCTGAAGCCTTAGACCTTTTCTGTTGTGCCATTCAGCATGTGCCTGTGCCTCCAGTATAGCCTGAAACATGCGTCTGGTGACTCCAGCTGATGTGATTTGTCTTGCAGGGGCATGTTGGCCAGTGGTCCTCCCATGAGCAGTGCTGGGCACATGCCTGTGTGTGACATCACCAGTCAGTTGACTGGGATCATGGTGTACACATTCCATAGTTTCCACACATTCCTGTTCCATGCTACCACCCGCCAACTGTCCTTCCTCTATGGCCAGTGGTGATAGGATATGTGTAGGCAAGGGAACTGTGTGCGAGGATGAGGGGAGACAGGTGGAATGGCAACCAATAGCACAGATTCAGCCCCTGACAATCCTGCCTGTGCCTCAATCATACTATCATCATCACTGCTAGAGTCTGTGGGGACACTAACATCAGGTGGACCGCAGGAGGGCAACGCACCTACATCAACACCTGTGAGGGGAAGACAAGACCTGTACAGTACAAGTTATACCAGACACACATATAGAGACACACAGACACACACACACACACACACACACACACAGACACACACACAGACACACACACACACACATGAACACACACACACAAAGACAGACAGACACACACACACACACAGACACACACACACACAGACACACAGACACAGACACACACACACCGACACACAGACACACACACAGAGAAACACAGACAGCGACACACAGACACACGCTACATGCAGGTGATATGGCAGATGGCATTCAACTTGCACAATTATAGTTTCAGCTAAGACAATTATAGTATCATACATCCCTGAGTTGCACACAACAGCATGCATGTGTTATAGCAGATGGCATGCACCTTACACAATTATAGTGGTGGTTAGCATACATACCTGTATTGCACCATTTGTGTTAGTAGCCTATGCCCCATACCTGCAACACAATGCATGCACTTTACACCATTGCACCGCACTGCCATGGTGTGTGCAACATACACCACATTTTAACAGACCATCGCTGACCTTTGTACATCTGCCACTGATGCTTTGTGTTGGCCACTGCTCCTATGTGTGAGGACATGAGCAGTAGGGTATGTCGACTGCATACTATGTTTGCCTGAGCCCTAGCTTGCATATCTCACCCAAAGCAGTGCATGTCTGTTCAACATTATTCCACCTACCCCAGAGCTGAGTCTAGACATTGTGCATGTGGATGTACACACGTTTGACATGGCTGTCCCTACTTTGCAATAGTGCCACAGACCAGCACAGGTTTACAGTACACCAGCCTGCTGTGTGGTGTATGACCTTGACAATCACATGTAGTATGAAATGTCTTCTGCTGATGTGTTGAATGACATGCATACACGTGTAACACAGTCTATAGTACAATAATGGTGTCCCAATGCAGGGACGTGTTATACTAACATGGGCCTTAAGCTGATGCAATGTTGTCTGTCCACCCTACAAATATACAGGGACATACTGCACATTGAGCTGATGTGCATAGCCATTGCAGGGCATCATGTGGCATCACAATTGCAATACAGTGTGAGCTAATGACACAGTTCATAGCCATGACTATGTTCACATACAATACATATCTAATGCGGAATATGACCCACAACACCGAGGTATATACACACTAAACCCTAATGTGGAATGTGTGACACAGGTCACAGAAGGGTATACGGATGACACCCCTGCACATCTGCAACCATATTACTTATGCCTGGCAACTATGCCCACACATGGCTAACTTAGCAGTTCTCTATGTCCCACATGCCATCTCTGTACCTCACACACATGAGGAGCAGGCATGACAGTGATGTCTGACACCAGCAATGTGAATGTACTGTATCTGTGGCCTGATGTGGTTGTATGTGTATGTTGTGCAACATATGTATGTATTTGGATACTGTATAGGTGAATGCTTTCATGTCGTGACACACTCAAAATGTTCAAGACATGTTATGTGTTGGTTTCATGTTATGCCTACACAAGCTGTGCACAGGCCTGTATATGTTTAGTGTTTCACATCTGTAATATCACCATTGCACAAAGGCCATAGTTGTATTGTGTCGAGCCAATGTACAACAAGGTGTACACACATGTACATCACTTCTACTGTGTGTGTTGCTTCATGTCTCTGGCCATCCTCCATGGCCATGTGTACACATGTTCTGTCCAATGGTTGTGATGGCCATCTTATTTCACATGTCAGTGTTATCCCATATGACATACACCCATAGATGTCATATGCTCCACTGAGGACAGGGTTATGCAGACAAAGGGTGGTATGTATGGGATGAGACATGTTTTGCAGGATAGTTAAGCAGTGTTGTAGTCAGCCCACTACATGTTATGGGCATGTCAGATAGCACATGACATTGTGTGACATTCATAGCAAGGGTATAATCCACAAGGGTGTATCCTGTGGGCTGGTCATACTCCAGCTCCAACACATTTAGAGTGTGTGCACACATATGCTCTCTGTACAGTACTGTTAATATTCCAAACATGGGTAATGCTGATATGTAGTACCTGTCCATACAGTGAAACACACCTCCACCATTGTATTCACTGTTGTCCACATATCTGGCAGTGACAGTTTGGAAGGTTTAGTGTAGGTGTTTCACATAGTCTTCAATTGTTTCACATGGGTAAACACTGTGATGCATTGCAGGTCTGACCAGTGTCCATTGACAAGACCACCATACATTATGTGTATGTGTGTCATGGCAGATATCATGCAATTAATATGTTCAGTGCATTATCAAGCCTTGTAAATAATAACAATCTCACTTGACACAGGCTGCTGTCTCTGCAAAATTCCAGAGGTACCTAAAGAGGAGTGTCACATCAGTAAGATCATTATCCACACCTGTGTGATAGCTACAGGGTGCAATGTCAATGTTAGCACATAAGGCAGTACAATACACTATATTATGGAGTATGCACATCTGTGCATACATTGAGTAGCAGACTACAGTATGTGGCATGTGTGCATACATGCCTTGCATATGATGTTACATTACATATTGTACAGTAACACATGTAACTATGTGAAATATAGTTGTGTTATATGTGCAGTAGTGATTTACAAGGCAACTCCAGGCTCGGTGGTTGAGAGACACCCACCTCCACAATACCAGCTAAAGCTTGTGGATGGAGGTCTGCAGGTGTCCCCAGGTTGACCAGTAGCTCCTTGGTATGTGTGAGTGGGGGCTGGGTGAGTGGCCGCCCACCTGTTGCACCTTGTTCCCTGGTGATTGCATTAGCATGCTGTTTTGCCCATCTTATGAGTTCACTGCAGTGTCGGCGCACCTGCTGATAGGTGCGATTGTGACCACCAACATCATTTACCCTCCTGCAGAGTTCCTCCCACAGGGCTTCCTGCTGCTGTACATCCTGTGGCGCATGGCTGAAGAGTGTTGTATGGTTGTCGAGGAGGTATGGGATGAGGACTTCATCCTCCAAGCGGCTATACACCGACAGTCTGCTATGTGGCATACCTGGAAGACCTAATGATGGAGATAGGTCACAGTAACTCACAGAGAAGTACAGAAGTACAGCTGAACATTATTAAGATTACAAATACGTCTTTGCAAATCTACATGACACTAACAACACTGACGTATAAGTCACACACATTTGACACTTAATGGTGATGTGATGTTATCGCCATATATGTGTGTGTCATGTGATGACATTGCTCATACACCATGTGGATGTTGTCTTGATGTGGGCATGTCTGTTTGCCTGTACTGGTGTCTTTACTTATCAGCACATGCTTGGATGTTTTCACATTAACGCAATCGACCTTAATGCTGTGTATATGTCACATATATGGCCATACATAGCCGTTAGGGACATGACCTGTGACCCTGCAGACTTGCAAGCATGTATGTGTTTTGCCATATACATCTACATGGCACTGCACAGCTGTGTAGCATCCTGCCTTGTATTGCCTGTGTTGCACATGTGTAACACATGAGACAATAGCTAGCCTGACGGTATTTGCAGGGTTGGATATCAACTATAGCATATATGGTCATAGTGATCTAGTAGGCTATATGCCCTGGGACATTTATGAGCCTAGGCAGACAGGTTACCTAGCTGTAGGCAGCAGACAGGTAAGTTTCAGTGGCCAGTTCAAGAAGTGCCACAGAACTGATCCACAGGGTTACTGATATATTAGGCATGCGGTCATCACACCATATCACAGAGAGGGGTGATGTGCAGCTTCACTGAACAGGGATGCATAGTATGGCAAGAGTATGTTAAGTGTATGGGACAGATGTCAGGCATGTTTTGATCCTTGTACTAGAACGGTGGATGTCCATGAAGTATGTGTTATTTGGGATCAGGATGTATTAAGTGTAGCATGTGCAACACCTCTGGGTTGGACATGACTTCATTCAGGGTAGGCTGTATGATACATAGTGCAGCTAGGGACTGGGAAGGGCAGTGTAGGCCATCTAGACATGGGCAATAACCCTTAAAGGAAATATGTGATCTATTATGGGTCACATGGGTGTTGAGCATGGCTGAGCACTTATCTTAATATTCCTGGATGGCACCCTGTCATGATTAGGGGTGCCACATACGATTACCTATCTGGTGTGGTGAAGTAACTATCAAAGGAAGGAGTACTTTCCAGCTGCATCACATACACACAGTTGCCATTATGTTGACTGCTGCCTCGGTGGTAGTTCATGGGTACAGGGTTTGTAACATAGGGGATGACAATGCAATACTTAGCTATCAGATTGTGGCCATACATCACACACCACACATCTGACACACTAAGGCCTTTCTGTGTGTTGAACGCAGCACACATTGAGTCGTCTATTGATCCTAGTTCATAGTCATTTGCAAACATCAATAGGCAGATGCCTTCTGTGTTAGTCTGTGTGGTATAGATAACAAAGAGGGGAAGTACCAGGAATAAACCCTGTATTACTGTAGCTGGCACTGGTTTGATGTGTGTGTATTAGTCAGACACCTTCTGTAGTGTTGGTTCTGCAGCAGTCCAGTTGCCAACCATTCCTGCGACATAGGAATATACACCTAGTTTACTGAGTGTAGCTGGAACACATTATGGGTGATGGTGTCCTACGACCTGGTAAGGTCATGATATGCATGACAGGCTTTAAACTAATATGCTCATTAATCCCTGGAACTACAGTGGCATTAGAGCTTAGAGCAGAAGTTAGATGGCAACTTAGACTTAACGCCACTGTAGTTCCAGGGATTAATGAGCATATTAGTTTAAAGCCCAAACTGAGGTATCGGGCAACTAAACTTTGAAATAGCATTGTGGCTGCTATTTTTGAACTTCAATGTTTTTAATATTTTTAATATTTTTGTCCCAGAAACCATGTATTAACATTTCCCATCCTTCCAACACATCATATTTTGTTATAATATACACATTACACATACAATGTTTTGAGTGATTTATAGTCTTTTAAGTGAAATTCTTAATTGTTTTAGTATTCTTTTAGCTTTGAATAACACTGTCACTTTAACTTAGGGTTGTTTCACTTAATTGATGGCAGTTTTTTTATATAAAAAGGTTAATTGCACAAGCATTGAATTGTTCTGATGAAGTCTATTGACAAAAGCGCTTGACCTGTTGTGTGCCAAATGGATTTTATATTGTGATTTTTTTGTGGATTACATCTGCGAATTGTGACCTGTGGACTAATAAACGTGTTTTTTCAACCGTGGTCATAGGTTATTGGCTCTAGGAGTGGATTTTATTAAGTTGTGTTGGGTTGCCACTCTTTTGCCACACCATGAAGATTTCCTCTATATATATATATATATATATATATATATATATATATATAAGCATACACCTTTAATTGGGTACATGGTGGGTTGTCCTATTTCAACACATTATTCCCTTTTGTGTTTTAACCTGTCTGCATACACAACTGGGATAGGTACATCCCAGGCAGCTTAGTGTTAGGTTACTCTGAGGATGGAGTACATGGTTGCTGGTTTTACTCCTGGAAGGTGTTATTATTTTACCTGTCAGAGTAGGAACTGGTAGGGAAAGTGTGAATAACGCACATGTATGCGGTTGTCAGCAGGCTTGCCTGTGGTCTGCACAACGTTAAGCAAAGATTAAACCTGTGAAGTGCTTCTCCGTTTACCATGTTTCAGTGCCGCTTACTGTCGTGCAAATCCATGGAAACCTGCTTACAACTGCTTAAGAGTACTTTAATCCACCTGCATCCAACAGCCCTTATTCTGGCCTTCAAAATAACCTAACAGCCCTTGCAGGTCTTGAACCCAGGACCATGAACACCACAGTCACTAACTTTACCACTAAGGCATTTGAGATATGTACAAATGTTATGGTGTTTAGAATATACATTGTACTACAGACATTCCTCACTACTGAAAACAAATGTGACAGTCAGTTGGTGTACATATGTCTGATACATGTTAATGTTCATATGTTTGTGAAATTAGGTATTGGCAATGTGACATGACAGGATGTATTATGAATGAGAAAGGTTCTTGTTTTGTGACCTTTTTATATTGTCCCCATACTCCATGTATACCCCTCCAGTTCACTTACTGGACATCTGACCCAGGCCCTCCTTGATGCATGATTGCATTACCCATCATTCCTCCCCACCCCAATATTCACATACACAACAACCACCCCTTCTATGGTGAATTAGGTTAATATTAATTGTTATAATACCAGAGCTGCATGTGTTTTGTGCACACTCCAATTCCTTTGGAGTGCTTCTGTGTCATGAAGTGTGTTCATAGATGTTTATATATATGGCTATTGATGTAACTGTATAATATATATATATATATATATATATATATATATATATATATATGTATATGTATATATATTTCATATTAATTTGTAACAGTAATATATATGTAGACTGGAATGTGTTGGTTCACAAACTACATTACATTACAATGTACTGTACAAATGTACACAAAGTGATTTTTCCATTTGTGATCATTACAGTGAAATGTATATGGTATAAGGTGTAGTCTCAAGACCGTGAAACATGTATACACCTCGGATGGCTTAGTGGTAAACCCCATGACTATAGTGTACATGGTCCAGGGTTCAACACCTGTGATGTTTTGCAAATGTTTTTTACTCCAGAATAAGGCTCATTTAAGCAGTTGTAAGCATGTTTAAAAGTGTTTTTGTGACATTATAGCAGCAGTTAAACACGGTTAAACAAACTTTGTAACGTATAACTTGTGCGCGCAAACATGGCCACATTAGCTAACTACTCAGGATATATACATGTCAGTGAAGTAGCATCTCACGATGTGCTGACATAACATTACATTCTCTGTTGACTGTATACTCCAGCACATATAGGTTTATATGGGTGTTTCAAATGTTTATTATACAGAAGATTACTACCTATATATGCAAGCTGTGGCTAAGGTATACTTTTGAATATGATAAACATCCCTGCCTTTATCGTGATTGGAACCTCGAATGCACAGATACTATGCAGATGCTGTAACCATTACACTGTTGACATTAACGTTGCTTCTGCCTATTTCCTATTTAGATGATTTCTATGTGTAAGCTAGGCTAAGCAAAGGGCTGAGGCCCCTGAACTCACTGAGCTTCACGTACTCTTGAAATAACATCATATAGCAAATGTACTGTGAGACAATACATTACATTCCTAACTACATTAGGCATAGCCCCTCAATGACACACTTCAAGGGAAACCTTGTTGTGTGAATGGGTAACAGAATATACACCCCTGGGATCATGTGTCACAGAACCATACAGCCAGGGGGTGGGGGAGCCTGTCCAGTTTGATAGCTGCAAGACCTGTTGGGGGAATTGAATGGTGTTGAATTGTCACATTAACATGCCCTCTTTAGATCACTAAGTGCCCCTATCACCCTCCACAACCCCAGTCTTCAACAGCTTCCAACAACTCTGCCTGGAATTGCTTCATTGTCTATGCTTGACAGAGGCTCAGTTACTTCATCAATGGTGCAGGGAAAGCCAACACACTGCAGCTATGCTTCTAACTGCCCTTGAGTAGATAAGTAGTAGGCTATCTGTGAACCTCTAAAGTGCAGGCCATTACAGCCATAATATATGAATAAACAGACCTTCAGATCACAATATACAGTGAGAAATCACCATGTAGTCAGGAAACAGTTAATTACAGCAAAAACATATAGAACACTGATACTTAGTCACTCCAAAAGCCTATCTTGGAAGCTAGAAGACTTGTATAAGTTTAAGGCTTTCTATTGCTTACCAGTAGGTTACCTACAGGAGAGATGAAAAACAAGCACAGATGGGGAACATGCATACAACGATACCATACCGGCCTATGTGTCAGCCTTAGGCTTTGGAATACTGACCAAGGCTATTGGTGCCCTCATGGTGCCTTATTTAGGAGAGTCTGGAAGGTCAATACCAGCTCTGTAAACAGCACATTGCAGATTCAATGAGGGTTATGCTACTCAACACCAGGGGTTGTGATCACAACATGCATGAACTCACAGCACTCCTGAGGATGGACAACATCAACATCTGTGCAGTAACTGAGACCTGTCTTAAGGCTCCTGAGAGCACACAAGCACTACTAGACTACAACTCATACCAAACATTTCAGCCACCAAACATGGACTGACACAGACATGGAGGGGCTGTATACATATTCATCAGGGATACCTAAACCTCCAGGTTAGTGGGGCAGCATGATACCTCTGAGATCATCCATGTGCAGCTAACAACAGCCACAAATGCAATGTAAACTGTGGCCTGCTACGGATCACCCTCCAGTGACCCAGGACCACCACTCCACCCACCTGGAGACAGTGGAGAACATGACAGTCCTACCACACACCCTGGCATTGGTCGATGTCAACTACCATACCATTAATTGGAAAACTTACTCCAGTACTCACTTCCAGGCCCAGCGCTTCCTGAAATTTATCACCTCATATGCCCTGTATCAGGTGGTAACCTCCCTAAAGTGGGGTGGAAACTACTAGAAGTGGTCATCACCAATATGGCCAACAGGTGCACCACAGCGGACGTTAACCAGTCACTGGTTAGATCTCACCATGAACTATTCACTATTTCCACACCCAAGCATCTCCCCCACCCACGGATACCAGTGTATACCTTTCCTACAGCTAAATTTACACTACTAGTGACAGGGGTGGGGGGGTTTCACAGCCCCCATGCTAAGGGGAAACACTGCTCAAGATACAGACAGATTTACAAATGCAGTCTATAAGCACCTACATGGATGTACGGATCGTGCCATCACTGGTAAACCAAGACTCACTCCTCTTAGACAAGGACACCAGTCTGGTGGACCTCTGCAATAAACAAGCTCTACTACAGAAGTAGGACAGTGTTCCAGACAAACAGCAAATCCAACGAAGGGCAGACATCTGTGAGCACTATTAGTATGATACATAGGTCCCTTGTGACATCATCCAAGGCTAACGTCAGCAGGAGAATACGCAAGGATTCAAAAGATAACCACAAAGCCTTCTTTGGCTATATCAAGGATCTACGTGGTGACACACAGATTTACACTGTGCCGGTGAAATATAGCACAAAATATGCTGACCCTACTGATATCGCCAATATCCTTGCAGATACATTCAGTGCATACTTCACCCCCTAAAGAGCTTACAACACTACCCAAAAGGTACAGTATCCCACACATCAGAGACACACAGGTGGAAATGGCCCTCTCTAACAGCAGAGCACAGCATCAATGGAGGCAGATGTTGTCCCAGACGGCATCTTGCAAACTGTACAAGACAACCTGACCCCCCACCTAATTAATCTTTCCTTCCTCAGCCTCTCAACATGCTACATGCCCATACAATGGTGCGTGGCAACAGTTATTCCACTCCATTAAGGTGGAATCACAACTGACCATGGTAACTACCACTCCATAAGCCTGACTAGCCTGGTCTGCAATGGTATGGTTCACATCCTCATGGCACTCATTAACAAAGACATTGGTAACCGCCGAACACATGACCCAACCCAGGTCAGCTTGGATGAGTGCAGTTCATGCCTACTGAACCTGTTTGACGTCTTACACACAGTCACCAAAACATTAAATGATGAGGGAGGTGGTTCACACATACTACCTGGACCTCGCCAAGTCTTTTGACACCATGCCCCACTCAGGTAATATTGATAAACACACCAGCCTGTACATACACCCATACATCACAGGTTGGGTTGCCAACGGGCTTACAGACAGAACCCACATGGTATGACTAGCGGTCTCCAGGTCCAACTCTTGACCAGTCATGACTGGTGTCCCACAGGACTCAGTCCTAGGAGCCCTACTGTTTGGCCTGTACATCTCAGAGGTACAGGCAAACACAGGTGGACTACGGCAGACCATGTTTGGCAATGACTGTGAACTGGGAGCCATGATTGATAGTCCAGCTGACACAGACATCCCTCAAGGGGCCTCACAGAGAACGTCACAGGGTGTCAATGTCATGGCCTCCAGCCAAGGTGCCACTAACTGCATGGTCATTCCATTGTGGAATTGGCACCCACATATTAATACATAAGTGGCAGCCACTTTAATATGGACGATGTAATGGAGTATCTGGGGACTAAGGTAGACAGTGATCTCCCCTTTGACAATCATATCTCCACAGTAGTTAGGACATCCTTCTATGTAGGCCATCTGATTACTAAAGGATTCCCATCTAGACATACTGGGATTATAGTGCCCCTTTACTCATCACTCATCAGTCCCATCATAGGGTATAATAACCCATGGGGGATGTACCTCAGAAGACACTTCCAACAGCTGGGAGGTCCACAAATGTACCTCGCCAAGGGGAATACTGGCCTCCAACATATGGCCTATGCAGCCAGACTGAATAAACTCCTGCTTTACTCAGTGGCATCTCGTTTACCCAGAGATGATCTCCACTGGCCAACACAGCCATGTTGAACTCAGGCTTGATGGATATGCTCCACCTATGGGAATCCATGTCACAGTGAGCCACACACTGTAGTGAGCTGAAACTTGCCACAACAATAACTGGAAGATGCTGGAGGGACAGCTTCCTGTCACAGACACTCCCCATACTTTGGAACAACATCCCTAACTACATTATACAGAGCCTCTCGCTAACACTCTGCAAGAGAAACCTTGAAGGGTGGATGAGGAACAGTAGACGCACCCCAGGGATCCCGCCATTGGCTCTGCTCCACAGAGGGACAGTTAATGAATCAATGGGGTGGAAAAAGCTGACACATTTTGGCTGGGCTTATGAATGGCTTCTGGCAGTTGGCCAAGTACCTACCTATGAATCTATACATACAGTATCTGCATATGCTGATACTTAATTTACTGTTCAGGTGTTGACTTACCTTGTGCCAATGGCAGTTGTGTGTGCAATAGTTGAGGGCTGCCTATGTTAGATGCACACAGTAGACTGCCTATACATGACAATTTACAGGTAGTCTTGTGTGTGTGTCATCCATTTTTACTGTGTGTGCAGGTGGAGAAAGGTGTCAGTCCCTAGGTGCCTACACTGTCAGTGTATGTGCTATATGTTCCCTCTCTGCCAAGGCATGGGCATACTGGGCATGCCTCCATCTGCCTACTGGGGCTGGATCAGGGTGTTCGTAGTCTGTGTACCTCTGTGCCTGTGGGGCCCTTGGCAATGGTGGTGGGCTTCCAGGGCCTTCACTATTCTGTATCTACTGCAGCTGTTTCCGCAGGACCATATTGTGTAGCATGGCATACACTGTGAAGATGTGGGCACATGTACCTGGAGAGTACTGCAAGGTTCCACCAGATATGTCCAAGCAATGGAACTGTGATTTCAGCATCCCAAACACACATTCTATGATGATTCTGGTTTGTGCATGTGCCTCATTATGGCATTACTGCATGGGTGTGTGTGCATTTCTAATGGGAGTTATCATCCATGGTTCCAGTGCATAGCCAGCATCCCTCACCAGGTGGCCATTTGGGATGTCCCCCCGACAAATAATTGATACAGCTGTGAGGCATGCCAGATGTGGGAATCGTGATAGCTTCCAGGGCTGCCAGCACACACATCCATGCTAATGCCATGGGCATTGCACACGACCTGGCAGTTGATGGAGGGGTATCCCTTGTGGTTTATGTAGTGCCTACCCTGCTCACTGGGTGGTGACTTGATGTGTATGTGCTTGCAGTCTATTGCACCCAGTACTGCCAGGTATTCTGCCATGTGGTGGAAGAGAAGCATATTGCTGGCCAACTCCTCCTGCGTTCGGGGGAAGTATATGTGCTCATTGGCATGTGGTAACATGGCATCCAGGAACTGGTGTAGTACCCTGGATGCGGATGCCTGTGAGATCCCCATGATATCCCCAGTTGGTCTTTGAAAGGTACCTGTAGCTAGTATTCTCAGGCTTACACATACCTTCATATCCACTGGGATGGGTTCCCCTCTGTTTGTTCTGGCTCTGAGGTGTGGCTGGCACAGCTCCACATGTTGCTGTAGGATGTCCCTGTCCACCCTGTAATGCTCTAATATCTCCAGATCATGTAGCCCCTGGTAGGTTACCCTGGGTCTGAACACTCTCCTCCTCCTCTGGTGCCTGTTGTGGTCATGTGCATCATCCTCCACACCACCTTCAGTCTCCAACACATGCTGGTGGATCAAAGCTATGGCAACCGCTAACATGTACATAATAAAAGTTCTCCATCTGTATACACCACTGGTGCACAGTGTATGGGAATACACAAATGTGTGTGAGGTGATTTCACACTTTATAGTATTGTGCTTTGAATGCTGCTGATGCCAGTGGGTGTATATGAGCTATTCCAGCTGCAGTGTGTCTTAATTATGGGTTTTGCAATGAGTACTGCAAGTGCGGGGCCTTTACTGTGGAGATCTACTTGCCTGCCTTGATTAATCTGTTGCTCTTTAATTCACTTTTAGACCTGGATCCCCTCCCACTATCAGGCATGCATCCATCTGCCGTCTTTCTTGTTTTGTACTTTCTCTACCCAGTCATGGCAAAATGTGCCTTGTAGCTGATATACTGCAAATCGGCTTTGTTCTGCTTTGACACTTTACTGTTTTCTTTGCAGTACAGTCCCTCCCCTTTCCTGTTCTGCAGATAGCTGCTTCCAGCCTTGTTAGCTGTTGTCAATGGCCCACTGTAGGCTCCTAGGTGTTAATTAGTCATTTGTACTCCAATTTCACTGCTGCAGCATTTCCTTATTTCTTTCTTATATCCTTCCTGTTTCAGCTGCAGTGCATGCCACGCATACCAGTTTACTGGGTTTACATTTTCATCTCTGTTCACATGCATACTCGGTTACCTTGTGTACTCTCAGCTAAGCATAGCTATGGCCAATTTGACACACCCATATCCTGCAGCTTTGCCTAGCTAAGGGCAAACCAGTTTAGCAATGCTCCAATATGCTTACAGCAATGGTGACACACCCCTCTCTTGATGTCATCTTTATCTCAAGGGCACACCTTGGTGTTATAATGCTACGCTGTGAGGTGCATCCTTACACCAGCGGGGAATCTGCATTTCACTATTACTCCTCTCATTTGCATGGCATTGCCTACTAATTCCTAGCTACTGCGCATAACACTGTCACTGCCCCTTAGCAACCCTTGCGCCATAGTATGGTGTAGCATGCCTGCCAGTGACTATTATGGGGAAATCGTGATATGTGTTTCATAGGTTCATAGGTTGGTACTGGGCTATCTGCCCGAAGGCATATATTAGCCCAGCCACGTTGTGCGATATTCACCGCCCCTTTAGTAGTACCCTAGACCCTTGTACTAGCAGCTAGTACCCTTGGCCCCTATCTAGTAGTGCTGTTGGTGTGATCCCTGGTGTGAACTTTCTGTTACCATCCACTCATCAAGGTTCCTCTTGAAGAGTGATAGTGAGGGGCTCTGTCTTATGTAGATCGGGACCCTGTTCCATAGTAAGGGAAGTGTCTGCAAAGGGAATCTATCCCTCCAGCATATTCTGTTCATTATTGTGTTGAGGTTTATATCCCTAGAGCGTGTAGCTCGAGTAGATTTGGTTTCGCTAAGATGGAGCATGTTCAACAATTCTGGGTTTGACATGGCTCTGTACGTTAGACAGAGATCGCCTCTGAGAAAGCGGTATGCAACAGAGAACAGTCTTAGCTTTTTCAATCGTGCTGCATAGGGCAATTGTTTGAGGCCAGTAATCCTCTTGGTTAGGTACCTTTGTGGTCTCTCCAGCTGCTAGAGATGTCTAGCCAGGTACATTCCAATTGGTGCATTGTACTCAATAATGGGTCTGATGAGGGAAGAGTAGAGGGGCACCATTACATCCTTAGATCTTGATGCGAACCCTTTCGTGATCAGATGGGTCACATAGAAGGATTTTCTAACCACTTTGGCAACATGGTTATCAAAGGAAAGCTGACTATCTACTTGGGTCCCTAGATCCCTTATTTCTTCTTCAGATTTCAGGGGATTACCTCCTATGTTGTAGTTTGCGGGTACTCTGTTTTTTCCAAAGCGGATTACTATGCATTTTTTTGCATTTAGCTTGAGACCGTGGCTTTCACACCATACATCAGTCTCATTTAGGCCCTTCTGAAGTATCTCCATGTCAGCCGGAGACTCTATTATAGCACCCAGTTTGCAGTCGTCCTCAAACTTAGTCAGCCACAGCCCTTCCATGCTTGCCTGTACTTCTGAGAAGTATATGCCAAACAGGAGGGCACACCACTCATTACTGGTCTGGATTCGGACATAGATCCCACTACTCTTACTTTATGGGATCTGTCTGAGAGCCAGTTTGCGATCCATCTTGTGAGGTATGGGTTTATGCCCAGGCTGGTGAGGTTATCAATAATACCTGAATGGACAATGGTGTCAAATGCTTTAGCAAGGGAAAGGTAAGCTGTGTGTACCTCCTTTCTCTTATCTATAGCCTGAGTAACTGTCTCAAAGAAATCCACCAGGTTCAGGAGGCATGATCTGCCTTTGACGAAGCCGAACTGTGTGGGGTCCAGCGACTGGACGTTCCCAATCTCTCCATTTATGAGTTTCATAGTGATTCGCTCCATAGCCTTACAGATCAGACTGGTCAGGCTTATTGGTCGGTAGTTCCCAGGGTCAGTTGTGGCCCCACTCTTGTGTAGCGGGACCACCATTGCCGTGCACCATTCAATGGGCACATATCCTGTGGAGAGGCTGAGACTGAACAGGGTATTAAGATGCGGGGTTAATTTCTTTTGGAGCTCGCGTATGACACAGCCTGGGACACCATCTGGTCCCATGGAGGCAGTGTTTTTAGCTTTAGATAGAGCCTTGTTAATCAACGTATCAGTAATAATTGGACTTACACAATCCCCTAGAATGGTAATAGGCCCTGTAGGTGGTGAGGGGGGGGGATTTGCACTGAACCTGTCAGCCAAGATGTTGGCAATATCAGAAGGGTCAGTGTATTTTGTTCCATTTTGTACTAGCTCAGAACAGACCTGTGCGTTGCCATTTAGGTTTTTGACGTAGCCATAGAAGGCCTTATGGTTATCCTTGGCATCCTTGGCAAGTTTCTTTTCAAAATTAGCTTTAGTTGACTTGATGAGGGCCCTCAATTTCTTACTAATGCTGATCAGGGATGATTTTTCCACTTGAGATTTTGCCTTTTTTTGTATAAGTCTCCTCCTTTTATTGTAAAGTTTGCTTATGGCCGGGGTCCACCAGACTGGTTTCTTCTTGCTTGAGGAAAGAGTCTTGGTTTTATTTGGAATAGCACGGTCCATACAATCCTGAAGATGCATATAGAGTGCCTTGGTGTAGGATTCCGCATCCTGGATATCATTATCCTTCTGCAAGGGAATAGTGAAGCTTTCCACTTCGGATGCAAGTACTTTGAAGTTTGCTTTGGAAAGGTTTTTGACTATGGTTTCTTTGATTGGGGGAGGTGGAGGAGTGAGGATGTCCAGGGTTATTAGTTTGTGGTCGGATCTGACCAAGTAGGGGGTGATAACGGGTGTGGTACAATGGGCGCCCATATTTGTGATGATTAAATCCAATATGTTGTCCCCTCTAGTGGGGGAACATACTAGTTGTTCAAGGGCATTTGAATTTATAAATTCTATGAATCACTGAGCATAGGAGTTGGAACATTGGTAGTTAATCCAGTCTATACCAGGGTAGTTGAAATCACCCAAGATTATGGTGTTGGGTAGGACCTTTATATTTTCCAATGTCTCAAGGAATGCAGAGTGAGCATCTTGGGACATGGTGGGCGATCTATAACCGGCTACGACTTGAAATGTTGTTTTGCCTGCTGATAGTTGCACATGGATGATCTCTGGGGCATCATGCTGCGCTACTAACCTGGAGATATGGGTATCCTTGATGAATATGGATACACCTCCGCCCTTTGTACTGCGATCCGGTAACTGAGGCTGGAAGGTATGATATGAATTGTAACCTGGCAGTGCTGGGGTGCTCTCTTGAGCCTTGAACCAGGTTTCGATCACTGCACAAACATCGATTTTCTCCATGCTGAGGAGACCCTCGAGTGTGTGCATTTTGAGGTTGAGACTTCTGGCATTGAGTAGCATTACCCTTAGTTTTTGGTTACCTGTGCTGGTTATGGTGGTTGGTTTGTCCTTTGAGCCTTGCCTAAAAAAGGCACTATGGGGATGGCAAGAGCCTTTGCCAGTATTCAAAAACCTAGGGGTGACAGGTGCAACCCATCTCTGGCAAAACAGCGAGGCTTGTCTATCATGTCATCCCAGGCAGACAGACACTGGATCCCCTTAGAATGACACCAGAAGCTTAGCCAATTGTTGAAATTGATCATTTTGTCTTTGTATTGTGGTATCATTCTAGGTGAAGGTAGTATGCTAGTCAAGGTCAGGGTCATACCAGCTTGGGCTACATGATCAGAGAGCTCCTCAATGTCTCTTTTCATGTAGTCCAGGGAGGTACGTCTTAGATAATTCACACCAACATGTACAGTGACAGCGTCATACTTGTACTTGTTCTGGAGTGAGCCTGTGTTATGTGGCGAATCCGAGCACCTGACAGGCAGCTGACAGTAACCTTCTCCTTGTTCAGCCTGGTGAGTGGAACATCCGTGTGCCTTACTATAGAGTCTCCTATTACTAGCGTGTTAGGTATGGTGTTTTGCCTTAAGGGCTGTTGTGAGGCACACTGCTGAGGTGAATTATGTGTTTTCTGGCTTGTGTTTGGGGGTGCAGGTTGCTTGCTTGTCTGCTTTGGAGGGCACTGTTTCTTTTTCAGATTGGTACCTAGTGCCTCCGAATATGTTTTTGTGTATTTATGTGTATGTTTTGCCGGTGCTTGTTTTGTAGATTCATGTGTGACAGGTGGTGTGATGCAAGTGTGTCCCTATCCTCTTGACTGTCTGTTACAGTCATGGGTTGAGAGCGCTTAGCCTCCAGTCTGGCTGTGTATTTGCATCTCTCACAAGTGTTTGTGTCTAGAGGTAAGAGGAGAGGGTTGTCTGTATACATGAGGCAGTTGTGACACTGACTCAGGATGCCCAATTCCACCAGATGAACTGGAGAGTACACCTGAAGCTGACCTCTGGACATGCTTTGAAGAGTAAATTGAACTTAAGTCCTACGGACGATCGAGGGTCTTATGTTATATTATAATAATGCTGTCTAGGAAATTTGGAGAATAATAGTGCTGTCTAGGAGATTAGGACAAGTGCTGATTTCTGTTTTGCAAGTGCTGCAATAAGAGCAGCTGATCTGAAGCACTTGAGTTGAGGCTTGCCTAGTTCTAAGGGAAAATTTACAGTGCAGACTTTGTGGGGCCGGAAATAGTATACCCCAGCTAACCGGCACTGCCCGACACTGCTCTGTGTGCAAGACCACGCAAAAAGTGAGTTGCAGGGTTTTTCCTCTAGATAAATGAGGAGAAAGTGAGTACAAGAGCTGTTTTTCTCTAAGCAAGTGAGAAAAGTAAGTACAAAAACTGTTTTCATCTAGGTAATGAGGAAGATAGAGTGCTATAGTAATTAGTAGCTTATTTAGTGCTTACAAGTTCTGAACAAGTGCTGAGCATGAACAAGCAAATTTAAGTGCTAAAACTAAGAATCTGTATCTGCACTAGATGAGTTACAGGACAGAAACAAGTGCAAATACAGGCTTTCAAATCAGAAAGTTGAGAGACGGCCAATAACTACAAATTCTGGGCCAGAACCACTACTTATGTGGTAGACAGTTTACCTAGTGCTTACCACTCCCACTGATAAGCTAGAAGGCTTCCCTCCAACACAGAAAGGCTTAGGGGACTCAGAAGCTTGCATACAGTCCTGGATACAGCAAATCTGTATCTGGAACACTAGTTACAGGAAAGGTAGGAAACAGGCTTACAGTTTTTTTTTTTTTTACAGAAAAGTGGCAAAAACAGTAGTAAAAAATAATTCACATGCAGTTCAAGCTAGCACACTTGAGTATGCAGCAATATTAGAGCAAACACAGTTTAAAAATGCAATTAAATTAAAAAGGACTAAAAGCAAGTGCAGAAAGAGTTTATTAGGTAGAATGTGGTAAGGAGATGGGATGGGGGAGTGTCCCAGATCAAATCTGTGGGGCGGGCAACTGCAAAAGCCACCAAATTTAAACTACAAACCAAAAATACGGAGGGTGGGTGGGACAAAACAGTTTCAACAGAGATCTAAGCAAAAACTAACAGTACAAACTTTAAAACCAAAAAAATATTCTCAGCTCTGTATATTTGCCGATCAGTTTCTCAGAACAGTGAGACAACAGTGTCAACACAGATCTAAGCAACAATTAAACTCTATAACCAAAAAAAATATACTCAGCTCTGTATAATTGCAGATTGTTTCATTGCGGTTTTGTTCTATATTTTTATATATTCCTTGCGATCCCCTTTGCGCACTGCTGCCCTGTGCTTCCAAGTCACGATAGTGCTACTATATATATTAAATGTTAATTTAATATTTTGTAAAATTTTTTTGCCAATGGCTATATATTTAGCAATTGGCATTTATTAACAATATAATACGTGTTTGATCGGATGTCATGGCTCCAATTTTATGTTTGCAAAAATGTAAACCGTTTTCTGCGGTTTACATTTCTGCATGCTTACACTACGCCTGCACCACTTCCTGAATCACTATATACCTTCATTTGCATGCTACACTGCTGCATATGGGGTAATTAGCATACAAGACTCGAGAGTTGTGTGGGCGTAGCATATGCAGGTAGTGCATGTGGAAACAGCTCGTACCTGAATCGCTCGGAGGCCATATTTGGTGTTAGAACGCCGACGCTACACCTGCACCTGGCGCAAGCTTCATTAATCCCAGGGATAGTTTATCTGTATTTTGTAGAATATCCTGCCCATCATATGAATAAATAATTTCTAGCCTAACTGTTCAGTTTAACAAGTTGTCTTTCAAGACTTAAGTTTGTATGAGAAGCAAACATGTTAGCGATCTTATTTAAACTGTACATCATTCACTCCCATGAACAGACATTTCATATAAAGTACAAGCTCTGAAAATGGATTATCTAGCCTATCCTCCCCATGTTCCTTGTCCTCAAAAGATTCACAAAATCTAGAAATAGCTTAAGTAAAGCCTATCATTTCAGATACAGAACTTCATTTCTATGAACGTATGGTTTAAGCTGAAGAGTTATTTTTAACAAGTCATTTATACCATTGATTTTCTACACAATATACAATATGCAGATATAAAAGTCTGAAAACAGTGCACAGAACAAATTCTATGTATATATTTCTCTTTAGCTGATCTGAGCTCCAACACATGACCTGTGTTACAAATACTTGTAACCGAAAGCTCAAGTACATACATTCTTGTAGTGTATGTAAACAAGGTTGTAAATTTGTGATTACACATAACACAAGAAAGCAATTTGTAAGGTTGGTAAAGTCTCCCACAGTCCACTTTTTAACTTTGACCCTATGCCACATACTTATTATTCTCACTCCAAGATCACTGCACATTGGAAAAGGAGAACTCGCTGATAGGCAATGTATCAGGTGTCTCACTGTTTCTCTGTGTTGCAATGGCATCAGAACACCCATGACTTAGTAGCTTGCAAGTAGTCCTACCTCTCTCAAATGTGAAGCAAACAAAGGAGCCCAAGCAATGCCTCTTTAATGTACTACACGCAAACCAGTCACTCAGACTAAGATGATCCAATAATCGTAAAATGCACTAACATTAATCTGAAAGTGTTCTACAGTTGTAAAGGTCAAGAAGCAGATTAAACAAATTTAGTTTCAAGATTTATAAACTCACATTTATTAGTAACTTATTGCATTTGCCTCCTAAGTCATGGACTGTATTTCGCATTCCTCAGTAGCAAGAATTTTTTTGACCAAATTTATTTTTACAACTGATAGGAATCTCCATTTTAGTTCATTGCCAAAGCTATTGATTTTCCACACATTACAAATATTATACTGAATGTCTAACATCTACTAATATGTTGTGTATAGCTCACAGAAGACCTCATTCATCAAAAATGTAATACTTGGGTGACAATAGGGTCTATTCCTGTGCAACAGGGGTTATGCCCCTTGTATTTATTCTACTTAATATAGCAAACTTATGGATTTTAGCATATCATGGAAAATATGGATTTAATCAAAAAATGAATTTCTGTGACCTAACCTCCTGATATCTTGGATGTGTAATAATTATTGATCATCTGATTAACACGTTGGACCTCTAATTGTAGACTGGGCCTATGTTTACTCTTATGACATGATTTAATACAATTCAAACTGCAGTTTAGTAGCCAGAACATGCTATTTCAGGATGTCGGTCTTTCGGAATGTCGTTCATATGGTGTCGGCCATATGAAAGTATATATATATATATATATATATATATATATATATATATATGTGTGTGTGTGTGTGTGTGTGTGTGCGTATGTGTTTTAACTGTAGTCTAGAGAGGTATGACTGCACATTAATGAGACATAGAAAATGTGTATTTGTTACAAAGTTGGGATCAAATATACATGCACATCTGAAAATCATGGGCACATAGTTACAAAATTCAGTGTATACTAATAGTTTATACAGTAATGTGTCAGAATTTATTTAACATATCCTTTTATGACCACACATCCTGACAAGAGCAGTAAAGCAACATCTAGTATTCATTTTCAGTATGGTAAATGCTAATTATGTCATTGACTGTAATTTCTTGTCTTAAGTGAAGGTAAGAGATGACTGATTTTATTATGAATAAAGATGGAAATCATTGAGAATAACAGAGGTTATGGGCCTATATTTGTAAAAGAGGAACAGAAGTTTGTAATTATCATGCTCAGTGGAAATTATTCCATTTTTCTAAACCCTGCTTCTGGTAGCCTCATCTTATAATAAGATATATCCAAAGGTACTTGCAAGGTATGAGATATGCTGATTTTTCCCTGAAATAAGGATGTTTCATAACAACCGCTTATGAAGGCACAGTGACTTGCAGGTCTTTAATAATGCATTCAGGCACCATGAAACAGTGACAAATCTTGTTCCAAGACACACTTAGGTCCTACTCCTAATTTCAGTTTTAAAAACAATAAAAAAATCTTAAACAAAGATGATGTTATAGACATAATAATGTTAGAGATAAATCTATTTCGGAACGTAGGGGAACCTATGCGTGTAGAGCATGCAAAATGTGCAGTAACATTTGGTCAACTACTATTATTATGCATCCAGTGTATTTGAAACCAATAGAATTCCGGTTCTATGCTGGTTGTTGCACCAAAAATATAGTTTACTTTGCTAAGTGCAGCTTATGCGATGCTTACTATATAGGTAAGACTAATCGCATGTTAAAAGGGAGAATAATGATGCATCTCAATGATATAAGGAACAATAAATGCCTTAGCTAAACACTGTTCAGATTTTGGTTTGCAACATACTTTTAAATTCCTGGTGTTACAGATAATTAATGAAAGTTTAACAGAAAGTGATATATGCAATGAAACAGAGTATATAGAACTAAGATGGATTGTTGATTTTAAAGCTCATGTATCACCTGGTCTTAACAATGCTGTTTCTTTAAAACCTCTCTTGAGAAAGAGAGGCTTGCAGCATTGATTTATTTTAAGTGTTTTTATTGGTTGTTGGTTTGTATTTTAACTGGCTTAATATTCACCTTTTTATTAAGGTCTGAAGAAGAGGGCAACGTCGAAAGCGTTTACCTTTGTTACTACTTTTGTATTAAAAGTTTAGTTTCCAGTCTGCATGCCTTTTATATTTTACGCTGTGATAAAACCCTGACTGTGTCCCATACCATCTGGGTTTAAGTAGCTTCCCCTGGAGAATCCCAACATAGAAGAATGGAATTGATTGTTCAATGCCAGCTTACTCATCATGGGTGGAAGGAGTTGGTTATGTCACAGTGCAGCACTGTTCCATATGTAAAAAAGACTACAGGCCATGCAATGCAGTGCTTGCACTCCCACTATATATATATATATATATATATATATAGAGAGAGAGAGAGAGAGAGAGAGCTTCACTTTATAATCTCGAAATACTGAAATATCGAATTTCAGTATCTCTAGATCATAAAGTCACATTTTTTAAATCGTGAAACTCCATAACCTCAAATCCGTAAATGTCAAACTCATGGTTATGGTGTTCTGGTATTTGTTGTGGGATGTAGTGTGTGCAGCATGTACAATTTAGTGTGTGGATTTGGCTGGTATGTAAGGTAAGTGAATATCTTGTTAGGATTTTAGGTATTTGTTTGAATTATGTGAGTGTGTTTGGAAGTTTTTTGTGTGGGTTAGGGTAGGCAGGTAAAAGTATGAGTATTTAAGTGTTGAAAGTGGTGGTGTTTGTATATTTCTGATGTGTGTGTGTGTGTGTGTGTGTGTGTGTGTGTGTGTGTGTGTGTGTGTGTGTGTGTGTGTGTGTGTGTGTGTGTGTGTGAGGGTACTGTAGAGTGACTAGTGGTGAGTTTGCTGTCTTTTTCTGTTTGGTGCGATTTCGGAGTTAGTATATATAAATAGGGGGTGTGGGGGGCTTGCTCCCCACATGGGGGATGCAGGGAGGGCTTGCCCCCTGCTTATATGTAGTATAGGTTTGTTGATTTGTGTTTTTGTGTTTATGTGTATTTTGTTTATTTATTTGTTGTAGTGTGGGTAGGATGGTGTATGTGTTGTATGGTGTATGGTGTGTTTATGTTTGAGATCTTGTGTTTTGAGGTTTTAGGGTTTCGGGATTTCAAGCTTTCAACTTTATGGTCTCGAGATACTGAAATTCAATATTTTAGTATTTTGAGATTATAAAGTGGAACTATATATATATATATATATATATATATATATATATATATATATATATATATATATATATATATATATATATATATATATATATATATCCAGGGCTTAGAATATCAGGTAGAGCACCATGCCTGCTGCCTAGAAGGAAAGGGTCATAAGCCAAGAATCCCAGTAAGGAAAATGCTGCACCAAGACTATCACCTGCCTAATCAATGGAACATAACTTCTGAGATCCTCCACAAGTTGAAGCTGTGGTTCAAAGGGAAGGATGTCACAGAGAATGTGGCACTAATCTATGTTTGGGTGTGAGTAATGCTTGGTTTACCCACAGTTGATATGGTTAGACAATGAGGTGAAGTCTAAGGAATCAGATAAACATGCATTATCCACATCCAGGAATGGATTTTTCATGTTAGTCTAGTTCGTTATTTATATATTTATATTTCTTAGCAGGGTAATGCACTGACTATTTTGGACCAGTTTCAGACACAGGTCAGGTGAGTGCACACACCCAAGTGTGGGGATAAAAAGAAAAAAAATCAATATTTACAGAAATGATTTAAAGCAAAACAAAACAGTTTTCAAATACAGCAAAGAATAATACAATTTGATAACCAGCAAAAAGGACAAAGGTATTGTATAGTATTTACACAGGATTTGAATCAGGAGGTCTTCTAGTCAATATCAAAAATTCAACAAAGAAAATATACAGTATTTACAATAGAATGCTATTTAAAAATGCTTTTTTGAATAATGATTTTTTGTCCATGAATTTATTTTTTAAGCAATATTTTTTCATTTGAGTAGCTGGATACATCTCCCTTCTGTACTTTACAAACACGGGGCATGTCCATGATGATAATTGTATAGTAATAATATCTTTTTGTTAACCAGGCAGGCTAACTGGACACACACTCTCTTTTCAGGGGTAGCCTAGGATCAATGTCTAGTTAAGGAACTGTTCAAGTTTGATAGACTCAAACCCTGTACCACAGGAAGTAAAGTTTGTAAACTTAACCTCTGCATTGTCTACCACTACATGAATTAGACATTTTTTTCCCTTTGTTTAGGTAGTTGAGTATGCACACGAATCATACATCCTAACATATACACGAGGATGTTTGCTAACTTCTGCCATCAAAACGTGATGTTCATCACTGTTTTTTTTTTTTTAATTAAAAAATTGTGATAGTTTTTCTTTTATTTCTTTTAAATTTTGTGTGCATTTGGAGACTGTGGAAATTTACCCTTCTTATCGTTTTTGTGTGCATTTCATTTCTATACTCAGAGGAGCGGATAATACAAGCAAACTAAATACATTCCACGCTGAACCCTATGTAGTTAAATGGATTACAACCAGGTTGAATTACAGCGCCTACACAGTAAGGATGGTGAATGCTTCTTCAGAGAACAGGAAAGTGACCAGTGGCATTCCCCAAGGATCTGTCTTGAGACCTCAACTATTTGGCATCTATTTCTCTGATCTCCAAATCAGAAATGAGGACCTTTAGTTAATCAGGTTTGTGGATGACTGTAAACTGGGCGTCGTCCTCAGGTCCCCCTCCAACACACATGCACTCAAACAGGAGCTTGTATTTGTTAACAACTGGTGTACTAAAAATTGACTCAAATTACATGCCATATTGTCACATTCAGTAAACAATCCCTCCTTCCCTCAAGCTTATAGTAGAGACAACACCCCACTTCAAATTGAAAGTACAGCGAGAGATCTTTGAATATGTGTGGATCGTTCAGTCATTTCCGACTATCAATTCATTTGCAAAAAGTATATCTGCAGGATCAACAGATGTCCGTACCGCCTTATATTCTGCATAGAATAGGCCTATCATTGAATGCAGTGCCTCCTGTGGATGTATCCCACTATATACATCAAGCAACTGAAACACCCACAGACATTCCTAACTAAAAAGATCAATGGCTTTAAAAACCTCAGCTTCCAGGGAGACTGGAAGCTCTATCAGTGTATTTAGTATCCCATAGACTCATTAGGGGTGATGTACACCTCACTTATTGAGCAATAAGTGATCCAGTCATGAAAGACCTCTTACACCATAAATCAAGCAGTCCTACAAATACTAGGACCAGAAACACTAATATACTTAAGCAAATAAACAAAATAAAGTGAAGAGATAGCTGTGCCACACAACACCTACTCTTATCCTGGAGCAATCTTTCTCTCCAAATTAAACAATCTGATTCAATATCTTCCCTCCAAAGGGAGATAGATAATTGGATAGACAATCATAAAATCACTCCTGGTATGACTGACCTGACCTTACTTGAAAAGAGATGGAAGTAGGGCCTAAGGGGGTTGCTGGAAAGGTGTTGATGGTCTCCGTCCCTGTTGATTAACTGTGATTGTATGATATGGCAGATGAAGCTTTAGTGTTAAGTAAGTACAGCTACATGAACATGCATAATATAAAGCTGGCAATACAATGGGCATGCTGTTCACATTGCTCAATGAGCATGCACTTTAATAAACATCTGTTTTATCATCCGATGGGTCAAACCTTCTCTGGAGTCCAAAGAGATGTCCCAATATGAAATGCAAAGTAGCAAAACCCTGAGCATCAGAAAAACTGAAAACTAATGTCTAAAATACAGAAGGGTGAAAAAGTTAACTTTAATTACTTTTTTGTTGGTGGACAACCCCCTCCCCCCGAACTTATGTACACAAGAGAATCACTGCTGTACACTCACATACTTGTAGCGATTCCCATGAGAAAAGGTGATCCGTGTTGCGTTCCTCACTGACTTGTGCTTTGGGTAACTGATACTTAAGAAATGTTACCTTTGGCCAGCCCAAAAGGTTAAAAAAAAAATTAATAAAACAGGAAGAGAAAATGTTTGTCTCATATGATATATGTAATTTGTAATGAGTTACTTAATTGCATTTGTAGATAAAATCACTAATATTAGCCAGAATGTTTGCAAAGGCAACTGCCAAATTTGTTAGGAGCATTTTATATATATAGCTACTTCTCTCATGTTAAAAAAATAAATCAAAGCTATGAACCTACATGTAGAAAACAAAGCACAAATTTATTTGAAGCAATCAAATTATGCAGCTTTACTGACAGAATGCAAGCGTGCTGTAATGGAATTTTTTTATCATAATTTCATGACATGCTATGACAAGATTCCTTTACATACCTTCCTCTGCTGCTACAAGAATGTATTCAAAATGTAATCACATACCAAAAGACACCACCACCATTATCTGACTATAGTTTTAATATATAATATCTTGGGGGGGGGGTAAAACAGAAATAAGGAACAGCTGTGGCCTCTGCTGTTTAACTTCATCTGCCTATGTCCTAATACAGCATGTAAAATCCTATATTTTAAATAGTAGATGGCAGCAATTATTCATGCATTGAAATTACTTTTGTTCTACTGGGATATACAAATAATGTCAGGCGCCACTTATATCATAAAACCCAAATGCTCTAAACACAAATTTATGACATTTACTGCTCGTACCATCTAAACACAGGTCTTCAAAGGGAAAACAAGTTTGTAAAAATAAGACAGATGTGCAGAAAGTTAAACAAGCATTTTCAGGTGCAAGCCACTATATTTATAACTCCCCAACACATGCACACACGCACACAAACTTTATTATTCTTCCTCCAAGGTTATTCATCCTGGCAAAACAGCACATAGTAAAAGTCCATCACATATAATAGCTTGCACTTTCTCAGAGATGCTGCAGACCACAAATATGGAGAAGAAAAGTGCTGAAAAAACATGCCTGAGCAAATTTTAAAAAGAGCAACTTGGATAAAAGAGCCTTAATAATACCATCTGTCCTCCTGCTTGTACGAATGCACATTCCTCAGGCACTAGAAACTGTTCTAATCCTTAATGATGCCATACACTGAAGCAGTGATGCATAAACCCTGCTGTACTATCTATCCTCTCCTATACCAACTGAACCTCAAACCACATTGCAAATGTTTGATGGACAGCTTCAGAGACAAGTACAAAGGAGTGCTAAACACCAACTGCTGCATTATTTTGGGAATGTATTTCCTCTTCTATTAAGGCTTCCTGAGTAGAGCTATGCACCCTAACCATTACTTACTATCCAACTTGTTGCTTGTTATTACTCTAATCTTACAATAGTTTTCACCCACTAACCTCTGACCTATCTACGTGCTAAGTGTACCCCTCCGATTCCACACGCACATTTGCTATTCCACTACTTTTAACAACAGTACAGGCTTCTATGCCCTCTCCGTTCATGTTATAAAGGAGCGCACACTGCCATAAGGGTGTGTTGTCAAATGCATCATCTTGATATAGGTCTAGCACTGTTTATTATACTATGTTAGGTGGGAAAATAACCATAAACATAATTATTAATCTTTATTCATTTTCTGTTACCAACCTTGCTATCTGCAAAAGGAAGCCAAAAGCAGACATACAGAAGTTAGAATGCCACATTGATAAAAGTGGGTTGTATGAGCAATTGAAAAGCATGTTTTTCATTGTGGTAAGAAAGTGCTCCAGACGAAGCTATAAACTCCAAGTAAGTATGGAATAAATGGGGCATGTGGGAGAGAAGGGTGAAGAAAAATTAGCTGTTATCTCTATGTAGCATGTGTTTCTTTCTCTTTTCTCTTGTATGAATTATCCTTTCACGTCACTGACTTTTGAGTGCTTATTTTTCACTGCCATTTTGCCTCGACCTGCAATTGTATTTACTGCATGTAGCCGTATGATCTAATGTTTACTAATTATGTTGTCACTCTGATCTGTATTCATACAACATATTCTAAAACATAAATAATGGTGTTTCACTAAAATATTAACAAAGTACGGGATGCTTATACGAATCATACATTTTCAGCAAGGCCTTCTTTTGGCAGGCATTTTAAGTCCAATACTAAAATGTTAGAAACAAACCCACAGTTTGATGGGTATTCTGCTTAATGTCTTTGGTGTATATGTGAGGAAGGGTCCAAACAAAGAAGTGCTGAATATTTAGAACAAAAATGAGCATAACTATTTATGCAGCTTAGGTAGGCAAACTCAGAAGTCTGCTGAAGTACACTGAAGCATGTAAGACTTTTTTTTTATTTTATAGACAATTTTTGATATGCAAGACATTTCTCCATGACTGATATGACTGCTGGAAGGTAAATACAAGCTTTGGTGACTATGAGATGCGATGAGTGAAGAACAGCATGTTAAGAGTGGGCACAGACGGCAGAGAAGCTGGTCACATGGCATTACACTTCCTGCCTTTGTCCTGTGATGTACAGCTCAGCTCACTTTTGTTTTGGATATCTGTGTTTTAGCTATACATTTAGCGGGCCACATCACAGCTTCAAAATGTTTTTTTAGCTCTTGATTTTGCTGAGGGCTCTGTAATATAAGTGTTACTGAGTGTATTTAAAGTGAATAATGGTTGATTTTGAAAAAAAAATAAAGAGTGAGCAAAACACTTTATTTTAAAACAAACTTTTTTGTCTAATAATAGTTCTTCAAAACAACTAACTCTGCATTGGTAAAACATAGCAAAATGACAACAGATAAACCCTGTAGATTCACAAACATTGTACATGTGGTTGTCGGCAGTTGTTTCCAATGAATGTCATTGTGCAGGGTATGCGAATTCATAGAAACAATGAGCTTGAGTGGTAGAAAATGAGCAATCAAGCAGCCCACATTGTATTCTAATGGTGATATAATGACATGGTAATGAGTAACATTATTAAAATGACGGACCTGGCAGATGCAAATGATATAGGGGAACAATTCAGAAATGTATGTTATTCTGCAACTGCATGCACTAGCTCCAGAGAAATTGACCACTGTAAATTGATGTTTGGGGTAACTGTTGTATATGCAACAGGCTATACTTGTCAGCAGTATGGACGTTGTTGCATGTCATCCAGCCATGCTTAACATTTCATGACCTTAATAACACAAATTGTGGACTACTAATATGTTGTTACAGTCACCATGCAGAAGCTCGTCGGGATGTATTGTTCTTATTTGCAGCCCTGTTGGAGTCACTGAGTGCCTGTCTTTGTGAATACCAAGGTACGTGTGGCTTTGAGGCTACTAGCTACATGGACCTATCAGTGACCAACAGAGGAAGCAGTTTGGATATCTCAGGCATTTTATTTACAGATACTTGACCAGTTTTTAAATGCCATATGCCAGTGTGTAGGGAAGTATATGTGGTTTCTTTGTACAACAGAGCCAATACCATGCAGAGATTTTGTGACACAGCTCATTTCCCTGCAGAACTGGGGGGCCATAGATTGCATCCACACTGAAATAAAGCCTCCAGCTGGTGAACTGAGAAGAAGGCAGAATTGTAGCTATGGTGGGCAAAATGGCAGCTTGTTATAGTATATACCACATACAGAGCATTGAGCTCTTCTGTTCTGACTACAAGTGCAATATTGGTATTCATTTTCTGCTCTGAAGATTGATTGGGATCTGATGATTATGCCACCTAGCACCTTGCAGCTGGGTGGCTTCCCCCTTTGTCCCACCACAGCTACTCTACTGACCAAGCCTTAGCATCATCACCACCACCATCTATCTACACCTGTGATGCAAAATGCTGCTGTATACAGGAAAATGTTCCTCACCCACTGCCTGTACTGCATGTACACCTGTCATGGTCTTCCTGTACTGCGGCCTTTAGAACAACCTGTACACAAATTCACACAACAACAGCTGACACATCTGAAATCCATATATATATATATATATATATATATATATATATATATATATATATATATATTGCACATAACTTTCAAAGTACAGCACAAACTATTCCCTAAATCTGTGATTTGGATCATTAATGATGAATTTCTCTATTAAATCCCAGCTATCAAAGGTAACTCCCTTTTGATTTACACACCTGACATGACTGCATTTAACTACAGCTGTAGCTTACAAATGATACCACTCTCTCTCTCTCTCTCTCTCTCTCTCTCTTTCCCTGTCTCTGTCTCTCTCTCTCTCTCTCTCTCTCTTACAGCACACTGTGTAGATAGTACTTGCCGGATGTAAGGCAGCTAAATGAAAAGGTAGAAAAGCTCAGGCTTATTTCACAAACAAGAATGTAGCATCTGATAACTACAACTTGTGTATCTGGGACTGCAAAGTATAATTGCCCATCAGGAATTTTCCGTGACATGATGGGGAGCTTCCCTGCAGGGTGTTTTTAAATTGTGTAAATCTGAGTGTTGACTATGGGACTTATGCTAATGAGGCCCAAATAGATGCATGTTACTGAGTAATAGCTCTCACCCTCTTAGCACAAGAAATCTGGACAAAGTCAGCAATAATGAAGGACAAAGTCCCAAAATTTGGGGCAAATTTGAAATATTGCACTTAAAACTTTCTGTTAGTATGCATTTTATGAAGGATATGAACTTTGAAACTCAAGTAACTGTCTTTATTTAGTGCCTTCAATCCTCTATGATTTGCCAGAAACCACACATTTTATGAGGAACAGATGAAGAATATGAACCAAATATTTGGACATTCTGCGAAAATCTGGACAGTTGAGAGGTATGTTAACTGTGAGCCATGTCATACTAAGATGCATTCTTGGTCTTATGCACATATATGAGCCCCCAGGGAGCACACTGAGCATGAGTGGGCAGGTCAATGACCCCAACAAGGATGTCTTCTAACATATGTTACTTTAGTAGCTGAAGGAGATGATAATGAGCACATCTACTCCCATACTTAAGCATCATCCAGGTAGTACACATATTTCGTGACATTTTCACACCTCTACGTGACTTTGACACCCCAACATTTTACACGTTATATTATGGATACCCACCATGGGTTGGGCTACTAAGGTGCCTTGTGTTGAGTGACATGTGCCTAAAAATCAATGATCCTCACCATGAGTCCAACTAGACTTCTCTGGAATGAGACCTGCTACATGACCATGGCTTCTAGTGGCACTGTCCATGACAGGGTGCTGTGGTACCACTGCAAGAAATCAAAGATTTTCCTGTATTTGCTGCATAAAGGCCACCAAGAGTACCTACTTGGGGAATCGTATGATAATCCCCACTGTAAAGTGGACACTGGCTAAGTCTTACTAGAGCAGTGTCTGATGTCACTAGCATACCTTGCTCTGATGAACAATGCTGACATCACAACAGTGACCTTCTTAGTTGGTAAGAAGAAGAGGTCAGAGTAAGGACACCTGAGATGTAAACATCTGTCCAGTCGGCAGAGACATATATGACTGTCCTGCATAGTACAATACAGGTTGTAGGCATGTTATTCAAAAGTATATTTTATTCTACAGCTCCTAATGCTGTACAAGATCATTGTTTTCTATATAGGAGAAGGATGGAATGGCTTTCTAGACACAGTGGTTTCTTTCTTTCTGTAATTAAAATTGTGTTGAGAAGTAACGTTATTGCATTGGCTATCTGACGGAAGCACGTGCGTCATCCTGGACAGGTAAGCATGGGTATGCTTAGCGGTACAAATGTTGCTAGTACAGTCAAGATGCTACTCAGAGTATGACCAATTAAAGAATACAGTCATTCAGACTGAACTTGTGTGACCTTTGCAATTTTAGTCCTGTATATTTCAGTGCGGTGGTGGTGCTGCAGTAGCGTTGTCGCCTCACAGTTAGACGTTGCCTGTTCGATTCTCAGTTAGAGCGTCTTCTGTGTGGCGACATGCATGAATGGGTGTTCCTTCGTTGAAGGTTGTGCGTTAGGCCCGGCAAGCCAGCACGTATAACTCTACTGCCAATCATTAGCAGACCGGAGTTCCGCTGTGGCGACCCCTAACCGGGAAAAGCCGAAAGACACAAACAAATATTTCAGTTGTTGGACTACAGGACAACATGTGGCCAATGACTAAGAATTATGTGCTAGAATGTTCCAGACAGATCAGTAATCTTACACACAACTGCCATAAGAATAAGTATAAAATTGTCAGGACAGCTACCTGTGTCTACCCTGTTAAAATAAAGCATTGCAGCATAACAGCCTTCACATCATACCCTCATGCAGTTAAATCTGTAGCTTTATACAGCAGTAGTTATATATTTGTAGAATGTCCTCAGTCATGTATTCCATAGATTAAGTATACTGATGTTATGCAAATGTTTTTTTTCCCCTTTCCCCTTCCTTTCTTTCTGGTTATCCTTTCTTTTAAACACATTTTATGTTTGTTCGATTGCTCTCCATTTATTTTGCAGTTTTGTAGAGCAACTGCCACAGTAGTGTCAGTGGTTTGGCCTAGATCTACAGTCACCCAACAGGCCACACTGTCCCTTAAATTTCTTCAGCCCTCATCATAAGCAGCCTCCTCACCAGCTGCAGTGGGGAACACTCAGGTAGCCACATTTCTTCCCTTTGGTAGTGCTTTAGTGGTAACCTTTAGAAATGTCTGGACCCATTTTAGCGAACATGCAGTTCTGATTTGTTTTAAAATGTACTCATTTTGCCTGGTTGGCCTAAATCGTGTCTGAAAAGGAACTTTGTACCAGTGATCCGATACAGTTACCAAATGTAAAATAAATAAATGTGCAGAACCGCTTTGCATAAGTAGTTGTACAATTTATTCTTAAATAGCTAGCACTTCTTTATGAGGTACTAAATGCCTAATAATTGCTTTTTCAGTCACAAAGCTGTTCTGCACAAACTGTTAGATAGCCATTAGGGCTTCAGTGATTGGGATGACACCTTACAAGAAAACTTTTGAGTAGATTCCAACAGAAAGGTGCTGAAAATGCCTCTCACAGCAACTTCTTGCTGAGACTGTTCTTCAAACATCATCTAAATGCTAGCCTCCTGCCCTGCCTGTCACTAAAATCAGCATCATTGGGGGGATTTCCAGTGATGTAAGTAATATGCAGGCAGTGTAATTTTGGAATGCCCTCACCCCCCAAATTTTAAGATGTAACTGAAGTTTTTGTATATAGTATATGAGTGTTCTTTTGGTCACTAGAATTTTAATTTAGGATTTCTATGTCATAAATCCTCTTGCAAAAAGAGCAGATTTTGTAAGAACCCTCTGGCCTACTGATGTGGAAGTCAAGCTGTTTCTGCTACTACAGCAGAGGACCTATCCTGCATCCAGTGTGGTAACACAGATATGGAAATCATGGATAATTATGGATTTGTTGATGTTTCAGCTACAAAACACATATGGTTCTTTGTTGGACTACATTGCCAGATCTGACCTCAGATTTAAAGATATTGAAACAGCAGTCACAGCACATTTAAATCAGCTTACATCTCAAGACACAGAGTTTAAAAAAGTTCTGCAACTTCTGCAGTTATCTAAGGGGAGAATTGAGTATTTGGAAAGTATAATTGTTGATTTGTTGGACAGACGGCAAAACAATCTCAGCTTACTTGAGGAACCTGAGAAACTCAAAGGGGATAACTGTTGTGCATACATGGTGTTCAAAATATCAAAATGAAATGGCATTTCACAGCACAAGTTAATTATAGAAAGAGTGCATTGGGTACCCTACCACCATCAGCTAGAAACTTTTTTGTCCAACCTATCTCATTGTAGTTTTGGAACTTAGAAGTGAGGAAAGGTTTTAAGCAGAATCTAGCTTGCTGGGAAAACACTATTTATCCAAGACTCTAGAATATTTGTGGAGCAAGACTCTTCACCGGTGACCAGACAGAGAAGACCAGAATTTCATCCTGAATAAGGGTGGCCAGAGCAAATGTTTGGAAATATAAAGAGATGTGCATTGCTACTTTAAAGGTTTTCCATTCAGGTGGACTAATTAGTTTCTCCTCAGCTGAGCAGGGTTTTAACACGCTGCAAAAATTCTCTTTTGTGATGACAGTAGACTAGGGCCCTGAAAAACGGAATGTTAGCTGATTAGTCCAGAGCTCCAAGAAACAGAATGTTAATCAGTCACAGTCAAGCATCTCACCAAAATGACCTACAGACCCATTGCTGGTGTTTAAAAGATGACTGATAGCATCACAGAAGGCAGCTCATGTAGCTGCCTGTGCAGCAATAAATAATGATCCTTTGAGAGATACTGCCGAGTAACTGGTCTGTTCGAACATTTCTCATCTGTTGGCTGAACTGTTAAAACTGTTTGATAAATGCTCTGCTTGAGATGATCTAACTTACTACTATAATAAATGCAGATAAATTATTATTTTTAGTCCAGTAAGCAGACATTGATATAGAATTATTTTGCCTGGAAGATGGTGTGTGCTTTTGTGTTTGTAGTCAGGGGAGGCATAGTGTCACTGTACGTTTTGAAGTGTAGTGTTTTGTTGTTCAATGAGTGCACAAGTCACTACCTGTTTACTTTACATTAATTCCACCTTCCTAGATATCCTAAGCAGACTAGCCCCCTTCAGAACTGCTAAAGTCTAATTACAGCAACAATGAAGAAATCCCAAAACTTGACAACTACTACAGATCCACCAAACTGCAAAGATGTAAAAAGTTCCAAAAAAGTACAAATCCACAGTTGTGAAGTTCAAGCTGTTTTATTCTCACTCTAGTGCCTCAGTTTTTAAAAAAAACTTCAAGGAGTTACAAACCAACATTCACAAACCATACTATTTATATAAAAAAGACTCCATTATTATTCAATCAAACATATAATTACTTAATACAATTATATAATTAAATAAAACAATTCCAGTTCACTTCACAATTAAGTCCTAAAGAGACCAATGTTCCATATTTTGAAATGAACACAGACTTTGTACATTAATTTCTCTTTCAGTAAAATTTCACTTTCATTAAAAGTCTTTCTTGTTGTAAAAAACTTCCCTGCAGTAATAATAAATTACTACTGAGTTTCTCTTTCAAATGGGTAGCAATAATTTTATCTTCTCTTTGGTTCTTAATGTCTCTCAAGTGTTCCATAAATCTAACTTTAAATTGTCTTTTAGTCTCCCCAGTGTAGAATAAATTACAGGGGCAACGTAAAGCATAAATCATCCCCCCTAGTGTTACATAAAAATGTATCTCTAGGTGTAAACTTGATTTTATTAATATAATCAAATGAGTAAACCATGTGTTGGCACACTGAACAGTTTTTACAAGTCATAGTATCCTTAATTCTGGGAACCTCACTTATATTTATCTTTGGTAACACAAACCTACCATGCACAAGCATGTCTTTTACATTTCTACCTCTTTTGTAAGAGATCATAAGTTGTTTTGGTAATATATTATATAGGACTTTGGCATTTAACAAAAAGTTCCAATAATATTTAACCTTACTAACAATCTCTTCACTTTTGATATTATAAACAAAAACAAAAAATATTTTGTCTCTTACATATCTTCCATCAGTAGAAATTACTTCTACCCGGCTATTTTTTTCTAATACTAATTTCTCCCCAGTAGTCTTAGTAATTCTGTCCTTAATCTCATTAATAATTTCAGGATTGTATCTCCTATACAAAAACATCTTCACAGTTTCCATAATTTCTTGATATAAATTTCTTTTATCACTACAGATTCTGGATAACCTTAGGAACTCGCCATATGGCAATGCCGATATGGCGTGGGGTGGATGTCAACTAGATGCATGTAGATATTGATTACCATCTAGAAATTTCCTATAAACCCCAATGTAATAGTACCAT
The DNA here is from genome assembly GCF_019279795.1 of Protopterus annectens. Taxonomy (NCBI): domain Eukaryota; kingdom Metazoa; phylum Chordata; order Ceratodontiformes; family Protopteridae; genus Protopterus; species Protopterus annectens. The sequence continues at coordinate 72,005,467 of NC_056725.1, forward strand.
CATGACCACTTAATGTTAAATTCAAATAAGTAATCTTTTTCCCATATGCTAGACCGTCAAATGAAAGATTAAAGAAATTATGTTGTAAATCCTCAATAAAACTAACTACCTCGGTATGCCTTCCTTCACAAATAAAAATCAAATAATCTATATAACGAAAATAAAATCTGACATATTTCTTAACAAAATTATGTTTATACAGGCATTTCACTTCAAAATGTGCCATGAAAAGGTTTGCATACATGGGGGCAAAAGGTGCTCCATGGCTGTACCTTGTTTTTGTTTGTAAATTTATCAAGCAAAAAATAACTATTCCTCAAATAAAAATCTACTTACTAAGTCCACAATATAATTAGATAATGGACTGTCCCCCCAAAAATATAACAGAGAACGTATTCTATCCTGATGTATTATAGAGGTGTATAAACTCTTTACATCTAATGTTATCCAGTACATATTTCTGTTTCTAATTCTAAATCTAATTACACACCGTGGCAAACACAAGATACCAAAAATCTTCTTAAAGAAATGGATAAAACCTGGTCTCTCTGGCATACCACTAACAAACAATCTGACCTAGATATTTATAAACATCTTTGTAATAAAGCTAATTCTCAAATAAAATTGGACAAGAAGTCATTCTTTACTTCCATTCAGCAACAGCACTATGACAATCCCAAGAAATTCTGATCTTCTATAAAAAAGCTTCTTCAACCAAGAAATTCTTCTACCCCTATCCCCTCAACCTCCTTTAACTCTGATAGCATTGTTACACATGTGACAAACCAAAATGCTGCCAGTGCAGCTAGCTGGAATTTTGTAAATAATTATATGTCACTTGAAAATATTAATATGATTTATATAGAAATGTGACACTGCCAGCCCAGCTATCTGGAATTTTGTAAATAATCATCTGAATTTTCAAATATCAATATGATCCATAGGCTTGTCTTACAAATATAAGAGAACTATATATTATGTGGATATTAAACTTCTGGTGCAGAAGTGTGTGTTGGACTGTATATTATGTACTGAGCTTCAAGAATGTAACCACAGTATACCCTGCTGGAAAAGAACAGGAATGTATATGGACTATGTGCCACTGCAAATGTGTGTTTTCATGGTAGAAGTTGGAACATACAGAGTTAACTTGCAAAACCTCAAGAATATAAGTTGAAATTGTTTACGACTGTGCTAAAAAAGTTAGTTAATGCAAAGAGGATGTCTAGAGCTAGAGGGTTTTCTATTGTCTTGAAACAGAATAATTACTGGGTTTAAAATGTAAAAGTGTTTAACTGTTTTTCAACTTCCAGTTCTAGGCAAACTTCTGAGAGATATGTACCTCTGACACAGAGATGCTAAATTCTAAGTTTCTTTTAGCCTGGGAACTGAAGGCAGGTGACAAAGAGTAATGTCATCCCACAGCACATTTCCACAGCACTACTACTGCTCTTCTTAGCTTTGCTAACACAATAAGCCAATATAGAAACAAAGGTCAGTTTGTATCTTCCATCTTCTTAGATCTTTCTAAAGCCTTTGAGGCAGTTTCTCACCAAAAAGTCTCAATGAACTTGCCACACTTAAACTTAGTTCATAGTGGTTTCATAGCTATTTGTCTGGCACAAAGCAAGCTATTAAATGGCAACAGGAACTCTCTTCCCTCCTGCCTGTGAACTCGGGTGTACCTCAAGGTTCTATTTTTGATCCTCTACTTTTTAGTATTTTCACCAACTGACTCCATTCATCTGCACCTTTACCCTCTGTTGGTCAATATGCAGATGGCTCAACTCTTATCTGTGCTGCACCTTCCTTAAATCTGCTTGCTTCTACTACTCAACAGTCCTTCTTATCAGTTGAATCATGGCTATCAGAATCACAACTGATTCTAAATCCTTCTAAGACCAAACTTATATGCTCTTTTATCCTAGTAAATCATGGGATCACCCTACTACATTTCAAATACAGTCATCCAATAACACCATCATTTCTGCTATACCTCATGCAAAATTACTAGGTATCCTAATCGATAACAACTTGAAATTCTACTTTCATCAAACATTGTCCATCAAAAATACTAATATTAAACTTGACTCACTCTACTGACTCAAGCCTTTTTCTTACAACTAAAACAAGACAAGATTTAGCCAGAACTCACTTTCTCTCCACCTTACTATATGCCTCTCCCATTTCACTAACCCTAGTAAAACAGATCTATCTAAGCTTGAAACCTGCTATAACAAAATGTCCTACTAACTCTCCACATAGATCTCATCATTGCTCAGCTTTACATAAATTTCAGTGGCTTGAACTTCCCCATCTCTTAACTTTCACTCAGCTTACAACAGCTCATGCAGACTTGTCCATCAATTCAAATATACCCCTTCCCTTCAGTTAATGTTGCAACCCTACACTAACAATCCTCTTCGATCATCAACCAAATTCTTACTACAAAGTCCAACAATAAAGCTGCTGACTATCTATAGCTCCAAAATATGGACTACCATCCTTCAGGTCATAATATCCAATCCCAACTTGCCTCAATTCAAAATGCTCCTAAAAGACTACCTCTGTTCTAATTGGCTCTGTTCATGTTTTTCTCCTGGCTAATGCCTTCTCTTTTGTTTTACTCTTACATTTATATTTGCTATATCTAACTTTCACTTTTATTCATCTTCTTTCTTTTGCCCTTTCTATCTCTATAAAACATTTCTTCTCTCTCCTACTTTTTCCATCTAATGCCTCATACTTCCTGGTCTAATCTATTGTGCTTTTCATCTCCTCTTTTTTATATCCTTTTTATTTTTTCTTCTCTCCTATATTTCATTCTTCACTGACTCCTCCTCACTTCTTTATACTATATACTTAACTGTTGATTACATATTTCTTTTTTGTAATTTTTCATGTTATGCTTCTAATTTTGTCAAACTTGCTTTCTTCCCTTGTTGTCTATTTACTCTCTTACATATTGAGTCATTTGATTATTATTTTGCTAGTGTACTTATATTTTTCTTTTGTAATATATACTGTGCTTTTTTTTCTTCTCTAATGTTCGCTTACCTTAGGTGTATTTATCCTTAGGTGTATTTATTGTGCTGTTTGTATAATTTTCTCTGCCTTTGGGGCTTTCCCTCAGGATTCCACTGAAAATGGATTCACACCCAGTCAGACTATCCCAGTTCTTCTTTTTTCGGCTTTTCTCAGTTAGGGGTCACCACAGTAGATCACATGTCCGCTCCTGATTGGTAGTGGAGTTTTAGGATGTTGAGTTGCCAGCCCAGCGCCCAACCTTCCACAGAAGGCACACACACATGCACTCACACCTAGGGCCAAGTTAGAGTGTCCAATCCACCTACAATGTCCCATGTCTTTGGGATGTGGGAGGAAACCGGAGCACCCAGAGGAAACCCACGCGACCACAGGGAGGACATGCAGACTCCGCACAGAAGGCACCCCAGCCAAGGATCGAACCAGGGAACCTCTTGCAGTGAGGCAACAACGCTGACCGCTGCACCACGGTGGCTGCCCAGACTATCCCAGTTAACAAAAGTAAATAAATAAATGTGGCCACTAATAGAATGTATATAGTTTTAAATTTTGTTTTTAGTACAACATTGCTTTTCCAGTTTTCAACTAGACACAAGGACAGTTTGTAAAGTTATGATGTATGTGCAATAGCTACTGTATTACTGCTGACTTCTTGTCATTGGCTTACAGACCCACCTTTATTTTCATATCAAGCGAGGCAATGTAAGATGGTTATTATTTGCTTATATATAAAGGATTGACATACAAGTATTGTCTTGGAATGTCAAGTCCTTACAGACAGTTTAAAACAAAAGACAATGTATGCTTACAAGGAGACCACACATCATTTGGTTACAAAAAATGTGTTTAACTTAGACCAAAAGTACTGATTTCTGAAAGCTACTTATTCTTGAGAATACTTCTCAGTTTGTGGTAGCAGGCACAGAAGTGCTAACACTGATTAGGAATGACACTCCTTGTGCTGTCTGATGTACGAAGTCTGATGATCGTGGTAGACTTGTGCTTTTACAGGGAGCAATGTTTACATGTTATTTTGCTACAATAAATGTTAATGCCCCCCCCCCCCAGGATGCCAGTAAGGGAATTGGCTTTTTTAATGAAACAAACAGAACCAACCCTAAACCGGATACTCGTCTCACAATTCCTTCCTAGTACCTTTAGTGACCATCTACCTGCCTATACTAATAGAAACCAAACTCAAATAGACAAACTGCATTCTCTAAGAAGAGCTAGGAATCTCACCCATTTCAATCAACAACTATTTTTAGATACCCACAACTGGTCCCCTACCAAATTTCTCTCACTAGATGAAGCAGTTAACTATTTCAACAAAGTCTTTCTGGATATTCTAAACAGTCTCACCCCCACACGTACCAAAAGAACAAAGTTTAAACATGCCCCATGGCTAACTAAACAAACTAAACAGTCACTTACTTCTAGGGATAAAGCCTGGAAGGAATGGCTCAGAAATAGAGCCCCACAAAATGAACTTAAATATAAACAACTCCCCAACAATTCCAAAAAGCAAGTCATCAATGATAAAAAAGCTATTTCTCCACTAAACTCTCTATCCAACAAAACAACCTCAAAATGTTCTGTAACTCTGTTTCCTGTCTTCTAAATCCTGGTACACAGCACAACCCTACCCCATCTCCTGACAAAGACTCTCAAGAAATTGCCCAAGCCTTTAACTCTCACTTTATTGAAACTACCCAAAAACTTGTTAATGACTTCACTTTACAAACTAATAAAAGTACAAATTGCAACAAAAACTACAATACACCCTCTAACTGTCTATCAAATCTCAACTCCCCCCATAGCAATTGCAACTCAAGCAATATTCCATCCACTCCTCCATTTTTACCTTACAACCTGTACCCACCTCTCTAGTACGCAAACCACTGTCAAAACTAAAGGCATGCCCCCCCCCTCTTCCGACGGCCTTCCAGCTGTATACCTAAAACTTACAGCAGATTCTATAGCTCTTCCAGTTAGCAGTCTCATTAAATGAGCTATCTCAGAATCATATGTCCCACAACTCTGGAAAAACTATATTATTATTCCCCTTCATAAAGGTGGTAATGCCAGTGATCTATCTAACTACTGGCCTATTTGCACATTCTCTATACTCTCACCACTATCTACAATCCTAGAAAAATGTATTCATTCTCAACTACTAAGACATCTCACAGAAATAGCTTACTTGCACCCACCCAACACAGTTTTTGGCAAACACACAGCACAACTGCAGCCTTATTGTTATTTACCAATGTGGCGACTGTGCCCTGGTCCAGAAATCAAGGAGCCTCAATCCTCACCACTAACACCAGGGAGGTCATCTCCTAGAAGAGGAAAGGATAACTAATACACACAGTAAAGTGCAATTTCCCTTAAGTGCACACAAAGATCACAGTCAGTCTGGGGCTGGTTCCTCCCTTACACACCAGGTCCCCAATAAGACTTCCCACTGGCACAGCTATAGGGTCCAGGTCTCAGCCTAACTGGGCAAGCTAAAACCTTCAGTACCCTCTCTGTCCAACCAGTGCTTCGTGTCCCTGCCAAGTAGCTGACACAACATACACACACTTTGAGATAAGTATTTATACAACTTCACAGACACTCCTGGGAAAGGCTGACACAGATTCTCCAACTGTGCCCCTTTACCCAGACTGTATGGTGGTAATTACTGCCACCACCCCAGTTAATAATATCAGCTACTAAGAGGCCCATAAAAGGGTGTCCAATTATTACTGTGCAATATTAATATCCAATGGTAGTATGACTAACAGTCAAGGCTTACTTTAGAGTGGCCTATTACAATAACCTCTATAAATATGCAATGTACTCTAGAGCTTATCTCTACACAAACTAGCCACAGGTAGAACGTTTTAAAAATATTTAATAATAGCTAATTAAAACACAAGACAAAACTACTACACCACAGTGATATCTAAGAGTTCAGAGATCACACAGAAACCTAAAATAATAGAGTAGGACAGGTCTGATTTTAAAGAAAAATACCTAATTAATCTTTACTAGCTTTAACTATTCCTAAAGAAATCACAGTGCTAAAACTTACATGTGAGCACAAGGCAAAGTGCTGATAAGTTAGATGTCCAAAGTCAAAATGCTTTTCAGTCTATTGTGAGAAATAGTATTTAAACATTACTAACAAAATGTCTCTAAGGCCCTCCCAGAATTACATCGTTTTTGGCACTTAGGTTTTCCCAGTATTCATATTGCATCATCTTAATACCTGGTCTGAGTTCTCAGGCCACAAACTGCATTATTTAGCAATCTAACAGCTCCTCAGAAACTCACAACAATACAAGACATTTCACATGTATATGCTAGCAGAAACCAGAGCAATAAAGCACCTTCCACATCTAAATTCTAGTCATAAACTTTAGCCTTAAAACAATGGACATGAAATCTTCATCCAGCCGCCCTGGAGCCAAATTGTAAAACATTAAAGAGATTCATAAGATCTTTTCAACTTAAAAAGACACATTTGAAATACTTGGCTTGGTTTTCATTACAGCAGATGGCAATGTTGCAACAATCTTGAAATTCACATTTTACAGTGTTTTCTTACATTTAAAAACACAAGCCTGTATTTTACATTTATTTATACAGTTGATAGAATTATGTATCAAATTCTATTTGACTAGGCTGGCAGCCTTCGCCCATCTCTCCCCAATCATCTCATCTCTTCTCCCCCCCCGGGGAACTCAAGCAAGTTTTTCAAATGCCCCTTGAGAAACATCGCTTGAGAGTGTCAGGTCTCTCTGGATATACCTCACCCCAATCCCTGTCTTGAGAGCCCATCTGCATTGGCATTGCTACTCCCACTGCAGTGCTGCACTGACATATCATATGCTTGCAACCCCAGACTCCATCTTAGCAACTTAGCATTTTGCTGACTGGCTCTGTTTAACCATGTTAGTGGGTTGTGATCTGTCATCACAGTGAATTTTCTTCCATACAGATAAGGCTGAAGTTTTTGTAGTGCCCACACTATGGCTAGACATTCCTTTTCTACCGCTGCATAGCATTCCTCCCTGGGTTGGAGCCTATGACTGAGATAAACCATTGGGTGCTCTTCTCCCTCTGAAGAAATCTGGCTAAGTACAGCCCTCACCCCATAGTTTGAAGCATCCACCTGCACAACAAATTCTTTGCTGTAGTCTGGACTGGCTAACACAGGGGGTCTTCCCAATGCTTCCTTAAGCTTCTGAAATGCCTGCTCATATGCTGGTGTCCACACTATCTTATCCGGCTTCTTCTTCCTTGTCAGGTCTGTGAGGGGGAGCAGCTATGGCACTATAATTGGGAACAAACTTTCTGTAGTACCCTGCTGTCCCCAAGAATGCCCTCACCTGCTTTTTGGTAACAGGTGCAAGCCATGCCTGAATAGCTACCACTTTGGCTGGTTCTGGCTTTATCTTACCACTCCCCACTCTATGTCCTAGGTAGGAGACCTCTGCCATACCCACGTGACATTTGCTCTGCTTAATGATTAACCCTGCCCTCTGTAGTCTGCCCAGCACCTTCCTGACATGCCGAAGGTGCTCTTGCCAAGAATGGCTGTGGATAGCAATATCATCCATGTAAGCAAGGGCAAACCCTCCTGCTCCTGCTAAGATGTGATCTACCAGCCTCTGGAAAGTCGCTGGGGCATTTTTCATCCCAAAGGGCATCAGTGTGAACTCATACAAGCCAAAAGGAGTCGCAAAGGCTGACTCCTCTCTAGCACTGGGAGTCAAGGGCACCTGCCAGTAACTCTTGGTAAGATCAATGGTTGTAAGATACTTAGCTCCACCCAGCTGCTCTAAGGCCTCATCTGTCCTAGGCATGGGGTAAGCATCTGCCTCTGTGTGACTATTTAATTTCCTGTAATACAAACAGAACCTGGTGCTGCCATCCTTCTTTGGCACCAGTACCAATGGGGAAGCCCAGGGACTGTTGGATGATTGAATCACTCCTAGTTACAACATTTCCTGTACCTCCTCCCTCATAGTCTGTTTGACTATCTCAGGCACCCTATAAGGGGTCTGCCTGATAGGCCTTTGGGGTCCTGTATCCACCTGGTGCTGCACCAGGTGGGTGCTCCCTGGTTTCCCAGTGAACATGCTCCCAAACTCCTGCAACACTGCTCAGATTTCTTGAACCTGCATAGGAGATAGCTGCTGGGACATTGCTACCCCTTCCACCAAGGTGTCAGCCCGAGCCTCACTGAGGAGATCAGTCACAAGGTCTCTCTCAGACTTCTCCTGCAATCCACTGCAAATGCTCAGCAGAAGGGCCTCCCTATCATGGTAAGGTTTCATCATGTTAACATGGTACAATTTGTGCCCCTGCCATCTGCCTAGCACTTCCACCATGTAGTTAACATCACTTACCTTTCTTACCACCTTGTAGGGTCCCTCCCAAGCTGCCTGCAACTTGTTGTGTCTGACAGGAATAAGAATCATCACTTGCTGCCCTACAGCATACTCTCTAGCTCGAGCATTCCTGTCATACCTCTTTTTCTGCTGTTGGGCTTCTGCCAAGTTCTCCTGGGCCAAGCCCATGAGTTCCTTGAGCTTTGTCCTGAGGTTCAGGACATATGCCACAACAGACTCCTTGTAAGACTCACACTTACCTTCCCACTCATCTCAAATTAAATCTAGAGGTCCCCTCACCCTATGCCCATACAGCAACTCAAAGGGTGAAAAACCTGTGGATTCCTGGGGAACCTCTCTGTAAGCAAACAACAGATGGGGCAAATATTTGTCCCACTCCCTCTTAAACTGATCTGCAAATGCCCATAGCATGGTCTTGATTGTAGAGTTTAACCTCTCAACAAGTCCATCAGTCTGGGGATGGTAGGGGGTGGTCTTCATGTGCTTCACCTCACAGGACTTCCACAGACAAGCCAGCAGGTCTGACATAAAATTGGCACCTCTGTCAGACAGTATTTCCTTTGGGAAACCTACTCTGCTGAAAATCTCTAGCAAAGCATTTGCCACCTTCTCTGCCTCAATGGAGGACAAAGCCACTGCCTCAGGGTAGCGTGTAGCATAATCTACAATCACTAGGATATACTTTTTCCCTGTGGAATTTGAGGTACTCAGAGGACCCACAATATCCATAGCTACCCTCTGAAATGGCTCCTCAATCACAGGCAAAGGTATCAAAGAAGCTCTCACCTTGTCTCCTGCCTTGCCTACCTTTTGGCACTGCTCACAGGTCCTGCAGTACCCTGTTACATCTCTAGAAATTAGAAGTTTGCATAATATGCCTCTTTGTACATGTTATGCCCATATGACCTGCAAAGGGAATATCATGGGCTATGGCTAGAAGTGCCAGATGGTAAGCTCTAGGCACTACCAACTGCTGTACTCTCTCACATTCTAGCCCTCCCTCAGGGGTCCATTCTCTGTACAGTAACCTTTTGTTCCAGTATACAGATTCCCCCTTCCCTTGAAAATCAGGAGCCTCCCTAGCTACCTGCGTCAGGCCTTGCAATGTAGGGTCTGAGAGCCGAGCCTGCCTCAAGTCTCTCCTTGTAACCCTTCCCAGGTCCCCTTCCACAGGAAGTATGGCATCCTCTGACAGTGGTGCCTCACTGTCAGCCTTGGTACTACAATCACCTCTACCTTTGCAGTTACCTTGTCCAAGGGAACATCATTACCCACAAGCAGCTGTGGCTCACATTCAGTCTCACTGCTACAGAGTACCTCACTCCCTGAAACAACCACCTCAGCAGTCCTGGCTGCAAGTATGCAGTCTGTCTGGGTCTCCCCCAGGCTACCAGACCGACATGCATGTCTCCTAGCCTCACTGCATATAACTGCATAAGTACATAGTACTGCCTCATCCAAATCCTTCCCTCTAAGGACATCTGCAGGATGGTAGTTCCATACCCCTGTTGTCTCAAGACAACACACTGTTGGCATTTTCTCTTTCCCACTTACTGTCTCCCTCACCTTTAGTTCCCCACCTTGCCTCCTTGGACATCTGTATGCCACATGGCCCCACTGGTTGCATTCAAAACATTTAACCCTAGCTCTTGGACGTGTACCTAGACTAGTGGCTTCCCTTGCTACTGGCGGATTCTGTTGGGGCAGTCTGTGCTGCCCATCATGGGTTCCTTTAGACCCATGACCAGTACTGGGGGTCCCTTTCCTGTGCAGGGCTGCCCTGATTGCTAGGTATAGGTCTCCCTTCTTCCCCAACTCCTCTGAAGTAGCACACTGTTTATCAGCTAACCAGATCCTCATGTCCTCAGGCAAAGTGCTAAGGGCTTGTTCCCTTACTAAAAGGTCTGCCAGCTCTTCAAAAGTGGTGACCTGACATCCACTCACCCAGCTATGAAAATAAGTGCTCAGTTCAGCAACATATTCACATAATTTTCATCTGCCTTGCGTCTATGCTCATGAAACTTTTTCCTATACATTTCGGGTATCAGCTTAAAACATTCTACTCATCATCATCATCATCTTCTTTCGACTGTTCCCGTTAGGGGTCGCCACAGCGGATCATCTGTTTCCATTTCTTCCTGTCCTCTGCATCTTGCTCTGTCACAACAACCACCTGCATGTCCTCTCTCACCAAATCCATAAACCTTATCTTAGGCCTTCCTCTTTTCCTTTTACCTGGTAGCTTCATCTGTAGCATTTTTTCCCAATATGCTCAGCATCTCTACTCAGGAAATGTCCAAACCAATGTAATCTTGCCTCTCTGGCTTTGTCTCCAAACCTTCCAACCTGGTCTGACCCTCTAATACAATTATTCCTAATCCTGTCCACCCTCGTCACACCCAGTGCAAATCTTAACATCTTTAACTCTGCCACATCCAGCTCTAACTCCTGCCTTTTTGTCAATGCCACTGCCTCCAACCCATATAACATAACTGGTCTCACTTCCCTCTTGTAGACCTTCCCTTTCACTCTTACTGGCACTCGTCTGTCACAAATCACTCCTGACACTCTTTTCCACCCACTCCATCCTGCCTGTACTCTCTTCTTCACCTCTCTTCTACACTCACCATTACTCTGAACTTTTGATCCCAAGTATTTAAACTCATCCACCTTCGCCACCTCTACTCCCTGCATCCTCACCATTCCTCTATCCTCCCTCTCATTCACACAGATATATTCTGTCTTAGTCCTGCTGACCTTCATTCCTCTTCTCTCTAGAGCATATCTCCATCTCTCCAGGGTCTCCTCCACATGTTCCCTACTCTCACTACGGATCACAATGTCATCTGCAAACATCATAGTCCACAGGAACTCCTGTCTGATCTCGTCTGTCAACCTGTCCATCACCATAGCAAATAAGAAAGGGCTCAGAGCTAATCCTTGATGTAATCCCACCTCCAACTTAAACGCATCCGTCACTCCCACCGCAGACCTCACCGTTGTCACACTACTCTCATACATATCCTGTACCACTCTTACATACTTCTCTGACACTCCCGACTTCCTCATACAATACCACAACTCCTCTCTAGGCACTCTGTCATATGCTTTCTCTAAGTCTACAAAAACACAATGCAACTCCTTCTGACCTTCTCTGTACTTCTCCATCAACACTCTCAGAGCAAACATTACATATGTAGTGCTCTTTCCCAGCATGAAACCATACTGCTGATCACTAATCATCACGTCCCTTCTTAACCCAGCTTCAACTACTCTTTCCCATAACTTCATGCTGTGACTGATCAATTTAATCACTCTGTAGTTACTATAGCTCTGCACATCACCCTTATTCTTAAAAATCGGTTCCAAAACACTTTTTCTCCATTCCTCAGGCATCCTCTCACTTTCCAAGATTTCATTAAACAATCTGGTTAAAAACTCCACTGCCATTTCACCTAAACACCTCCATGCTTCCACAGGTATGTCATCTGGACCAACAGCCTTTTCATTCTTCATCCTCTTCATAACTATCCTTACTTCCTCCTTGCTAATCCATTGCACTTCATGATTCACTATCCCCACATCATCCAACCTTCTCTCCCTCTCATTCTCTTCATTCATTAACCCCTCAAAGTACTCTTTCCATCTGCTCAACACACTCTCCTCACTTGTGAGTATGTTTCCCTCATTATCCTTTATCACCTTTACCTGCTGCACATCTTTCCTAGCTCAGTCCCTCTGTCTAGCCAATCGGTACAGGTTCTTTTCTCCCTCCTTAGTGTCCAACCTTTCATACCACTCCTCATGCCCCTTATCCTTAGCCTTCACCACCTCTCTCTTTGCGATGCACCTCATCTCCTTATATGCCTGTCTACTTTCTTCATCTCTCTGACAATCCCACTTCTTCTTTGCCAACCTCTTTCTCTGTATACTCTCCTGTACTTCCTCATTCCACCACCATGTCTCCTTGTCATCCTTCCTCTGTCCAGATGTCATACCAAGCATCTTTCTAGTCATCTCCCTTACTAGCTCTGCTGTAGTTACCCAGCTATTTGGTAACTCTTCACTGCCACCCAGTACTTGTCTTAACTCATCCCTGAACTCGACCTCACAATTACCCTTTTTCAGTTTCCACCATTTGATCCTTGGTGCTGCCCTCACACTCCTCCTCCTCTTCTTGATCACCAACGTCATCCTACAAACCACCATCCTATGCTGCCTAACTACACTTTCCCCGGTCACCACTTTACAGTCTCCAATCTCCTTCAAACTGGCCCTCCTACATAAGATATAATCCACCTGTGTGCATCTTCCTCTACTCTTGTATGTCACCCTATGCCCATCCCTCTTGTTAAAAGATGTATTCACCACAGCCAAGTCCATCCTTTTCACAAAATCCACTACCATCTGACCTTCTGCATTCCCTTATTTAACACCATACCTACCCATCAGTTTCTCATCCCCTCTGTTCCCTTCACCAACATGCCCATTGAAATCTGCTCCAATCACCACTCTCACACCCTTGGGTACAGTCATCACCACTTCATCCAACTCACTCCAAAATTTTTCTTTCTGATACATCGCACACCCAACTTGTGGAGAATATGAACTAACAGCATTCATCATTACACCATCAATTTCCAGCTTCATAAACATCACTCTATCTGACACTCTTTTCACCTCCAAAACACTCTTAGCATACTGTTCCTTCAGGATATCTCCTACCCCATTTCTCCTCCCATCCACACCATGATAAAACAATTTGAACCACCTCGTATACACCTAGCCTTACTCCCCTTCCATCTGGTCTCTTGCACACACAATATACCAACCTTCCTTCTGTCCATCATATTGGCTAGCTCTCTCCCTATACCAGTCATACTGTCAACATTCAAAGTTCCAACCCTCACTACCACAGTCCTAGCCTTTCTCCTCTCTTCCTGCCTTCGGCCATGCCTTTCACCTCTTCTCCTCCTTCGGCCAACAGTAGCACAATTTCCACCAGCACCCTGTTGGCTAACAGTACTGATGGCGGTCGTTGTTAACCCGGGCCTCGACCGATCCGGTATGTAAATATTTACTGCTGTCCACATAAGTAATTTGCTGAAGTTTTACGCCGGATGCCCTTCCTGATGCAACCCTCCCCATTTATCCGGGCTTGGGACCGGCACAAAGAAATGCACTGGCTTGTGCATTCTCAGTGGCTGTGTTAGCTTAAAACATTCTACTAAATGTCTTTTTTACAGCAGTATAATAAAAACAGTCAGTGCCATGCATTTTTGCTAAAGAAGTTACAGCTTTACCATGGAGTAAGGGGGTCAGGAACCGTAGCCAGAGCCCTTGGTCAACTTCATACTGTTTACATACCCGCTCAAACATATGAATAAAGCTATCAAAATTATCCCCCTCTTTAAACTGTGGAAGAAATTTACTGACCTTTTGTGCTTCTGGGGTCTGGTTACTCCCTTCCCCATTACCTCCATGACTCTGGCGAAGAGTCAGCATTTCCCTCTCATGCTTTCTCTGCCATTCCTGTTCTTCAGCTTCTAGGCTCCTCATTTTCTCGGCTGCTTCCAGTTCCATACGCCTGGCCTCCAACTCAAGTCTCTTTAGCTCCAGCTGGATTTTTAAGTCCACTGCAGAAAGATTGAGCTGTCCATTCTCCGAGGATATTGTATCTCCACTGACAGTCTGATTGTCCTCCAGGCTGCTGTTTTCTGATGCAGCTGTAACCACGGCTGCAATCAAGTCTGCGTTAGTCAGGTTTCCATGCACCAGTCCCTGAGCCTGGCACATCTCCACCAGCTGGCTTCTTGTCAGCTTTCCATACTCTTCCGCTGACATGCTGCCTGCTCACCCTGACTAACACTAAGCTAACAAAAGAAATAAAACAATTGTGATCTGAATTCTAAGTATACACTGCATGGCTGTTTTAAAATACAAAACACTTTTAGAGATCACTGTACATAAGCTACAGGAATTTGCTCTACCCCACATCACTGCAAGCCAATTAGTATGTGAAGTAGATCCCACCACTGTCAAACACGTGTGACGACTGTGCCCTGGCCCAGCAATCAAGGAGCCGCAATCCTCACCACTAACACCAGGGAGGTCATCTCCTAGAAGAGGAAAGGATAACTACTACACACAGTAAAGTACAATTTCCCTTAAGTGCACACAGAGATCACAGTCAGTCTGGGGCTAGTTGCTTCCTTACTCACCAGGTCCCCAATAAGACTCCACACTGACCCAGCTATAAGGTCCAGGTCTCAGCCTAACTGGGCAAGCTAAAACCTCCAGTACCCTCTCTGTCCAACCAGTGCTTCATGTCCCTGCCAAGTAGCTGACACAACACACACACACACACTTTGAGATAAGTATTTATACAACTTTACAGACACTCCTGGGAAAGACTAACACAGATTCTCCAACTGTGCCCCTTTACCCAGACTATATGGTATTAATTACTGCCACCACCCAGTTAATAATATCAGCTACTAAAGGGCCCTTAAAAGGGTGTCCAATTATTACTGTGCAATATTAATATCCAATGGTAGTATGACTAACAATCAAGGCTTACTTTAGAGTGGCCTATTACAATAACCTCTATAAATATGCAATGTACTCTAGAGCTTATCTCTACACAAATCAGCCACAGGTAGAAGGTTTTCAAAATATTTAATAATAAATAATTAAAACACAAGACAAAACTACTGCACCACAGTGATATCTAAGAGTTCAGAGATCACACAGGAACTTAAAATAATACAGTAGGACAGGTTTGAGTTCAAAGAAAAATACCTAATTAATCTTTACTAGCTTTAACTATTCCTAAAAGAAATCACAGTGCTAAAACTTACATGTGAGCACAAGGCAGAGTGCTAAGTTAGATGTCCAAAGTCAAAATGCTTTTCAGTCTCTTGTGAGAAATAGTATTTAAACATTACTAACAAACATGTCTCTAAGGCCCTCCCAAAATTAGATTATTTTTGACACTTAGGTTTTCCCAGTATTCATATTGCATCATCTTAACACCTGGTCTGAGTTCTCAGGCCACAAACTGCATTATTTAGCAATCTAACACCTCCTCAGAAACTTACAACTATACAAGACATTTTGCATGTATATGCTAGCAGAAACCAGAGCAATAAAGCACCTTCCACATCTAAATTCTAGACATAAACTTTAGCCTTAAAACAATGGGCATGAAATCTTCAACCAGCCACCCTGGGGCTGGATTGTAAAACATTAAAGAGTTTCATAAGATCTTTTCAACTTAAAAGGCCACATTTAAAATACTTGGCTTGGTTTTCGTTACAGCAGATGGCAATGTTGCAACAATCTTGAAGTTCACATTTTACAGTATTTTCTTACATTTAAAAACACAATCCTGTATTTTACATTTATTTATACAGTTGATAGAATTATGTATCAAATTCTATTTGACTAGGCTGACAGCCTTCACCCATCTCTCCCCAATCATCACAACCAACACTGTTTATAAAGCTCTTGCTGCTGGCCTACTAACTTTTATACTACTAGACCTAGCAAAAGCTTTTGATATGGTGTCCCAGTCTAAATTACTTCTACAACTTGAGACCATAAACTGCTCCCCACATACTCTAACCTAATTCCATAACTATGTACAAAACAGAAAACAATCTGTTACATGGCAAAGCAAGCAATCAAAATACCTAATCAACAAGACAGGTGTCTCCCAAGGGTCTATTCTTAAGTCCTTGCTTTTTAATATATTTATTAACAATCTCCATAAAGCATCCCTGCAAAGCACACTCATGCAATACATTGACAATTCGACAGTAATCACGTCCTCTAACAACTTTTCAGATCTCCTAAAGTTAACACAAAACACATTTACTTCCATCGAATCCTGGCTTAATGAGGCTCAACTGCTACTTAATCCCAAAATATCAAAACTCTTACTTTTCTCTTCCAAACCTCTAACTCTAGACTTTAAAATATTCTCTCAAAACAATACAGAAACTGAAATTGTAAAAACATCTAAACTACTTGGCATCACAATTCATGATAAACTATCTTTTGAAAATCACATACGCAACGCAATCAAAAAGACCCATTTTAAGCCTGGTAAGCTCTATAGGCATAAACTCGATTTGGCAAGTCTACCAAGTTAAAGCTAGGAAATAGTCTACTTCTACCCTCCCTCCTCTACAGTTGCCCCATTTTCACTAACCTACACACATCTTTCCTGAACAAACTGCAGTCGTACTGCTGTAAAATAGATAAGTTTGTCTCTAACATACCAACTTGCACACATCACTGCCTGGCTATTAAAACTTTAAACTGGCTTGAATTCCCTCATTACCTATATTACTCCCAACTTACTCTTACCCACAGATTGCTATACAACCCAAAGTACTGCCCATACCTTCAAACACAAATACAAACACACACCTCGATTTGGAATCTTAGGTCTTCTAACAAACAACTGCTCACCATAACTAAACCCAACAAAAGAGTTGGACAATGTCTCTATTCCCATGCCATTGCTAAACTTTGGAATGCGCTCCCTCTCTCTATTACCCAACTAGACTCTATAAAAACATTTCAATCTGCACTGAAAGAACACTACCTCACACTATCTCAATAACCATGCCTCTTCCTATAATCACATGATTAAATCACCTTAAATATTTTATTTTTGGCTACAACACCCAACAGATATTTTACAACCTTAAATATATCAGCAGTAATTCTCTATTTGTCTTCATTTTTACTTCTGTAACTGAATAAACAGAATTACTTAAACACTATTTTACTTCTGAGACTGTATAAACAGAATTACTTAAACATTAGCACACTGGATTGAATGTTCTTTTTTGTATATTTCTGCTGCAATTTGTAAGTCTTTGTATCTCTGCTAAAATTGCAATCTGTAAAACCTTATATTGACTATCAAACTTAAACTGATGTTATATAAAAGTTTCTGTAATTGTATGAAGCTTTTCTTCACAGGCCTCCACTGAAAATAGGTCCTTGGGCCCAGTGGACTTTCGCAATCAAAATATGTCAATAAATAAACAAATAAAAACATAAATAATTAATGAATGAATGGATTGCCTTCCAACAAGGAATAATAATTTGGGCTGGGCATAGGAACATTGTTTCCTCTCCAAATGAGGTTTCAACAGTCCCCTGGAAGAAATATCTGTTGCCTTGTGGAAAATTTCTTAAAAGCTTTACTTCAAAATTTGGTGTGGTTGATGCACATGTTGTGTTAAGCCTGTCACCATGCATCTTTATTCATTATTAATACAGCTTAAGGGTGTTTTTCAGAACAGATAGATAGTTATAACACTGGAGCATGCTCATTATTTATTCTTAGTGATGGTTTCCCCTATTCAGATTTCTCACCATACTTTTTTACCGTTGGATTTACAGTTTTCCCAATGTATCTTTTAGGAAGTAAAGAATAACTTAAATTACTAGTGGTGTGCCACAGGGCTCAGTGCTGGGACCACTCCTGTTCAGAATATACTTCTCTGAAGTCAAAGCTAATGTGGAAGACCACTGGATGACAAAGTTTGCTAATGACTGCAAGCTGGGGGCAATTACTGAATCCTGCAATGATGCAGATATCCTTCAGGAAGGTCTACATCAGACAAATGATCAGTGCCAGAACCATGGCCTAAAACTAAATGCAAAAAAAAATGCATTAGCATACCCTTTTGGAAGTCACATTCCCCTGCAAATTGCAATATCTATAGCACACTCCTAACAGTAGACTCAGTAGTGATCTAGATAGTAGCCTGAACTTTGACCGCCATCTTTCCACAGTCATGAGGAAGTCATTCTATGTGGCACAACTTCTAAGTAAAGGAATGTCATCCAGATCCAAGTAAATTAAAGTCATGTTGTACTCATCACTCATTAGACCAATAACTGAGTACAATGCGCCATTTGGCATGTACTTGATTAGGCACTTATAGCAACTGGAGAGATCTCAGAGGCTCCTCACAAAGAAAATATAGGCTGTAAACACCATGTCCTATGCAGACATACTAAAATCCTTATCACTTTACTCTGTCTCCTACCGACTATTAAGGGATGATCTATGCCTGACCTACAAAGCACTCACAAATCCAGCCCTGATGGAGCTGCTATATATCCACAATTCAAATAGCATGAGGGTCGCCCAATCTAGGGATCTAAATTTAGTCAGCAAATCAAAGAAAACATGCTGAAGAGAGAGATACATGTCTCAGAGATTGTCCCTTCTTTGAAATAGGCTTCCCATTTGTATTAAGCAGAGCCCTTCCCTGGCCTTCTTCAAATGGAGTTTGGATCAGTGCTGTAGTGCCTATGTCTCTTTTAGACAGGGGTAATCTGTAAGATACTCAATGCATAGGCACAAATGCATGCCGTCCTCTTGCCCCTAGGGACCATATATTGGGTAAAATTGGGTTATATTGGGTTATACTGACTAGGCTTGTAAGGCTCTTAAGCTCTTAAGATGTTAGCATAGTAATCTCCTATGAACCTATGAATAAATATAATTCTATGTGAAAATGAGGATGTTACAAATTCAGTAAACAGAATTTGTCAGCAGAGGGTGGAGCTTCTTGCTACAAAGAATGGCTAAACAGCAGAGGATTCAATTATTTTTAAAAAATCCCTAATTTAACCTTCTACAAGCCCATACAGAAGCAATTACGAAAGCACATGCCTATACTCAAACTTCTTTATAAAGAGCTATGCTCTATACAAAAGTTTGCAACCCTCAGGAAAACATTTATTTTTTTAATACTTTATAAAGAAGAGGAAGCTAGTTGAGCATTAAAACTTAAAAAAAATTGACCCATCCCCAAATTTTTGGAGATGAGACTCTGCCAACAAGAATCTGAAAGGTATATAAACCAAGTCAAACAGCAAAGTAAAGGGGAAACTCCACACGATTTATTGAGGTTTTTGTGAAATACTATTCTAATTTATACTCTGATCATATAGATGTATCACGTGAAACACAGGAAGTAAAGGGAATTATTTGTCTTCCATTCTTCTTAATGCACTTTGTATTGAGGAGGTTGATAGGCTGTAGCTCTTATCATACCACAAGATCTCTTAGAACTGGTAAAACAACTGGCTTCTGGGAAAACCTCAGCATCATATACTCTTCCTTTCAAGGTTTATAAATAGGAAGGAGAGGATTTTGCTCAACTTTTTACAGTAATTAATAATGCTCTACTAAATGAAGTCCCTCCCCCTTCTTCATGAAAGGAAGCACTTATAATAATAAATCTCAAACCCAGAAAAGATCCACCCCTCCAGATGTCATATAGAACTGTATCTATCTTAAATCATGGCTACTAACTTGTTTATGTCTTTTCTAGCATATAGATTGGCTAAACTCCTTCCCATATTAGTCCACAGGGATTATCAGGGTTTACACAAGGAAGAAACACCTTTGATAACTTAATTAAGTCAGCTCTTATAACTGAAAAAGCTTCAAACTCGCACCATTCCTTACTTGTGGCCATATGATTTCCTGAAGTTATTTATTGATGTTATCTGGTCAGTATAGTGTTTCTACACATCATTTCTTATACAGAGGTGTACAGGGCAAGGTTGCCCATTTTCCCCTCTGCTGTTTTTCCTTTAACTAGAACTGCTTGCAATTAAATTGGGGGAATTACCTTTAACTGGTTACTTAATAAATGGAACAGAATTTAAGCTGTCATTATATGCATATGACCTGCTGATATGTCTCTCTAATAAGGAGGAACATTTGGAATTACTCTTTTGTAAGCTTCTTGCTTTTGGTCAAATCTCTGGTTACAAAATTAAGTAATTTAAGACTAAATTAAAATAAATCACACTCTGTCTCACACAGTGTTGTCCCATTTTCCCTTTTTAAATAACTCAACCAGTATTACTGATTTGGGAGTTTAGCATGGTCCTCCATTGTCTAAATCTTTGAGGACACCTATGAAGATCTAGCAATGTCTTTTAGCTTTTCCTGGTTAGGAGTCATCACAGCAGATCACTGGTCTGCAGATTGATTGGCAGTGG
Organism: Protopterus annectens; assembly: GCF_019279795.1. NCBI lineage: Eukaryota > Metazoa > Chordata > Ceratodontiformes > Protopteridae > Protopterus > Protopterus annectens. The sequence continues at coordinate 72,025,968 of NC_056725.1, forward strand.
TGTTTTTACAGTGTCGAGTTGCCAGCCCAGTGCCCAACCTTCACAGAAGGCACATCCACCTACCTGCATGTCTTTAAAGCTCACTTGACTGAAGACTCTGCACAAAAGGTGCTCCAGCTGAAAATCGAACCGGAGAACATCTTGCTGTGAGGTGACAATGCTAACCCCTGCACCACCACAGCCACCTATATTGATCTAATTAACAAAATAAAAAGGTACTGTGATGACTGGAAACCTCTATGCAGTCATCACATATTATTATTGCTGTCTCTTGGTTTGTTCTCCTGTTGATTCTTTAGGTATCACAAGCCTTGCCAGTACCAGCCCCTAGTCAGTTCTGGAATAGCGCTCGTTGTCATTTGAGACAGTTCATTTGGGCAGGGGACAAGCCTCATATATGTTGACATCATCTTTCCTTTCCCCTTATGCAGGGTGGATTGGGGCTTTCTGATCCTATTGCTGCCAGGCTGACAGCTTTTGATGAGCTAGTTAACCCAGACCAGGAAGCAGCTTGGTGTAGTATACTGAGAAAATAGTATACTGAGAAAATAGTATACTGAGAAAATAGTATACTGAGAAAATCCCTCAGTTGGAAATGCTGCAGTTTAAGAAAAAAATCATAGTTCAGGCTTTATTCTTCCATTCTGATAGCTCTGGTAAAAGGACTGTGGGACAGTTGTACACTACCAAATGGGTCAGAGCTTTCTACCAACTTAAAGTACCAGGAACCAGAGAATCGGGGTTCAAACAGCTACTAAGGAACTGACAGCCTGCAGAAATGTGTGTTTGTGAAGTCAGTTGGTAAAAAGAGGGGACTCCTTACCTTGGGAATCTTTTAAGACCTGATATAAATTAACTGATCAAAAATTAGATCTCTACAGGAGGCTTAAGCACAAGCTGCAGTCTGTTAAATTAATAACAATCTAAACTACAGTTAAGCTTGGATGGGTGTCCTGGCAGTTACATGTTAGAGGGTCAAATTATGAAAATAAAGGGACTATGAGCCTATTGTATAAAATTCTCATTACCCCCAACGGGATGCGCTTGATGAGTATTGTGCTTAGTTTGGAACAGCACGTAAGCATTCAGATTGAGGACATTGGCTGAAAATTATTTTAAGACCCATATATGTTACCTGCTCAAGAAAGTTTAGAGTTTTTAGATAACATTCCAATTTACATATTTTTACACACCTTATAAACTGTATAAGTTATATCCTAACATGTCCCCTAAGATGGAGATGCATTAGTGGAGACATTGGGGATTGTTTGCACATATTCTGGAGCTGTCAGTCTCTGGATGACTTTAAAAATCTTCTTCAGATGGTTGCCATCCTATTATGGCCTAACCAAATACAGATTACTAAAAAGACTTATTTCTTAGGAAACATCTCCACTTTGCCCTTAGTGTCTCCCTAGTTCAGTCTTCTGAACCTTCTTTTGTTACTTGCCAAGAAATATATTACTAAACTTTGGAAGCCAGCAATTTTGCCAGACTTCCAACACTTACAGAAAGAGATAGATGCTTTATCAGAGTTGGCTTCATCCGATTCTCATTAACAAATGAAAGCTGGAGAAAGTGGTCATTATGGATTACTCTTGTTTCTAATAATTATGATAATTTCTTTTACTGTGAATGCCTTATTAGAGCCCAATGTCAGGTGTAGTTACTAACAATACAAATCTTTTTTATTTTTCTTTCGTATGCAGTTGTTTCTGGTTGTTTTCAGTATGGTACCTATCAGCTTGTAAATATGTTCTATTATTTGCTTGTTAAAATAAATGTATTTTAAAAAAAGAATCAGGAAAAAACATCAGCATTGTTGGATTCATTCAACCCAAAGCATCTAATGGTCATGGTAACTAGATGCTAATCTATAAATTCACTTTAAAGTTCCTCTTTAGCATTTGGCAAAAAAATCTTTAGGTATGGGAAAATCATCTGCAAGATATTTAACAGTGAGCTACCCAAGTAATTTAGAGCCAGAAAGAAGCAGACTGAATTACAAATAGTTTACGTTGTGTATCAACTAACTGTGCAAATCTGATGCCTGGCATATCCATGCTAAATGCTTTGTTAGTATAATGTATTGCAGTAGCAGGAATTGCACTACAGTTACTTAAGGAAAGTTCTTTATATCCTGCAATGACAAAAAAAGTAAACATAGTTTCCAACTGTGGTTAATACTTAGAAAAATATAAATAAATGTGTTTATAAGCAGCATATATACAGTTCCTTCTATGTGTTGACTGGCATATTCCACATTAAGAAAACAGACCTGCACAATACAGTTCTGTCTCTTATCCCAGAAAGTATAACTGGATTAGAATTGAATTACTATAACTGTTGTATCATTGTATATGTATTGCCCTAATATATTTTCAAATGTATATTGATTTATATGAGAATCATAGTGATGCAGGGGTCAGTCATATGACTCCACAAAGTCATATAACACAGTGTAGGACAATGAAGTGCATGCTAAAACACTTGATGCAAAAGCAGTGTAAAAGTCTACATTGACATTGGATGTGTACACATTGTGTTGTCTGATAATCTTTTGAAGAAGATGGCATTGGGTGATAACTGCAGAGAATAACAGACGAGCTGCAAAACTGTAGTAAATCCAGTAACCTGAGTCAGTAATAGAAACAGCATCGGTTACTGTACTAAGCACTGTGAGGGCAGGGGTCTGGGTCTCGATTGATACAATCTGATCTAAATATTTTAAGAAGTTGCAGGTACCATGATATAGTTTAATACCTTGGTTGAATTAATATTGCATAACATTAAAAACTACAATAAAATAATTTGTTTGAATAACAGAGACATTTTTTCAACCAGCTGGTCCATCATGTTTCAAGTGTAACATGACCGATAATCTTTTTCCCATTTAAGTTTCTCTCCACATTTTGTCAAAATGAATGAGATATACACTAGACAACAAAAATCAGACCATCTGCATGGAAAAAAAAACACACACATTATCTAGAACATAAATGTATGTAGTTCACAAGACCACCAGTATACTACTCAATGCAGCTTGAGGTTGCCACCCCTCCATTTTTTTTCCGGACTATCCGGAAATCAGACTGATTCTCCGGTAGTCCGGAAAACACTGTACAAACTCTAGTATTCTGTTTCAAAAAGGAAACAGACTATCGGTGTTTGTAAATCGGCTGATTTACTATGCTTTTTTTACAGAAAAGCATAGTAAATCAGCCAAAAGCAGGCAGCAGGAATGAAAAAGAGGGTTTTCCCACCGAGTGATGTCATCGCGACATCACAAAATGGGCAGAATGTGGGCGGGAGAGGGGGTGGGGTGGGTGGGTTTACTGATGACGCGAGGGGTGTGGCTTTACTCCGGTTTAAGCCAGGAAGGAAGGTGGCAACCCCAAGCTTGACTATATGATCACTCAGTAAAATACTTATAAGGAATATTGTGCTCAAAATTATGACCAATTGAATTGTGCTGTTACCTCTAAAATATGAAGAATATGCCCAGGTGGATCTACTTCACATTGCCAAAATTTCATAATGCCTACTCCCATATGGCTGACACCATATGATCAACATTTGAAATGTCGACAACAGAAGTAGACTGTAAAAAAAAAAAGAAAAAAGTTCTTTACACTGCTAGAAGGGGGGCACCCACCCGGGGGCTCCGCCCCACACCCCCCCGTAACTTTAATATACCAACTCCTAGATTGCACTACAGTGCAGGAATGGAAATCTTTTCATTCCGCACTGTACTGAGATGCCAGTTCCGTATTGTCAGCATTTCAAATGTCGATCATATGGTTTTGGCCATATGATTGTCGGCATTTTGAAATGTCGGCAATGTCAGGTAGACCCGGCCAAGTAACTCAATTTCTTCTTTTAGTGAGGGCTTAAGTACCATCTGAATTCTGATTGCTCACAAAGCTAGGTCTGCTATTTTAGCAAAACTTTTAACAAGTCATATATTATGATCTGGTAATTCTTTTGTTATGAATATAAATTTCAACATAGTGGAATAGAACTCCTCCAAAATTTCCTTGTCTACCTACTCATAATATGATTTCACGACTCTCCATTACCTATTTTTAGGGTTTCCTTGTTGAAATATGGATGTAGACTGTGGTGCAGCAAAGACCAGTTTAAAATGTTTATTTGAATGGGGAGAAAGAATCAGTGTCATCTTGATACCACCTATATTTAAGAGAGGACGGAGGGGTGGGTGGATTAGTGAAACTTCCAGTGCGGGAGCTCAGTTAGCCACCTACAAAGTACTTTGTTTGGACACTACATACCAACAATGTATTAGAAACCTAGATCCTTAGGAAAAACAGAAGTGAATTGTGGATTAATGTCGTTTAACTACTACATTTTTGAAACAGATTTTCCATATATAACTGTCATCATTACTACTCACAAATAAGTTATCAACAGTATGATTAACTCCATAAAGATTAAAAGAACTCAGCAAGAGATACTCTGACACTAATTTAACTCTGACACTAGTTTAATCTGATTTTCAGTTAAAGAGCTGACTCACAATTCTAATACTCTATATACTTGGCTTCACAATATCATCTTTAACAGAGCAGAAAAGGTAATAGAAGATATAGCCCTGAAAGACATATACAACTGAGGCTAACTTCAGTCTGAAGAGCTGACCTAGTGCCAATCTGGTGGGGCAATAGCTCCAGCAATTCCTGTTTGAATAGGAGGTCAGAGACAACTCTGAAATGAAGACACCAGTGTTACTGTAAATAAATTTTTACCTGGGGGAGGAGTAGAAATTCTGATAGCCGGAACATATTCTCAACCCAGCTTGTTTTTGTGTCCCTTGTTTTTTTGTTTGTTTGTTTTTTGTTTTTTGCTACAGAGTCATTTGAAAATTATGCAATTTTTTAAACAGGTCCACCCTTCATAAATACATGGCTGCATACATAGCAGAATCCAACGCTATAGAACTCAGGTTTAGACTGCAAATGTAATTCCTTGTCATGCACAGGTCATAACTCTAACTTGTCGATTCCATGAACTTTAATTCCAACTTGTTTCAAATTACCTTTTAGAAACTATGGCCAGTATTCATAGTCAGTTATGCAAATGCACCAAGGCTATCTGCAATGTTCGTGGACAAGCACAGCTGAACTGTGAGTCAGTGAGGCCATTTACGCAATGACCTCGATTGTGCCTATTCAAATGTTGAAATAATGATGGAAATGAGGAATGATGTAAATCTTCACATACAACTGAAGTATGTTCTACACCATTTGCATTTCACAGTCATATTTTCCTGCTCTTCCACGCAGGTCACAGATGTGCTATATAAAGAGAAGTCTCACCAAAATATCAGAGTTGCAATCAGTGAAAATGCTATCAGTTGCTGTGAGCTTTGCTATTTCTAGGTGTGAGTTCCTTTTCTTTGCTGGCTTTTAATGACTTGCTACATCATCTCTGATTAGAACTTTGATAATCAGGAAATCCTTTATAGGTTAAGAGTAGCCAGGGACTTTATAAGTGTCTTAGTGGTTCTGTTTGACCTCCGTAGGAAGACTGGAGGAATGCATGGACCTCTTATACCTGTGAACACAAATGTATGTATAGCCCTCACTTTACTTGCTACAGGCACCTTCCAGAGATAGATTGTGGATACTGGGGATCTCACAAGCTTCTGCCTCGAGGATACTGCAACAGTTCCTGGATTTTCTCACCAGAATGGACTAGCAGTTTCCAAAAATCAAAACTAAATAAGGATCACTTTATGTAGCTTCCAACAAAGGGCAGACAGCAGCTCAGTCAACTGCCTACACAGGACTTTCCTTCTACACCATCAGAAACCAAAGTTTCAACATGACAGGATGACTGATTGTTATGAACAAATATCATGCTATTTCTGTCTTTTCTTTTCTTTCTGTTTTTTTTTTCTGCAAGCCCAACTGTTCTGACATGTTAATAAAGTAGCCCATTCAACAAAACATATAGAAATGCCAGCACCGTGTTAGCCTTTAACAAGTAAAACAAAGCAATATACTAAAATAAAATATTTATATGTTTTATGCTGAAATGTGCAAGTGTATTTTTTTACATGTCTAATGAAGAGTAAATAACCAGTTAATACTCATCCAGTAAAGGTAAACCTAAGTCAGAGTTGCTGTTTTTTTTAATAGGCATTCCTTGTACTTCACTTATACTGTCTGCTTTTGAAGTCTAATTCTTTATGGCAGTATTTTGGGAAAAAAAATCTACAGCTATCTTAGCAAGCCAGTTGACCACAACTGATAAACCGTAGTTGTAAGTTGCCTGCAAAATAGGTATCAGTCAGTAAAATGGCACTCCATGCTGTCTCCTTACCTCCCAGTCACCATCAGTGTATCACAAGGCTCTGTCCTTGGTCCCCTCCTCTTTAACATTTTCACCAACACCCTCTATATGTCCACACAACAGGCCACCCTAATACAATATGCAGATGATTTCACTCTCATCTGCACATCTGACAACATGGTACACCTCCAAAAAATTGCTCAGGAAGCTTTAACAATCACTGAAACATGGCTTTGTAACTCACAACTCATTCTCAACCCCAAAATGACCAAACTACTATTTTTTTCTCAAATCGCTCTCTCATGAAAAAACAAAATTTAAAGTCCTCTGTCTTGATTATACAGCCATTGAAGTCACTTTTCATAGCAAACTATTAGGGGTGATAGTGAATGATAATCTTACAATCGATCAGCATATACAAAATTGCATAAGAAAAACTTATCAAAAACTAGGGATGCCTTACAAACCCAAAAACTTTCTCTCCAATGCAACTAAAGCTACACTTGCCACTACTTAACTCCTTCCTGCTCTTCTTTATTGTGCTCCTTTCCTTACTAACCTCCAGGCTTCATAACAAAGTTGCTAAATTTGCAGCACATACCCCTTTCAGAACCCACCACTGTAGAGCACTGAAAAGCCTAAACTGGTTAGAACTGCCACATCAACTATCATACACAACTTCTTACCAACTATAAAATTATGCAGCATCCATCTGACTGTCCGGCACTAAAAACATTCTACACAACTATGTTCCCAGTCAGTCATTGTGATCCAGTGAGCAAAAACTCCTGTCTACAAACCTAGCAAATCTGCTGGGCATTGTCTGTACTCGTACAAGGTTGTTAAGGCCTGGAACTCCTTACCTGTATCCATCAGGTCTATACATACCCTTCCATCTTTCAAAACCACTCTGAAAGACTTCCTAGCTAAAATCTGGCTCAATTCTTGCTCAAAACCAGGATAAACTATCCTTAAATGTGAACAAGTACCTTTTCATTCCTTATACCTCCTTACTCTCCCTTCTTCACTTACTTCCTTAGTGCTATCAAATTTTCTCCCCTGACTTTTTCCTCTAAATATATCATAAGCCTGTTTTCCCTCATTTCTTATTGAAATTCATATTTGTATTAGACTAACTTACCTTTAATTTCTCTGCAAACTGTGTAATTTTTTCTAAATATTAAATAATTGTCATATACCTTGTAGCGATTCTTAACCAATGTTTGTATATCATGTATAATTTGTTATAATTATTTAAACTGCAGATGTTTTTGTTTTATTTTTGAATATTGTAAAATTATTGTTCTTAAAATGTTTAGTAATAATTTACAGCTTTTCTCACCAGGCCTGTACTGAAAATAGGCTTCTACCCAGTCAGGCTTTCCTAGTAATCAAATATCAATCAATCAATCATTAAATAAATAAATATCTAGCATGCCATCTGCTTCTGTAATTGCCATTACAGAAATATGATCAAACCAGAATGCAGCAAAATATGAAGCAATTAAAGGAAAGTGAAAGGAAAAAAGAAATGTATTTCCCCAAAAAATCTAGTTTCACCTTTACTTAAAGTTCAACATAGGAATAAGATTCAGTCAAGCCTACACAGTCGTTTTTCACCATGTGCGAGTCATGGCATGATGTGCACATGGGCAGAAAAAGTTTTAGATTCAGTAATCACTGTGTAGATGCACACACCCCAGTGCAAACAACGTAAGCACCGTGGCCTGCTAATTACAGGATAAGCAGCTGAATTACATGCTAATTAACTAATCTAACACAGCTGCGCTATTCAACAAGCTATAAAGCATCTGTGTAGACTCCATGCTGGTTTTCCCTACAAATTCCAAAACTTTTGGAATACAGCCATGTAAAGGAGTCTACACTAACAGAATGTTAGGGGCTGCTGCCACTTTAATTCATTTGTATGTACTACAGGCTGAAGCCAATTGTGCTGCTGCTGCTGATAATAGGCCTATTCTGAGAAAAATAGAGTTTTCAGGTCCCATATGACTTTTCACAAGTTACAAGATGTGGAAATTGTAGAGTGTTACAGGTTGAACAGGGACACACTACAGGAACTCCGTGAGCTCTGCCGTCCTCAACGCAGAGCCAACCAAGGGGAAGCCATCCCAGTGGAAACAAAGGTATGTGTAGCCCTTAGAATATTAGCTACAGGTACCTCTCAGAGACCAACAGGTGATATGCTGGGGGATGTCACAGGCATCAGCATCTAGGATCCTCCACCATTTCCTGAATGCTATGCTCCACACATGCCAGTGACCACATATATTTTCTCCATAGCTCTGAGGAGAGGGTCAGAAATATGCAGGAGTTCTACCATGTAGCACACTACCCTGAAGTACTGGGTGCTATAGATTGCACACATACAGAAATGAAGACACCACCTGGGGAACAGAGTAGCCTCTACATTAACAGAAAGGGTTACCACTCTATCAACTACAAAGTCATGTGTAATGCCAAGGGAATCATCATAAACATGTGTGCTGGCAACCCCATGATGACTCACATATCGGGCACACCTCCTCCTAGATTGGCTGATTGTGCTATTTAACTGAATGAATGAGATTGCTAACATGGGATCTGAAGAAGGTTTTAAGACCAAAAGCACTTATCCCATTTCAATATTTTATGTTTCACTTATTTGATATTTCATGGGTTTAACTTGTTTTAATTTGTTTTGTTAAATAAACCTTTGACCATGGTGTAGCAGCTCTTCATATTATTGGATTAAGTGTTAGATGTAAGGTTGTATATGTAAGTAAATAGCACACAAGTCACAGATTGTGTTCCTTCACATCCAACCTCCCCTTCATTTTTTGGCAGCTGCATATGATATTATTTCCACTTAATATCCTCTCACATTTAAAGGCCGATGATATAGAATGGCTTACACAATGCATGTCTCAACTTACTGCTTAGATACATGAAGAATGACCAAAAACACAGAAATGTAAGACAGAGCTGTATATTTGCAAGCAATAATAATGACAGGTTGTATGATTACTAGGTGCACTACATCCAAAACTACTAAATGTACAAATAATACTAGTATGGTTTCATATCACTGTAGACACTGTTGTAGTTGGTTGTGTGCATATTGAGTTAAGTTCCTTACTGCAAAGCTGATTGTGTGGCAAAGAGGGATAAGACACCCATCCTGTGTTCTGAAGGTACATTGGCATGAGAATTCAAATCCAGACCTATGAAGTAATATCTTATGTCTAATAACATTTTCTAGTGGGTATGTCATAAGTTGTTTTTCCTCATTTCAACTAACTCTCCCTTTTCTTTCCTTTTTTTTTTTTTTATTGGCCAGTGTTTGCGTGATGTGCCATTTAGCACAACCATGGGAGACAAAGAAAAATTAATGTCAAGTTTGGCTGTGTTTATCTCATTTGCTCAGAGTGCAGCAGTGTACAAACTGGACAAATGGATTGCCCAGGAAGCAGACAGGACCCAGACAGCCAAAAATAGAAACTGGATGCATTCAATTACTACTATTGAGCATCACACAAACCTGATAAGCAATGTTGTGCTGTGGCTAACAGTGAGACCTTAAGAATGCTTAGTAAAATAGGGAATGTTGTGTAACTAGTCCTATGGCAGCCGGTGTTAAGTGTAGGGCTGGAGTACAGCTGGTCCTGAGTTCTAGTATAGGGTGTGCATACTTCATTTTTACTTTGTGACATTGCAGTTTATAGCAATGAACTGCAACATAGACAAGTGTCAGCCTTCCTGTTGCAGCAGGTGTAAGTGTATGACTGCTTAACACATGGTTCTGGGTTTGAATACAGCATATTCCATGCACTTTTACTGTTATTCCACTTACTATTATAGCGACTCTCACTTATAACACTTGACATGGTGTAGCTGATACTAATTATATGTATGAGGGCTGAGGCACTAGTATTGTGTCAGTTATGTATTTATTTATCTATGTATTATCACATTTATTCCTCAAATGTATGACTGTGGGTATATTGTGTACTATATTACCGTAAGTATATTTCTGCCAAGGCCTACACATTTGTCTAACACACATACATAACTGCCTGTGCATCCAATAATCTTGAATTTGGTGTGCTTGCTACTGTTGTGCTCCACTTACCTTCAAGCAAGCACAGTGCTTGGAGGTGCGCATTGCTGAGCACCATGTCTGCATGATGGTAAGTGGAACACAGCATTTTCAAACAGTGTGCATACTCCCAGTAAATGAGATAACTGGAATTGGCAGGAAACCATCACTGTCCATTGCCCTTGGTTCATAGTAGGCAAGGCAGGCATTTCTGTTGAAGGTGTCAGATTTAGGGTATGGATATGGGGTGTCCAGGAGTCCAGTATTTTATTGGACTCCTAGTTAAACACCACAGTGCCAGGCTTCTGCAGGGGAACTATTCTGGCTCACAGTATAAGTCAAAAGCTTAGAATAGTTTGGTCTGGGCTGTAACCAGTGCCACCGATATCCCGCCATGCACTGTTGACCAATGTAGGCATCACTATAATGATTGTTCTTGACTATAATGACCTATGGCAGAGGAAGAGGGATACCTTTGATGCTAGGATTGAGGAATTTAGGACTGTGGACATCAAATAACTGTGCAAGTATCAACTACAGAGAGTACTTGTAAGACTTAAAAGCTGAATCTAGGCAAGACTGGTATTCATAATGGTAATCTGCTCTATTCTGTTTTTCCCCAGCTGCCATGGACTGCAAGGGCAGTGTAAGAACCCATGGGGCTAGACTGGAAAGGATGAGGGACGAATGTGGTATGTATAGAGCAGAGGAGTAGTGTTATTGTAATAGTAAAAGTTAAAGATAGCTTTTTTATGGTATTTTATAGAGTTGTATCAAACTGAGCATGCATATCTCAACTGTAAAAGCAAGTATGCACATGGTAAGGAGTACTTGCTGTAATCTGTCTTACAGTGTGCATCTGTTAGGAGCTGGAAGTCTTACATGTCAAAGTTCTCTTTTAGGAGGTGGTAGTCTTAAAAGTAAAGGTTAAGATAATATAGTCAAATAATTGTATTAATGTATTGTATGTCACATATGAAGGTACTAATCTTATCTTTTTATTCCTCTCACCCTAACCCTTATCTCTCTTTTTTATTTTATTTTTATTTTATTTCATTTTTTTGCTGTACTTTATTATGTGTCATCAAAATGTGTCCATGTCATCCATGTGTAACACATCATTAAATGCTCCACCGCACAGCAAGATAGACCTGCCATACAGGATCCTATTCCCCCTCCACTGGCTCCAACACTGTTGACCAGCACATCTGTAAGCCAATCTGGCAGCACCACCTCTGCTGCCCCTGCACTACCTTCCCCATCAGATAGTCCCACCAAGGAGACCAGTCCTGTGGTACCCTCTGGGAGCAGTAGCAGAGATGTTGATTTTACCATCCACACCAAGATGCCAGGGATGGTGCATAGCATTGTGTCCTGCACTGTTGGTGCACATCTATGCTGGCTGGAGAGGCTGCTCTCCCTCATTTTATGCAGTAGGAGGTGGAGGAGGTGAAGGAGACTTTAAGTACTAAAGCCAGTGGCTGAGTGAGATGACAGTGATAACAGTCTGGTGGGCGAGGACTCTATATTTCCCATCACCGAGCTTGACGACCATGGGTTCTAGATGTACCCACCTCACCCCAATCATGGAGTCCCCCAACCTTTTGTGTCCATCATTGTCCCTGCCTCTTGTTTTGTCTTGTCTCGTCTGTCAGCAGTTGCTTCCTTACCTACCCAACTTACCTGGCCCAGACCTACGAGCATCCCTTCCCCAACATTCCTCTCTCTCAAGAATACACAAAATTGGTACCTGTCCCACAAATAGGAATCATTCCATACATAGCTCTCAATTTTGCACACGTGTCTTCTTGAAACACTTGATTTGGTCCAATTGGGTATACAACATAAATGAGTTGTGGTCACCGCTCACTCTAAAGGTTGTTGTTGTGTCTTTCGGCTTTTCCCGGTTAGGGGTCACCACAGCGGAACTCCGGTCCGCTAATGATTGGCAGTAGATTTTTACGTGCCGAGTTGCCAGCCCTGATGCACAACCTTCAATCAAGTTATGCCCATTCACGCATGTCTCCACACAGAAGACGCTCTAGCTGAGAATCGAACAGGACAACATCTTTCTGTGAGGCGACAATGCTACCGCAGCACCCAGTCCAAATTCAGTTAATATTCTGCACATATGGTCAGTTTACACTGCCAAAGAAATGGATAGCTATGATTCTTTCCTACCTCCCTCCTGCACATTCTTGGCCCACTTTCCCTTTGTTCTTCCCCCTGCTTGCTCCCCATTTCACTACTTTCCTATCTATCCCATTTTAACACCTTTAATCTGGTCAAAAAATAGAATCACACACAGCACACATACTTAGCAGGGTTTACTATTGAAATGTCGAACGGCACTACATCGACTGTACTATAGTCGAACACGGAAGTTCGAAAATAGTAATGTTGACATCAAAAAAACAATCTAGGAATGGTTTTAACATGGGTCGAGGTAGGTGTTCAGTATTATTCAGAACTACAAACATCTCCCCTACCTTGACCCATGTTAAAACACAGTCCTAGATTGTTTTTTTCTCATCGACATTACTATTTTCGAACTTCCGTGTTCGACTATAGTACAGTCGATGTAGTGCTGTTCAACATTTCAATAGTAAACCACTTAGCAGAAAAAGCAATGGATCCCTTCACTTTTTGGGCTCCATGTCATGATTGTGAGGAGGTGCAAATCACACACCAATACGTAGCAATGGTGAACACAGGTAAAATGCTGTGGTTATCTCTATGCAAGGCTGCTTAACTCCACTGCTCTTTGCCAACACACAGCATCACATCTCATATAAGCAATTCATGTCATTGCATTATCACTCTGTAATGAAAATATTTTAAAGTAATAAATACACCTGTTTTCAAACCCAGTACCATCTGGCCCAAAAAAGGAATGTATCAATGCATTAACATGTGCTGCATAGAGTCACTTAAGCAGCAGGTGCATTTCATAGACTCAATGCTAACTGTCAGGCTTTAGCAATGCAGCTCATATTTCTGCATCACTTATCTATGTACAAACATGTATATCTCGCATATGTATGCACTTTGCTAACCATTGAGCAAACCTGTTGCTTACAGCTCCATGGAAATGTGCATGCTGTCTTACTGCTGTTTACTGTCCATTTTCTGTGTATTATATGAAATTACATGTGGAAACATTGCAAAGTGAGGGCCCTATCTAGTAGTATGTCACATGTTTACAAGACATCCATGTGTTTGCACCCCCCAACCACTGCAACCCTGGGGTCTCATTACTTTCTCCACACAGATATCAACCACACTACAAAATATAATATCAAAAGTTGTGTGCTATGCAATACACATCAATCTGGTAACATGCAGAACTACAGCTATTGAACCATATGCCTAAAAAGCCTTATCTGCAAGGCTAGTGCAACAATCAGCATGAACCATATCCACAGAGGCATAGATGGCCTTCAACACACTTGACCCTACCCATTTTGGTTTTATCAAGGGCAAATCTTGCTTACTGGCCCTTGCTGACTTATTGGATACTGATCACATGACCCAGAGGGTCTTAACAAGACATAACACCTGTGTTGAGTTATCCAAGGCATTTGACATTATCCCTCATTCATGTCATAGTGAAGATTTCCCATATGGCAATTAGACCATAGAGTACTAGATGGATAGCCAACTGTCTCAACAACAGAACACACTCTCAGAGTTGGGAACTGCACCTCCACCACTAGCCCACTGACCAGTGGAATACTACAAGGATCTGTGCTGAGCCCCCAACTGTTTAGGAAATACGTCCTTGATGCACAGGCAACAGTAGATGGCCTGCGGTTTATCAAGTTTGCAGATGACTGTTAACTGGATGCACTCATATAGAGTACCCCAATGATGGTAACATATTACAGAAGAGGCTGACACAGACTAATGATTGGTGTCAAACTTACGGTCTTAACCTTAAAGCATACAATGACTCATTGTCCCCTTTGTCAATGACGTACCCCTGTTAATACATGTTGATAGAAATCTGCACTTTCATCACTATGGCCCATAGTGGTGACACACACAATCTGCATTGTGCACAACATACATATGGACATCACATCCAAGACCAGGGTTGTCATACCTCTGCTGTACTCTACCATTATTACGCCAATAATGGAGTACAATGCTCACATCTGTCTGTACCTCACCAGACACCTGCAGCAATTGGAGAAAACACAGGGTTGTGCCTGGGAGAATCCCACACCTCCAAACACAACATACATGGAAAGACTGACATGCCTGTCACTGTACTCTGTATCATGCAGGCTGCTGAGAGGTGACCTTTTCCTGCCATGCAGAGCAGTCTTAGTTCCTGCTCTTCTGAAAGTGATGGACATCTGTATTTCAAATGGGACAAGAATAATTTGCCCCAAGGTTCTCAACCTAGCCTGTGACATAAACACACCATGCTGGGGAGACAGATGTATATCACAACGATTCACACTCCTCTGTAATAGGCTCCCACTGCATGTGAAGCAGTATGATCCTGTTCAACTGCAATCTTAAATACTGGTTGGGCAATTGTAAAATCACCTCTGGGATGGCAGTTAGGTGCCTCATTGACAGGCCCAGTTGGTGCTGCTCATAAACTTGCTCTGCTAAACATGACCATCCAACTATGCTCAATAAGGGTACTTGCAATTTTACTTAGCTAGGCTTTTAAACACCTTACTGCTATTAGGCTAGTGGCCCCATATGAACCTATGAAACTATGTGCCTATGCAGGCCTCCCAACCAGTTGTCTGCCACATGGCCTGCTAATGTCATCTTCTATATGTTCACCTGCACTCTTGTATAAATCAGACTTGTGACATGGTGCTTGTGTAAACTACTGGGTTCTGTATTCCATGTACATAGATAAGTGGGGGTTATGTTCTCACTGCAGTCCACGTGTGTGTGTGTGTGTGTGTGTGTGTGTGTGTGTGTGTGTGTGTGTGTGTGTGTGTGTGTGTGTGTGTGTGTGTGTGTGTGTGTGTCTAGACAGCAGAACAGAAGTGTATTTCCTACAGTTACTTCTCCAGTGACATAAGATGCCAATATTTTGATACTTGCACATGCTTATGCATCCATTTCATGCAGGCCTCACAACCCCTTGTTTCCTACATGGCCTGCTAATATCATCTACTATAAGTTCACTTGCACTCAGTATAACTCAGACTTGTGCTGTGGTGCTTCTGTAAAGTACTGGGTTCTGTAGCCTCTGCACTTAGTTAGGGGTTCTATTTTCACTGCAGTCAATTGTGTGTGTGTGTGTGTGTGTGTGTGTGTGTGTGTGTGTGTGTGTGTGTGTGTGTGTGTGTGTGTGTGTGAGCTCATGCTTAACATTACAGAGAGCATTTTACACCAGCATGTGGGACACGGTTATCTTCTCCTCAACAGAGATACTGCTGATGTCATCAGCTATAAAGTGTTGCCTAAGACACTCCAAGTTGGACCTGAGCTGTGGCGCTTGTGTAAAGTACTGGGTTCAGTCAAGTATGTGTGTGTGTGTGTGTGTGTGTGTGTGTGTGTGTGTGTGTGTGTGTGTGTGTGTGTGTGTGTGTGTGTGTGTGAGAGACAGTTGTTGCTTCACATTACAGAGAGGATTTTACACTAGCATGTGGGACTCTGTTATATTCTACTCAACATACACTGCTGATGTCATTGGCTATATCACATTTTTGGATATGCAGTACTGCCACCAGGGAACAGTCAGAGACTCGCTGGAGGTCAGGTAGAAGTCACCTCATCATATACAATAAGGATTACAGTGACATGGCTTTTAATCTTTCCACATACATGATGGCATGGTTAGTAGACCCTGTGCTATCTTGCTTAGAAAGCCCTCTGGTCTCTCCAGCTGCTACATGTGTCCAGTGAAGTAGATGTAAAAAAGACCATTATACTCCATTTGTGTTGTAATAAGGCTTGAGTACAGTGCTGTCATACAAGCCTAAGATCTCAGTATGATGGCATGACTTATGATGTGCACAACATAGGCTTTCAATAGCAATATGGATATTTGGTGGTCAATATTCAGATTGCTATTTATATGTGTTCCTAGTGCTTGCATCACTGGGTTTCTGCATAGCAGGACTGTTGTCAATATTGTGATTAAAATGGAACCTCAATTTTCAGATAAACAACATTCCAAACACACATTTCTGCATTTATTTGCACAGCATGTGCCTTTGTCACCTTTCAGTTGTGTGTGTTAGCTCCTCATGTACTATGTTATCACCACTGGTGGATTCAATGATTGCACATAACATCCAAGAACCAGCAAACTTGGTAAGCCAAAGGCCATATACCTTAGCCTGAACTGTCAGAAAGTACAGTTCAAACAGTGAAGGGCCAAGTACAGATCATTGGAGTTTGCCAATGGTGACAGCTCTACTGGTACACGTTGATTCACCAGATTTCACATGTGTCCTGTCAGTGAGCCAATTGGTTACCCATCAACTGATGTAAGGTTTAAGCCCCAGCTTGGGGGGAGGGTTCAATGATAACTGCAACCTAGGCCAGATCACAGTAGGCAATATGCACTGTCTTACCTTCATCCAGGCCTATCACACAGAATCAATGGGCTGTGACAACATTACAGATCACCTATGGTGTGACAGCAGATACAACTTCCTGATATGGTTGTATACACAGTTCAACACACCCTACACATGGCTTATGTTCCCATACAAGGCTGTACATCAACATGCATCCACCTGTGTTGGGGGGCAGCACTTGATGCATGCATGTATAGCGACATCCTGACTCTCCTCAACTGTGAGGTAGACCAACATGTCGTCATGGACCTCGTCTACATGTATACTGGTAATATTCCAGGTGCCTGCAACAGGCCTTTGTGAGTTGTTAATGCTACATCAGGTCTGTTACATTTGCTAGATGTCCTCAAAGAGGTCATCAGTGGTGTACATAAGGACAACAGTATCATCTTTAGAACTTAAACAGGTCAAGGCATTTGACACAAATCCACACTGAGGTATTTAATCAACACTGTCAGATGTGGCCATAAACAGCTATATCACCAAATGGGTAAACCACTGTATGACATATGTGGCATCTCACTATGTTGAAATGTGTGACATGGCATATATCTCAGGTCCAGTGATCAGTTCAGTACATCTGGGATGTCTGCCAGGCCCTTTCCTACCTAGTAGTTAAGTGATGGACATCACATATACACATACTGCATTCAAACAGCTGTCTGAAAAACCACCATTTCTGGGCAATCATTGACTCCAACTGTGATATTAATATAATATAGACAGTAACAACACATACCAAAAACAGCTGCCACAGCCATAAGCTGCATTGACAAGAAACATGGAGGGATTTGTTGAATCAGAAAACAGACACACAAATCAAGTATAATGTGGACATCACATCCTATAATCAGACCAATAGGTATGTGACCTGTGTCCTAGGGTAGAGGGTAAGTGGTACATCCACCAGCATGTGGTCACAGTGCTGACAACTCCCTTGAATGTAACACAACTACCGGGTATCTGAAGGACATTCACATCAGAAGGCATAGTAACTTCATGGTTCCTAGCCTTCATCACACCAATAATTGTGTACAATGCACCCTTCTTCATGTACCTTCCTACATATCTTCCAGTGATGTGTAACTGAAATGCACCACCTTTGTCACAGTGCACTGCCACACAGCTTAATGGCCATACCTAAGTATTCTTTCTGTGTTATATACATGACTGTCTGATTGTGCGGAACACCAATCAAGTTGTTACACCAGACGCATGTGTGCTACCTGTTCTGCTTAAGCACACACTAGATACATAGATGTTTGACAACATTAATGGCATGTATCTCTTGCACGACAGTGTGGAATGTGTTTTATATCCACACACACACACACATATATATATATATATATCTATATATATATATATATATATATATATATATATAAATATATAGATATTCCATGCACACAAGGTAACTAGCATGTATTTCCCCTACTGTTGCATACAGGTCCCTTCTAACACCTCCAGTAGATGTTTCAGCACCAGGACAGTGTGCATGGTTAGCCTCATAAAATTGTGGATGTATCATAGTAGTTGTGTGTGTGTGTGTGTGTGTGTGTGTGTGTGTGTGTGTGTGTGTGTGTGTGTGTGTGTGTGTGTATGTAGACTCATCTCTTATCACTCCACATCACATATGTTATGTCAGTGGCATGGAATTAGTGGTGATATTATTCTGATATTGTCCATGATTGTTAGTTATTGTAATGTTTTCTATGATCCTTTACCTGTGGCCACCTTACTGGAGACCTCTGCTGAGAGTGCCTACATATTCAAGCATATCAGTTTGCACAGGTTTGCACTATGCACCCTACCACAATTGTATGTCAGATCCCTGTCAGATGCCCCCTGCATTAGTCATGTAAGGATGCTTATCTCATACAGACATCCTACCCATTCTTATGTCACCTTGTGTGACAGTCACAGACAACACATTTTTAATGTACAGTCAGTACTCTACCATATAGGTGTATGCTTAGTGTTGCTGCTATAACTATCTTCCATTGACATGCCCTTCTCTGATGTACATGAGTGAGTTTCACCTCTCCTCATTCCCTGTGTTCATTCCTACACATCTGGGTGTACATATTCAATACACGCACTTCCCAAGACTGATCATTTTATATGGCAGTCCCATGTCCCATTACAGATCATTTACACAGCTTCAGTACAGAATGCCAGGAATGGGATATCACAATACTCTGCACTGTAGGCATACTGTCCTGTACTGTACATTCATACCTCCTAACTGCCCAGATATTCCCAGGATGTCAAGATATTTTCCTTATCTAATGTGTGGCTTTCTGCCATACCACTGGGATGATCTCTGCACTGATGTGACTCAATATTACATACATTTGAGCACATACCTTTCAACTATCCTGATTTATAGGTAGGTTCATAGGTAGGTACTAGGCTATTGGCCCTAGGGCCTATATAAGCCTAGCCAAAAAATGTACCCTGGCTTTCGCCACCCAAGAAAATTATTTTCCTGTGCCCCTGTCGAGCAGAGCCACAGAAATTATCCCTGGGGTGTATTTCCCATTTCCCATCCAATCATCAAGATTTTTCTTGAAGAGTGCTAATGAGGAGCTCTGTTTGACATAGATAGGTAGTTTGTTCCAGAGTATGTGAAGTCTCTGGGACAGGAATCTATCCCTCCAGCATGTTCTGTTTATTGTGGTGACAAGGTTTAGGTCCCTAGAGCGTGTAGCTTGGAGGGATTGGGATTTCTTTAAGTGGAGCATGTCCAACAGCTTTGGGTTTGACATAGCTTTGTATGTTAGGCAGAGATCACCTCTGAGTAGGCGATATGCGATGGAGTAAAGCTGTAGTTTTTTGAGACGGTCTGCATAGGGCATCTGTTTGAGATTTGTGAAGAATGTCCAGATTTTGTCTCATATTTGTGATATTTTCCTCATTACATTTTTGTTTTCTGGCAAATCATTGGCATGTCATTGCGGAGTGAAGTCAGAAACTAATGACTGACATTTGAGTTTCAAATGCCATGCTCTTCAGGCAATTCATGCTTATGTACAACCTTTCTAAGTTTGGAAGTGCAATATTAAATATCTGTCCTTATTTTGGGGCTTTTGTCCCCATGTCTTGCTTAAAGGGGATGACATTCTACTACATGTCTATGTGACATCTATTGCAATTATGTCCCTATTTCTGGTTAAATGTACCTGTATTATGTTGGCCTTTGTGGAGATTTGTTGAACTGACAGATTCATAGCTATCTATGAAGTTCTGCTGGTCATTGTGGCATTCTGCAGAAATCTGCAGACAGTAGGTGTTCTGTTTTATAAGGAACTGATATCCACATTCACTTACATGGTTTCCTGGCTGGCAACACTGTTGCAGGCCACAAAACCTAGCTTAGGCTCACTGCACCTCATTAATATGAGTTGCATTCTGCCACGTGCCACGCACCATCGCAATAACATGTAAACTCCATGTAGGCTCTGAGTGAAGCCTGTGTGTTCCAATCACCAGGCTAAACAAGGAAAAAGTTACTGTCAGCTGCCTGTCAGGTACCAGGATCCACCACATAATGCACCCACTCAGGTCACTCCACAACAAGTACAAATATGACTCTGTCATTGTCCATGTTGGTGTGAATGACCTGAGATGTACCTCCCTGGACTACATGAAAAGAGACATGGAGGAGTTCTCTGATCTTGTAGCCCAGGCCGGTATGACACTAACCCTGAGTAGCATCCTGCCATCACCCAGAATGACACCACAGTACAAGGACAAAATGACTGACTTTAACAATCGGCTAAGCTTCTGGTGTCATTCTAAGAGAATCCAGTACCTGTCTGCCTGGGATGACATGATCGACAGACCATGCTGCTTTGCCAGAGATGGCCTGCACCTGTCGCCCTTGGGATTCTGGATACTGGCAAAGGCTCTTGCCACCCCTATAGTGCCTTTTTTAGGCAAGGTTCAAATGACAAATTCACCACCGTAACAGGTACAAGCAAGCAAAATCTGAGGGTAATGCTACTCAATGCTAGAAGAATAAACCTCAAAATGCACTCACTCGAGGCACTCCTTAAAATGGAGAACATTGACATCTGTACAGTGACAGAGACCTGGTTCAAAGCTCTAGAGAGCACCGCTGCATTACCAGGCTATAATTCATACCACACCTTTCAGCCACCAAACCCGGACTGAAACACTAAAGGTGGAGGCGTGTCCATATTCATTAAGGATATCCACACCTCCAAGCTAGTTGCGCAGCATAATGCATCCGAGATTATCCAAGTTCAACTAACTCTGGGCAAAACCGCAATCCAGATTGTAGCTTGCTACAGACCCCCCACCATGCCCCAGGATTCCCACTCCTCTTTTCTTAATACACTGGAAAATATTAAGGTACAACCCAACACTCTAATAATGGGTGATTTCAACTACCCTACCATTAACTGGGAAAACTACTCATGTACCAACTCTTTTGCTCAACATTTTCTGGAAATCATCAATTCCAACACTTTGGATCAACTTATCCACACCCACACCAGAGGCAGCAATATCTTCGACCTGGTCATCACCAACATGGGTGACCGGTGTTCCACACCAGAGGTCAGCTCCTCGTTGGTCAGATCTGACCACAAGCTAATCACCCTAGACATCCACATCCCGCTCCCACCCCCCATTAGGAAAACAACCGTAAAAAATTTCTCCAAAGCCAACTTCACGCTTCTTAAGACATAAGTGGCAAACTTCATGACACCCATGCAGATGGACAATAGAGGTATGACTGCTGAATCCTACACAAATGCACTTTATAAGCACTTACACGAGTGCATGGATCGTGCTATCCCTAACAGAACCAAGATGCTATCCTCCAAAAAAAGGAAGCCAATCTGGTGGTCTTCTGCCATAAACAAACAATACAACAGAAGACAGAAACTGTTGCAAAAAAGAGTAAAATCCCACGATTGGAGGAACTCCCTGGTCAGCCTCAGTAAGAAGCTGAGATCCCTCATAAAATCCTCCAAAGCTAGTTATGAAAACAAAATTGACACTGATTCTAAAGACAACCACAAAGCATTCTATAGCTATGTTAAAGATTTCAATGGCAACACTCAGATCTGCTCTGAGTTACAGCACAATGACACTAAATATACAGAACCAACTGATAATGCCAACATCCTGGCAGATAGGTTCAGTGTTAACTTTACCCCCTCTCACCCCCTAAAGGGCCCATCTTTATACCGGAAGAATGCAAAGTTCCTGTAATCATGGCTGCACAGGCAAAAACTTCACCCTCCAAAGCCAAGAACACAGCATCCATGGGATCTGACAACATCCCAGGCTGCCTTCTACATGAACTACAGAATGGACTGGCACCCCACCTAAGTACCATGTTCAATCATAGCTTCATCTCAGGCTTTGTGCCCATTGAATGGTGCACCATGACAGTTATCCCACTCCACAAAGGGGGGGGGGGCCACAACAAACCCTGGGAACTACAGCCCCATTAGCCTGACGAGCCTCGTCTGCAAGGCCATGGAACGTATCATCATGGAACTCATAAACAAAGACATTGGAGATCTCCAAACCCTGGACCCCACACAGTTTGGGTTTGTAAAAGGCAGATCATGTCTCCTAAACCTGATAGACTTCTTTGAAGTAGTCACCAAGGCCACGGATGAGGGTAAGGTGGTTCACACAGCCTATTTAGATCTCGCCAAGGCGTTCGACACCATCACCCACTCTGGAATTATAGATAAACTCACTAAACTAGGTATAAATCCATATGTCACAAGATGGGTTGCCAACTGGCTTACTGAAAGAACCCACACTGTGAAAGTAGCAGACTCCAAATCAGACTTCAGACCAGTGACAAGTGAAGTACCACAGGGTTCAGTCCTGGGTCCTCTCCTGTTTGGTATCTACTTCTCTGAAGTACAGGCTAACACAGAAGGTCTTTGGTTAACTAAATTCGCAGATGAATGCAAACTAGGAGTCATAATTGAAACTCATAACGATGTGGACATCCTACAAAAGGGCCTCACTGAGACAGATGCCTGGTGTCAAAGACATGGTCTCAAGCTTAATGCCAAAAAGTGCATTGTCATCCCCTTTGGTAAAAATTCTGTACCCATGAACTACCACATAGGTGGTAGTCGACTTAACACCAAAAGTGTGATAAGAGACCTTGGAACACAGGTGGGCAGTAGTCTCTCCTTTGATAATCACATCACCAAAGTGGTCAGGAAATCCTTTTACGTGGCACACCTCATCACAAAAGGTTTCTCATCCAGAAAAAAAGAGGTCATTGTTCCCCTCTACTCATCACTTATTAGACCCATTATAGAGTACAACACCCCCTTTTGGTATGTACCTCACAAGACATCTACAACAACTGGAAAGGCCGCACAAATACCTCACAAAGAGGATTACTGGCCTCAAACAGATGCCTTACGCAGACCGTCTCAAAAAACTCCAGCTTTATTCCGTCGCATATCGCCTACTCAGAGACGATCTTTGCCTAACATACAAAGCTATGTCAAACCCAGAGCTGTTGGACATGCTCCACTTAAAGAAATCCCAATCCCTCTGAGCTACACGCTCTAGGGACCTAAACCTTGTCACCACAATAAACATAACATGCTGGAGGGATAGATTCCTGTCCCAGAGACTTCCCATACTCTGGAACAGACTACCTATCTATGTCAAACAGAGCTCCTCATTAGCACTCTTCAAGAAAAATCTTGATGACTGGATGGGTAATAGGAAATTCACCCCAGGGATCACTTCTGTGGTTCTGCTTGACAGGGGCACAGGAAAATAATTTTCTTGGGTGGCGAAAGCCAGGGTACATTTTTGGCTAGGCTTGTATAGGCCCTAGGGCCAATAGCCTAGTACCTACCTATGAACCTATGAACCTATTGAATCCTGGGGCTTGTCTAATCTTCCTACTAGTTACCAGTATGGTTAACTTTTGTGTTTTATTTTGTTTTGTTTCTTTTTAATGTTAAGATGAGAAAAAATAATTGTAATAAACAGATTTGTGGGAGGTATGCTGATTGAGATGGCAGCCATTCTTGCTGAGCCTGGCTTCACCATGCCTTGTATAGCATATAATATGAAAGTTGTGCTGGGGTGATACGATGCCTTAGGAGGTACAGTCACATTACTTGTTACTCTCTTTCCTTGCACTTCCTGAGGTTTTTGTTCAAAACACAACTTTCATACCACCTGAATGTTTAAACAGTAGATTTGACATACCAGATATCACACCAGGGGCAGCAAGAATAGGAGACATCTAAATCAATATTTTGTGGGAATTAAGAGTTACATGTGTTTGGAACAAAGTCTGTCTACCCCCAAATCAAATGCACTCTCATCATATTTTCAAAACAACTTTGTTGAGCTCATGTAGATATAAGCTCTAGCACAGGACAGTCATCAAATATATAGAAGGACATTAGACAATAAGCTTAATAATAACCATGTGAACCTATAATACAGTGTCTACTTTATGTCTGATTGTGAAACTATATGAAGTTGGGCAAATACAAGGAGCCTGCAGTCTAACAGCTCACCCCGTACTACTGTAGAAAATGATTTTCATTCATTCTCTGCAAAAGTGAGCCTTACACACTCTGAAATCAGACAGATGATCTGCTCCATCAAGCAAGAATCAGCAAAACGCATATGCAAGAAAAAAAATAAACAGACAACGTTAAATTCTTAGAAGGTTCTTACTACTTAATGTTAATACTACCCACAGCCCCAGGAAGACTAAGGTTGATAAGGCTTTTATTCTTGGTTCTACCTTGCATGGAACATCAAGCCAGCAGGGTTATGCTTGTTTGCCATTTTCTATCATCTGTCTATATATATATATATATATATATATATATATATGGTTCTACCTCACATAAACGAAACACCAAAACACCGACAAGCGCCAATCACGAAACCACATAACCGACAGTAGAAAAACACGAAATCCCACATGCCCGACAACGAAATAACCGACGGTACACAAACACGAAACCTCATACACTTCACACACCACGATCAACAAACAAAACACATTCCCCGTCCAAAAACCACATACACAACACAAGCACACCAAAATCCCTACAAACCCACACTAAACCTCACATACACAACTACCTACAACCCTAACCCAAACCCTAACCCTAAGGTCCGTCACTACAGCACACTTACCTGACCGGCTCCTAACCCTAACTCACTTATCCGCCCCTAACTTAAACACAATCACTACACTTACCTGACCGGCTCCTAACCTAACTCACTTATCCCCCTAACCCAAACACAATCACTACCGCTTACCTGACCCGGCTCCCTAACCCTAACTCACTTATCCTGCCCCTAACCCAAACACAATCACTACCGCACTTACCTGACCAGCTCCCTAACCCTAACTCACTTAACCCACCTATCCACACTTACCTTACTGCGCACCTAACGTCCGTCACTGCATACTTACACAGCCTTTTCCCATTTCGCATCCTCGGCGTCGGTGCTTTCATCCCGTTTGGTCGGTCTTCTGCTTGTCGTTTAGGCTATAATTCATACCACACCTTTCAGCCACCAAACCCGGACTGAAACACTAAAGGTGGAGGTGTCCATATTCATTAAGGATATCCACACCTCCAAGCTAGTTGCCCAGCATAATGCATCGAGATTATCCAAGTTCAACTAACTCTGGGCAAAACCAATCCAGATTGTAGCTTGCTACAGACCCCCACCATGCCCCAGGATTCTCCTCTTTTCTTGATACACTGGAAAATATTAAGGTACAACCCAACACTCTAATAATGGGTGATTTCAACCTACCATTAACTGGGAAAACTACTCATGTACCAACTCTTTTGCTCAACATTTTCTGGAAATCATCAATTCCAACACTTTGGATCAACTTATCCACACCACACCAGAGGCAGCAATATCGACCTGGTCATCACCAACATGGGTGACGGTGTTCCACACCAGAGGTCAGCCCCGTGGTCAGATCTGACCACAAGCTAATCACCCTAGACATCCACATCCCGCTCCCACCCCCATTAGGAAAACAACCGTAAAAATTTCTCCAAAGCCAACTTCACGCTTCTTAAGACAGAAGTGGCAAACTTCATGACACCCATGCAGATGGACAATAGAGGTGACTGCTGAATCCTACACAAATGCACTTTATAAGCACTTACGAGTGCATGGATCGCTATCCCTAACAGAACCAAGATGCTATCCTCCAAAAAGGAAGCCAATCTGGTGGTCTTCTGCCATAAACAAACTACAACAGAAGAAAGAAACTGTTGCAAAAGAGTAAATCCATTGGAGGAACTCCTGGTCAGCCTCAGTAAAGCTGAGATCCCTCATAAATCCTCCAAAGCTAGTTATGAAAACAAAATTGACACTGATTCTAAAGACAACCACAAAGCATTCTATAGCTATGTTAAAAATTTCAATGGCAACACTCAGATCTGCTCTGAGTTACAGCACAATGACACTAAATATACAGAACCAACTGATATTGAACATCCTGGCAGATAGGTTCAGTGTTAACTTTACCCCTCTCACCCCTAAAGGGCCCATCTTTATACCGAAGAATGCAAAGTTCCTGTAATCATGCACAGGCAAAACACTCCAAAGCCAAGAACACAGCATCCATGGGATCTGACAACATCCCAGGCTGCCTTCTACATGAACTACAGAATGGACTGGCACCGCACCTAAGTACCATGTTCAATCATAGCCTCACCTCAGGCTTTGTGACCATTGAATGGTGCACCATGAGAGTTATCCCACTCCAAAGGGGCCACAACCCTGGGAACTACCGCCCCATTAGCCTGATGAGCCTGTCTGCAAGGCCATGGAACGTATCATCATGTAACTCATAAACAAAGACATTGGAGATTTCCAAATCCTGGACCCCACACAGTTCTGGTTTGTAAAAGGCAGATCACATCTCCTAAACCTGACAGACTTCTTTGAAGCAGTCACCAAAGCCAGGATGAGGGTAAGGTGGTTCACACAGCCTATTAGATCTCGCCAAGCTCGACACCATCCCCTACTCTGGAATTACAGATAAACTCACTAAACTAGGTATAAATGCCTATGTCACAAGATGGGTTGCCAACTGGCTCACTGAAAGAACCCACACTGTAAAAGTAGCAGACTTCAAATCCAACTTCAGACCAGTGACAAGTGGAGTACCACAGGGTTCAATCCTGGGTCCTCTCCTATTTGGTATCTACTTCTCTGAAGTACAGGCTAACACAGAAGGTCTTTGGTTAACTAAATTGCAGATGACTGCAAACTAGGAGTCATAATTGAAACTCATAACATGTGGACATCCTACAAAGGGCCTCACTGAGACAGATGCCTGGTGTCAAAGACATGGTCTCAAGCTTAATGCCAAAAGTGCATTGTCATCCCTTTGGTAAAAATTCTGTACCCATGAACTACCACATAGGTGGTAGTCTACTTAAATTATAAGAGACCTTGGAACACAGGTGGACAGTAGTAATGCACTCTCATCATATTTTCAAAACAACTTTGTTGAGCTCATGTAGATATAAGCTCTAGCAAAAAAAAAAAAAAAAAATAACCATGTGAACCTATAATACAGTGTCTACTTTATGTCTGATTGTGAAACTATATGAAGTTGGGCAAATACAAGGAGCCTGCAGTCTAACAGCTCACCCGCTACTGTAGAAAATGATTTTCATTCATTCTCTGCAAAAGTGAGCCTTACACACTCTGAAATCAGACAGATGATCTGCTCCATCAAGCAAGAATCAGCAAAACGCATATGCAAGAAAAAAAATAAACAGACAACGTTAAATTCTTAGAAGGTTCTTACTACTTAATGTTAATACTACCCACAGCCCCAGGAAGACTAAGGTTGATAAGGCTTTTATTCTTGGTTCTACCTTGCATGGAACATCAAGCCAGCAGGGTTATGCTTGTTTGCCATTTTCTATCATCTGTCTATATATATATATATATATATATATATATATATGGTTCTACCTCACATAAACGAAACACCAAAACACCGACAACGCAATCACCGAAACCACATAACCGACAGTAGAAAAACACGAAATCCCACATGCCCGACAACGAAATAACCGACGGTACACAAACACGAAACCTCATACACTTCACACACCACGATCAACAAACAAAACACATTCCCGTCCAAAACCACATACACAACACAAGCACACCAAAATCCTACAAACCCACACTAAACCTCACATACACAACTACCTACAACCCTAACCCAAACCCTAACCCTAAGGTCCGACTAGACACTTACCTGACCTCCTAACCCTAACTCACTTATCCTAACCCAAACACAATCACTACACTTACCTGACCGGCCCTAACCTAACTCACTTATGCCTAACCCAAACACAATCACTAGACACTTACCTGAGCTCCCTAACCCTAACTCACTTATCCTGCCCCTAACCCAAACACAATCACTGCACTTACCTGACCGGTAACCCTAACTCCTTAACCCACTATCCACACTTACTTTGCTAACGTCCGTCACTACATACTTACACAGCCTTTTCCCATTTGCATCCTGGCGCGGTGCTTTCATCCGTCGGTGGTCTTCTGCTTGTCGATCTTCTAGGTCCCGGCTCGGTCTTCTGCACTGTTGATCTTCTGGGGCTCGTGATTTCTGTCGATGTTCAGCTGTCGTTGAAGTGGGTAGAACCATATATATATATATATATATATATATATATATATATATATAATACATATATATATATATATAGATAGATAGATACATAGGTTCATAGGTTCATAGGTTAGTACTAGGCTATCAGCCCTATGGCCTATACAAGCCTAGCCATAACAATTCCCTGAATATTTCTTCTCACATTATTTACTTTCCTGGACCCCTGTCTAGCAGGGCGACTGACGTGATCCCTGGGGTGAATTTCCTTTCTCCCATCCAATTGTCAAGGTTCCTCTTGAAGAGGTCCAAAGAGGCACTCTGCTTGACATGTATGGGCAATCTATTCCAGAGTCTGGGGAGTCTCTGGGTCAGGAACCTATCCCTCCAACATGTTTTGTTTATTGTGATGACAAGGTTTAGATCCCTGGAGCGTGTAGCTCTGAGGGATTGGGATTTCTTTAAGTGTAGCATGTCCAACAGCTCTGGGTTTGACATGGCCTTGTATGTTAAGCAGAGATCGCCTCTGAGTAGACATATCGACAGAGTATAGCTGGAGTTTTTTAAGGCGGTCAGCATAGGGCATCTGCTTTAGGCCTGTGATTCTTTTAGTGAGGTATTTCTGAGGCCTTTCCAGTTGTTGCAGATGTCTTGAGAGGTACATACCAAATGGGGCATTGTATTCTATAATGGGTCTAATAAGGGATGAGTACAGTGGGACAATGACCTCCTTTTTTCTGGATGAAAAGCCCTGATGAGGTGTGCCACATAGAAGGATTTCCTGACTGTTGTGGCGATGTGGTTATCGAAGGTGAGACCACTGTCCACCTGTGTCCCTAAGTCTCTTATCACACTTTCTGTGTTTAGTGTACTGCCACCTATATGGTAATTCATGGATACATGTTTTTCCCAAAGGGTAACAATACATTTCTTGGCATTGAGCTTGAGCCCATGGCTCTGGCACCAAGCATCTGTTTCTGTAAGGCCCTTTTGTAGAGTATCACATTTTGGGATTCAATAATGGCTCCCAGTTTGCAGTCATCTGCAAACTTTGTTAGCCAGAGTCCCTTAGTGTTGGACTTCAATAATGGCTCCCAGTCATTCTATAGCTATGTTAAGAATGAAAAGTTGCCTGTACAGCACAATGACACTAAATATACAGAACCAACTGATAATGCCAACATCCTGGCAGATAGGTTCAGTGTTAACTTACCCTCTCACCCCCTAAAGGGCCCATCTTTATACCGAAGAATGCAAAGTTCCTGTAATCATGGCTGCACAGGCAAAAACTTCACCTCCAAAGTTAAGAACACAGCATCCATGGATCTGACAACATCCCAGGCTGCCTTCACATGAATCTACAGAATGGACTGGCACCCCACCTAAGTACCATGTTCAATCATAGCTTCATCTCAGGCTTTTGTGCCCATTGAATGGTGCACCATGACAGTTATCCCACTCCACAAGGGGCCACAACAAACCCTGGGAACTACAGCCCCATTAGCCTGACGAGCCTCGCCTGCAAGGCCATGGAACGATCATCATGGAACTCATAAACAAAGACATTGAGATCTCCAAACCCTGGACCCCACACAGTTTGGGTTTGTAAAAGGCAGATCATGTCTCCTAAACCTGATAGACTTCTTTGAAGTAGTCACCAAGGCCACGGATGAGGGTAAGGTGGTTCACACAGCCTATTTAGATCTCGCCAAGGCGTTCGACACCATCACCCACTCTGGAATTATAGATAAACTCACTAAACTAGGTATAAATCCCTATGTCACAAGATGGGTTGCCAACTGGCTTACTGAAAGAACCCACACTGTAAAAGTAGCAGACTCCAAATCAGACTTCAGACCAGTGACAAGTGGAGTACCACAGGGTTCAGTCCTGGGTCCTCTCCTGTTTGGTATCTACTTCTCTGAAGTACAGGCTAACACAGAAGGTCTTTGGTTAACTAAATTCGCAGATGACTGCAAACTAGGAGTCATAATTGAAACTCATAACAATGTGGACATCCTACAAAAGGGCCTCACTGAGACAGATGCCTGGTGTCAAAGACATGGTCTCAAGCTTAATGCCAAAAAGTGCATTGTCATCCCCTTTGATAAAAATTCTGTACCCATGAACTACCACATAGGTGGTAGTCTACTTAACACCGAATGTGTGATAAGAGACCTTGGAACACAGGTGGACAGTAGTCTCTCCTTTGATAATCACATCACCAAAGTGGTCAGGAAATCCTTTTACGTGGCACACCTCATCACAAAATGTTTCTCATCCAGAAAAAAAGAGGTCATTGTTCCCCTCTACTCATCACTTATTAGACCCATTATAGAGTACAACGCCCCTTTTGGTATGTACCTCACAAGACATCTACAACAACTGGAAAGGCCGCACAAATACCTCACAAAGAGGATTACTGGCCTCAAACTGATGCCTTACGCAGACCGTCTCAAAAAACTCCAGCTTTATTCCATCGCATATCGCCTACTCAGAGGCGATCTTTGCCTAACATACAAAGCTATGTCAAACCCAGAGCTGTTGGACATGCTCCACTTAAAGAAATCCCAATCCCTCTGAGCTACACGCTCTAGGGACCTAAACCTTGTCACCACAATAAACATAACATGCTGGAGGGATAGATTCCTGTCCCAGAGACTTCCCATACTCTGGAACAGACTACCTATCTATGTCAAACAGAGCTCCTCATTAGCACTCTTCAAGAAAAATCTTGATGACTGGATGGGTAATAGGAAATTCACCCCAGGGATCACTTCTGTGGTTCTGCTTGACAGGGGCACAGGAAAATAATGTTCTTGGGTGGCGAAAGCCAGGGTACATTTTTGGCTAGGCTTGTATAGGCCCTAGGGCCAATAGCCTAGTACCTACCTATGAACCTATGAACCTATTGAATCCTGGGGCTTTTCTAATCTTCCTACTAGTTACCAGTATGGTTAACTTTTGTGTTTTATTTCGTTTTGTTTCTTTTTAATGGTAAGATGAGAAAAAATAATTGTAATAAACAGATTTGTGGGAGGTATGCTGATTGAGATGGCAGCCATTCTTGCTGAACCTGGCTTCACCCATGCCTTGTATAGCATATAGTATGAAAGTTGTGCTGGGGTGATACGATGCCTTAGGAGGTACAGTCACATTACTTGTTACGCTCTTTCCTTGCACTTCCTGAGGTTTTTGTTTAAAACACAACTTTCATACCACCTGAATGTTTAAACAGTAGACTTGACATACCAGATATCACACCAGGGGCAGCAAGAATAGGAGACATCTGAATCAATATTTTGTGGGAATTAAGAGTTACATGTGTTTGGAACAAAGTCTGTCTACCCCCAAATCAAATGCACTCTCATCATATTTTCAAAATAACTTTGTTGAGCTCATGTAGATATAAGCTCTAGCACAGGACAGTCATCAAATATATAGAAGGACATCAGACAATAAGCTTAATAATAACCATGTGAACCTATAATACAGTGTCTACTTTATGTCTGATTGTGAAACTATATGAAGTTAGGCAAATACAAGGAGCCTGCAGTCTAACAGCTCACCCCGTACTACTGTAGAAAATTATTTTCATTCATTCTCTGCAAAAGTGAGCCTTACACACTCTGAAATCAGACAGATGATCTGCTCCATCAAGCAAGAATCAGCAAAACGCATATGCAAGGAAAACAATAAACAGACAACGTTAAAAGCTTAGAAGGTTCTTACTACTTAATGTTAATACTACCCACAGCCCCACACTCCAAAGACATGCAGTAGGTGGATTGGACACTCTAAATTGACCACAGGTGTGAGTTTGTGTGTGAGTGTGGTGTGGAAGAATTACCATTGCAGGGCTTGCCACATGGCAGTGTAAACCTTCAGTCCAGATGATTGTCACTGTTGAAGTAACACCCCGACCCCATGTGCAAAAATGGGAAAAAAAGTTATGGATGAATGGATGGATATATATATAAAAAAATTTTTTCCGTTTTCTCTAAACCTACCAACCATCTTAGCAGACAGCAGGTTTGTGTGATCCTTAACAGGTAAATCTTATCTCTGCCCCTACCACACTATCCTGAATCCCATGTGGTGCTACCTAACAACATCAAAATGGAAGCAGTGACTGAAGAAGGCCATAACAGTTAACTTATCCCCACCTCTTCTTTTTATGTTTGTTTAAATCCAAGGGAAATGAAGGAGTTCCTATTTCAGTACCAAACTGAAAATGTTAAGTGCAAAAGTTCAGTGGGAAAAACCTGTGAATGTTTCCCAGTTTTTAAAAGATTTGTGTCATTCAACTCAAAGAAGTTTGTTTCTTTATTGTTTTATATTCCCTTTGCAAAAATATAACATTTAAGGAAAGATCCAAGTTAGAGGGACACTCTCACCAAGGAGTTAAAGTAAAGGAAGCAGGGTAGCATCAAGGTAAACTACAACACAAGCATATAAAAATGTAAAGTACAGCTGAGAAATGACATTATGCAAGCATAATACCTGCTGAATACAGAAGCAGAAGCATCTGCAGTTGTTACTGCAGTTCTTCTGAATTCCTTGCATATTTTCACCAGTCTTTAGTTTTAAACGTCTACTAACACTAGTTAAGACATGTCATTCCCAGTAAGTATGGTAAATACACCCATTCCTTGAAGATGTCATACAAACAGGTCTGTTTAGACAAAGTCTTTGAGCTCAGAGATTAGGATGTAAGAGATTATTAACTAGAACAAGAAATGGCATTGCAATTACTTTACACAGACAGAATGCCTGCATGCCTAGAAGTCACTGCACTGGTACTGGGACATATACCAATGTCAAGACTGAGTGGTTTCAAATTATGAGCTGTCAGTTACCTTATTGTCAAGCATGGCTGCCATGACCCATAAATCAAAGATGGACTACTAGGTGGTCAAGTAGATTTGATGCTCAGCAGTAGACAGCAACTTGTGTGCCAAAAATAATGCTGTTCCTGTTTGAAGAATCATGGCTGAAGCTGGATAACAAGATGTGATGGTTCACACATTTCCTCTCAAGTCTCAAGGAACTCGGTCCATAAATGGGAAGGAAACCTATAATGGCTTCCCTACTCTGCGTCACTGTTCTCCACACCCATTACTGCAAGTAGGGTTTCTATGTGTGTGTTGTCTGTTTGAAAACTTTGTGGCTTTTCTTCATTTTCCCACAACTATGTGTCCATAGAGGTAAGGCAGAGTAGGCACAACGCTCCCCATGTGAGGGTATAGGATGACATGCCTCCTGCAATTTTTTTTGCCTCATTTGTCTGTACTTTGACTAGTTTGTTTCATATGATTGAAACTTTTACCAAGTGTTGAGAAAATGTGATGGACTAACCCATTACATGTGTATGACTCTGGAATATGCTTTACTATGCTAACACTAGGAATGCAGGAACTAGGTTTCTGGGGATGAAGAGGTACTATATTACTGCTCCTAAAAATGATATGATGAGTGCAAACCGCAGAGGGATATTGGTAGAAGTCCTTACAAAATATCTGTCAAATGTACAACACTGCTTAGAGTGGAATAACGAATGCACAAGTTTTCATGAATCAAACATGGGAGAAGTGATTTTTAAGAAAGATCATTATCTAAGAATTAATGATGGGAGGAAAAAGATGATAATAATATTAATATTGCTTCCACTGCATAATAGGTGTAGTCACTTCAAAGAAGATATAAAATACAGTTTGTTGTCATTCTTATCATAAGCAAGGAAGGCAGAAACTAGTAATTTGCAATACTTCCAAGTGATAGGCCAAAAAGAAGACAAGAATACAGGTAAATAGGTAAGGAGAGGAAGACACTGGCTAGTTACCTGGCTTTACTCTCTCTCTGCAAAAGTAACTTGGAGTGCTGAGCTCTATCTGACAAAAAAGAGGGAACTGCAGGACAGAGTTAATGCTGTGGCTGTCCAGAATGCTGGGCACATAAAGGGGAAGCTGAGACAATGAACCTGTTGGTTAAGGGTGAATTCTTACTGAGTGGACCTGAAACTTTAGGTCCTGGCCATTCTGAGAATTGTGAATTGCATGCTTAGACTGGATGAGATGAAGTCTGTATACCATCTGTTCTCAGTACATTGTTCTGTGGTGAGGAGAATGTATAAAACAAAATGTTCCCCCTTCCTCTTAGACAATGTAATAGAAACTAAACTCAGAATGTGTCTTGCTGAAAATGTTATTAAAGTGATGGGCTGGCTAGAAAGTATGCATCTCTGCAATACTCACTTTTGTCTCTCCTCTTTCATACATAAAAAATGTTGTTCTTTTTCTAAGCATTTGCCTTAGTTTTCCCACAGTGATAGCTCATGATTTCAGATGCTGCTTCCTTCCATCACTCTCCTTTCACACTTTAAGTAGGCACTATATTTTGGGGTGTGGTCAGCAATCCTGCAGTGGAACTGTCTCTGGCTGTCATAAATGTTGTTATTGTACTGTAACTGTTTCAGGCTGCCATAAAAGCTGTTATTGTAGTGGAACTGTCTCAGGCTATAATAAATTTTGTTATTGCAGTGAAACTGTCGCAGGCTGTCATAAATGCTGTTAATATAGTGGAACTGTTTTAGGCTGTCATTAATGTGGTTAATGTAGTGTAGCTGCCTCAGGCTGTCATAAATGAGGAAGATGTCATGAATATTTCAGAGGTTACGACTATACTACTGTTAAATCATACGTTGTTTGTGAGCAATATAAATGAATGCCACTTCTCAAGGAAAGCAGATAAATAAATGTTTTCCCTTCTGCCTTGCACCCCCTGGCATCTGAGGCTGCAGCCAGTCTCAGAAACAGTCCTGTGTCAAATAAAAGTTCAGGTATGAACATAAAAGCAAAAGAAAAGGAAGGACTGGCCTCATTAAGCCGGGGTACTTGAGAACTGTCAAACGTCTGCCTATATTTAAAAATGGAGATTATTTTCACACTCTATAGTATGGTGGCTATGTCTTTCCACTAGTATGCACAAAGAATTATGCTGGTAAAAAAAAAATGAGAAGCTGTCATGTAGTACTGTATGTGTGACCTGATCTGAAACTTACTTGTAAGTTATAGAATGCTGTAGACTTTTGACAGTTACAGGCATTTAGTCATTCATTCATTTTTGAGTTACCCTTTCAATCCATTTTAGGAATACAGAGGAACTGAAGCTTATCCTAGATCTCACTAATTGCAATGTAGAGAAACATGTACTGAAAAAAGGCACCAGCCCATCTCAGGAATCATACACATATTCTCAAATGTGACATTGCTGGTACTGCGAAGAACAATTTGCTAAACATCAAAGAGTGAAACAATATTAATTTCATTAACTTTAATCATACTTTGACTTAGGAATGGGGTCCATTCTGGTCATGGTGCAAGAAACCCAAAAGACTTTGAGCAATTAAACCAAGAAACATACACCTAAGGATAATTTGGTGGAATGTCATTTCATGTACAAAACATCTGTGAATGTGGGACAAAATCAGAGCACCCAAAGAAACCCCACATAGTCAGAGTAAGGATGTGGACTCTGCACAAAAAACATTAGTTATAGGCTTTGCCAGATAAAATCCTGAGTCATCAGTGTCAGTCTGTATCTCTCACAGACCCACACACACACACTCGCACACACACACGTATATACACACACACACACACACACACACACACACACACGCACACACACAAATGCCCACACACGCATGCACACACACGTATGCACACATAGCCATGGGACTTGTATCCAAAAATGCACATTACAAATTGCTCCTTCTGTCATCTCAGTTTGCAATATACTTGTAGCTGTAGGGACAGATCACCACTATACTGAGTAGAGATAATTACTGCAGTCCACACTAAAAATAACACCTCCTAATGCAGTACTTAGCCATATATTTCCTTTACTGAATTCTTATTTGTTCAGTCATGACACAAAAGCAAAAAAAAAAATTAATAAATAAATACATTAACAGTTTAGGTAAGTGTGTGTGTGTGTGTGTGTGTGTGTGTGTGTGTGTGTGTGTGTGTGTGTGTGTGTGTGTGTGTGTGTGTGTGTGTGTGTGTGTGTGTGTGTGTGTGTGTGTGTGCGTGTGTGTGTGTGTGTGTGTGTGTGTGTGTGTGTGTGTGTGTGTGTGTGTGTGTGTGTGTTTGAGTGTGTGTGTTTGAAGAGTGGGCTCCATAATAACACAGTTAAAAAATCTGCCTAAAAATGGCCACAGAAGTCATAGCCTTCCCTTTGTCCATACTAATTAATAGTCCATACCACAAAGATATGTCCCATCACTGTGGAAAAAATCCTACATCATACCACTGCACAAAGGGGGCACATCTGCAGAGTTTAATAACTACAGACTGATAGCGACTCTTTTCCCCTCTCCAAAATATTAGAGAAATGCTCCTATATGCAGCTGAGGCAATACCCAACCTCTAATAACCTTCTCTCAGAAACACAGCATGGCTTTACGCTCCAGCATAGCACCACTACTGCACTACTACATTTTACAATATAATAAACCAACAAAGAAACAATGGTCTGCTGTGTCCACCATGTTCTTAGACTTGTCAGAGGAATTTGATACTGTTTCACACCAGCAGCTGCTCATTCAGCTCTCCTCAATAAGTACTTTTACAGTACGTCTTGTTGTGATTTCTTAGTTACATATCTGGCCGGCAACAAACCTACTCATCATTTCATCCAGTTACTACAGGTGTCCCTCGGGGCTCTATCCTGGGTCCTCTCCTATTTAATATATGTATTAATAGCCTCCACACCCCCACTCACCATACTAGTTTAGTTCAGTATGCAGATGACTCAACATTAATATGTGCAGCCTCAACAATAAATAACCTTCTAAACATTTCCCTAAAATCATTCTCCTCTGTAGAAACGTAGCCCAAAGAATCAAATCTCCTACTCAAACCCAAGAAAACGAAGTTATTTTATATCTCAAAATGTTGCCAAAATCAAAAGCAATTTTTACCATAAAGTCAGCAAATAATGCTGTCATTGAAACTGTAACATCTATTTGTTATAGTAAATGACAATCTCAAATATATACAGCATATACTGCACAGCATTAAATCTACACACCAGAAACTATGCACCCTTTATAGGATCAATGGCTTTCTTACAGATACTACTAGAAAAACTCTAGCCACCACCTTCTTATTCACAAATCTGTTATACATCGCTCCTATCCTAAGAAACTTAAACAATACTCAAAGAAAGAAACTTGCTTCCTGCTACAATAAGATAGCTAAATTTGCCACCAATCTCCCTCATAGGACCCCAACATTGTCATAGCTTAAAGCAATTAAATTGGCTTGAATTATACAACTACCTAACATATTCAAAACTAACTACAACAATCATTCAGAAAAATGCCCTGCACTATAAAACTTATTGCTGCCATACTGGCCAACAGGGGACCTCCATTCTAGTACCAAATTCTTCTTACTTACAAATAAATCAAATAATGTTGCAGGAGACTCACTCTAGTACCAGTATGTTGCTAAACTCTGAAATAGTATCTCCACACAAATAAAGCTGTCTGACAAACTCAGTAGTTTTAAACTCCTGTTTAAACATATTAACCAATCCTGGTCCCTCACATACTCAACACACAGCTGAGACTTGTGTTCACTGTACAATGCTCTCCAAATACTCTCCTTAAACAGAATACTCTCAGCTTTTCATTGAAATGACAAAGCAATTTTTATACACAGCTGCTGCCTGTATAATCCACTAACTTGCAAGTGGGCTTTCTCATTAGTAACTTCCATCTCTGTAAAATCTTACAATGTATAAGTGTAAATAGAAATGTAACTACTCTTTGTTTAACTGGAACTTAGTATAATGCAATGTAAACAAATGGAGTTTTTCTACCCAGGCTTCTGCTAAAAATGGATATTACCCAGTCAGACTTTGCTGGTAAACAAAGACAAATAATAAATGATAAATGGTAATAATCATTTTTCATCAGCATTCACCTGCAGTAATAATTCTGTTAACTCATTCCACATGCATACTCCACTTGAGTCTACAAAACATTGCAGTGCTGATTTCTACAATCAAATGATGAGAAACAAAGCCAAGAGTCATGAAACATGTTCCCTAAGTCTATGTTATAATACATTTCATTAATTGCATGATCCCAGTTGCATGCCTAAGAGGTAAATAGGCCTGACTATGACCAGATGACCTATATTCGACCAGCAGGATGGATACTGGAGGAGCTGGATGCAGAGGATGGGAGTGAGTAGACAACATCAATTTCTCCATCCTGGAGGGAGGGATGTCGTCTAACTTTCTGCTTGACTGACTCCTACACAAGTGTAAGGGTATGGCCACAGCTCTACTAGCTGATGTGACTGCATTGTACAGTGGTGCCATGTATTGTTATGGGTGACATGTGTGGACACAAATTATGAGCCCTGTGCAAGCAGTGATGGTGGAAGTTACAGTCACCAACAGGGAGGAAGAACCACTTTTGGTATGAGTATGCTTTTAGCAATCTATAGTTGTGCAATGGGTGATAATAGATGAGAGATAAGATAGCAAAGTTTCAGATGAGAGAGAACTCTGGAGGATATATATTTAGTATGGAGAGAAAAGGTTAGTGTATGATCTAGTGTTAGGACTAGGGACTTTTGTTGTGTGGTATTTGGTATGGTATTGCTATTATTGAACAAGATAGAGGGGCAGGAGGTCAGCTTCTCAGAAGTGGAGAACAATATAACATTAGTTTTGGAGACATTTAGTAATAAATTGGTAAGCTCAGAGAAACTTGTCTGCAGTTTGTGCAGAAGGGACTGCTCTGTTGAATATGAGTCTCATTTAAATATCATCTGCATAGATAACCAAGTTATGCTTTGGGCTTTCTAAGATGATATCATTAATAAAGACAGACCGGAAAAGAGATCCTAGTACAGACCCCTGGGGTGCAACAATGTTCAGAGTACCGTTGTCAGATAGAGTATTGTTTGTAAAAACTTAGAATGTTTTCTTTCAAGCAACTCTCTAACCAGTTAATTGAGTTTGTATAATTTTTGTAGCAGAAGATTATGGCTTACAGTCTCAAAGTTCCTATTCATATCAATGAATTTTCCTGGAGATATAAAGCCATTACTTATGTCATTATATAAAATGTTAGTTATTGGGGAAAGAGTAGAACTGGTGCTGAATGAGTTTCTGAAGCCATGTTATTGGTCACAAGAGCAGACCATATTTATTTATGTGTTGTATGAGTTGTTAATAAACTAGTTATTTCAAATATTTTGGTAATAGGGCAAAGGTAGTATAAGGGCCTAAAGTCATTGAGGTTTGTGGACTTTGATACCTTCAGCAGTAGGATAACTACAAAATGTGTTTTAATGCTGATGGAACTATCACTGTGGTGATGGGAAGATTAAATATATGAGGGAAGGAACTGGCAATACTATTAGCAGACGGAGGAAGGGTGTAGGATACTAAATGTGGACATAGTGGAGTTTAAGTTCAGTAAAGCATTATTTGTTTTAGTTGTCAGTAATACCTGTGAAATTAAATCTAGCTGAATATTCTGCCAGATGGTACAGTTGGGAGTAGGTGCAAGAGTTAGTAATGGGGTATTATTAAAGGGAAAGGAGTTGGAAATTGTTTAGCAGAGAGCAGGATGTTCTAGAACTGCTGTGGAATGTCATTTTGCAAATTATTATGGTTGAGATAGTTAGCAGAGTTCATAATTTGACCAGTTAAATGTTCAATTTCTATCCAGAGCAATTTAGGATGAGAAGAAAGGGCCCGTTGTTTGTTTCTAAGGTGAAGGGCCTTGACACTGTTTGTGGCTGTTCTTGAGAATCTTCTAAGCTCTAAGTAAGCATGATATAACTGGACTTGTTAGGATTAGATCTCCATACCTTCTAAGTAGCCTTCTTGTGTTTAATTTTATCTTTAATACTATTTTTCTTCAAAGGGCATTCCTGTACCATTAAGTAGACACAAGTGAGGGGTTTTAAAAAGTTTTGAATGTCTGACAAAGTCATAAGGAAATACATCCATGCAATATTTAGGTCAATTTCTAACAGGGTTGAGAAGTCTAGGTTGGATAGTAGATTACTGAGAGTGGGTTTTTGTTTTATGGAAAGGTTCTGCCAGTAATTAATTCTGGTGTGTCTTTCTTAGTTTTGAAGAATTAGTAGGAA
This sequence comes from Protopterus annectens, assembly GCF_019279795.1. Taxonomy (NCBI): domain Eukaryota; kingdom Metazoa; phylum Chordata; order Ceratodontiformes; family Protopteridae; genus Protopterus; species Protopterus annectens. The sequence continues at coordinate 72,066,816 of NC_056725.1, forward strand.
AGAAATGTGCAATTCTCTCAGATAGAATTGGAGTGCATCTCATAGTTTCATAGGTGTGTACTAGGCTAATGGCCCTGGAGCCTTTACAAGCCTAGCCCATAGGATTACCCTGGCATCGTGCCACCCGACCTTAGTTCCTAGTGTCTCTGTCGAGTAGAGCCACTGGAGTGATCCCCAGGATGAATTTTCTATTTACCATCTACTCAAGATTTCTCTTGAAGAGGGCCAGTGAGATGCTCTGTTTCACATGTATGGGAAGTCTATTCCATAGCATGGGCAGTCTCTGGGTTATGAACCTGTTACTCCAGCTTGTTCTGTTGATTGTGGTAATGAGGTTGAAGACTCTGGAGCATGTGGTGGGGAGGGGTTGGGATTTCTTTAGCTGTAGCATTTCTAACAGAGCTGGGTCAGACATGGCTTTGTAAGTCAAGCAGAGATTGCTTCTAAGAAGGCAATATGAGACAGAATAGATGGAATTTTTTGAGTCTGTCCATATAGGACAAGTGTTTAAGGCCTAGGATCCTCTTTGTGAGGTATTTTTGTGGCCTCTCCAGTTGTTGCAGGTGTCTAGTGAGGTACATGCCAAATGGGACATTGTACTCGATGATTGGCCTAATGAGGGAAGAGTACAGGGAGACAATGACCTCTTTCTTCCTGGATGCAAACACCTTAGTAATGAGATGTGCCACACAGAAGGACTTTCTGACCACAGTGGCAATGTGGTGGTCAAAAGAGAGGTTCCTGTCAACCTGTATTCCCAGATCTCTTATAACGCCTTCTGTGTTCAGTGGACTACCATTGATGTGTTAATTTATGGGAACTGGGTTTTTCCTAAAGGGGATGATGAGACATTTTTGGCACTGAGCTTAAGGCCATGGTTCTGACACCAGTCCTTGGTCTCAGTGAGGCCTTTCTGTAGGATGTCAACATCACTTGGGGAGTTAAAAAATAACTCCCAACTTGCAATCGTCTGAAAACCTTGTCAGCCAGAGTCCCTTCATGTTGGCCTGGACTTCAGAGAAGTAGATACCAAACAGGAGAGGACCCAGGACTGAACTCTGTGGGAATCCACCCGTGACTGGTCGGCAGTCTGACTTGGAGTCAGCTACTTTCACACTGTGGGTTCTATCTGTGAGCCAGTTTGCAACCCACCTAGTGATATAGGGGTTGATGCCTAGCTTAGTGAGTTTTTCTATGATTCCTGAGTGGGGAATGGTATCAAAGGCTTTTGGCTAGATCAAGGTAGGCTGTATGAACTACCTTGCCATCATCCACAGCTCTGGTGACCGACTTAAAGAAGTCAACCAGGTTGAACAGGCATGCTGTACCCTTCACAAAACCAAACTGTGTGGGTTCCAGAGTGTGGAGATTCCCTATATCCTTGTTTATTAGGTCCATGATGATGCGTTCCATAGCTTTGCATATCAGACTCAATGCTGGAAAATCTGTGTTCTATATTTGAAATCATAAGGCCAATTATAGAGTGGTTCCTTGTTTGATTATTAGACCTAGCGGATTGCTGTACTAACTGTTCATGAGTATGTATCTGTAATATTTTATTAAGTTTTAATTTGTCAGGTTCTAATGCATTGATGTCACAGTCACCTAAAATGATACAGTTTTTGGAGAAGCCTTCAGGGATCATATTTTAAAGTGCTTGCTGTAAGATTGTTATAGGTGAGGCTGATGGGATATAAAATGAGCCTATGTGTAATGTGCATGACCTCCTAGAGCAATATGGGCTATGATCCAGGTAGGGACTGTATTATCAGTGATTCACAAAATCTTAGCTTCAATAAGCTATAAGAATGAGCATAGTTTAATAAAAAGCATGGTGCCACCACCAATTCTATCATCAGGTCAATTATCTGTTATAATATGATCATTTGTATGGGTATAGTGGGAAGGGCTGAAGTCATCCTTTATCCAGGTTTCAGAAAAGGACATAATATGTGGGTACATTTGAGATAGCCAGCTTTCTGTAGCTGTCCATTTGATATGAATACTGCATGTATTTTTCAGGCTATTCTTAGAAATGTATTAGTACTTAGGAATGTATTAGTACTAACTAAGTTTATGGTAAAAGGAGGTGGGTTACACTGAGTGGCAGGTCCAGGGTTGAGACTGATGTTACCTGCGCAGACAATTTTAAAGTGCAGTTTGGCAATAGGTCTTTAAATTTGTTCAAAGGGCCCTGAGATCTGTAAGATATACATATGAATAATAGCACATTTAATGTTGAGAGCATATAGTGAGATGGTATAACAATTGTGGCTGGAGCTGTCTAAAACAGGTGTGGATAAGATATTTAAAATATTTGTTGGGAGAGGAGTCCATGAGTAGAAGATAGACAATGGCACTCCTTCTCTCCACTATTCCAGGCAGGAAGGAAGTTAAGAAGAGAATTAGAATGCAAGTTGGGAGTTTAACGTATTGGAGGTAGAAGGTAGACTGTAAGATCATGACAGGTTTGTATGTAGAATATAGGAATGGATGACTGGTATGATGGTCATTTGTCCACCAATATGCTGTGGGTTAAAGGATTGCTTTTATGGGGTGGTGGTGATGTGCTGGTTAATTTGATCCTTAGAAGTAACTGTGGTTATAAGGAAAGAAAGATATCAAAAGTCACTAAGAGAGTAGTTGAGCTTGAGGTGGTCTAATCTGTGTACCACCTAGGATTTCTTCTCACAAATACAGGGTGAGGGATAGAGTGAGGTGGGATTGTATCTGTCAATTAGTTTCTATCAGAAGTCGGCATGTGAGCAGATGGTCTGGGCTGACCTAATTTCTAGACTAAGATGCCAAAGAACAGACACAACGATGAGAGTGAGGGGGTGCACTGCTTTATCTGTTATCCTGACTTAGTTGCCAACTATTAAGAAAGTAGTAGAGAAAGAGACAGACAGACAGAGGCAGAGAGAGACGGTATGTATGTGCTTGTCAAGCTGCCATTTAGTCTATGTTCGACAATACTCCAGTCTGTGACTGCTTTTGTTAGTGCACCTGCCCTATTTTACTGTCTTCAGACTCTTACATATTGTTTTTTTATTTTTTGCCCTGCTTTTAGCTGCTAGTAAGACCTCCACCCCCCCAAAGCCCCTCTCTATTGTAGCTTATTTTAACCGTACAGCACTGGGTTTGCTTCAAGTAAATCTACTTGTGTAGCTTGAGGCCAGTGTCCTTTTGTAAGCATACTTCTGCTCATATTTTGATTTTTTTATTTATTTATTTCTAGTGACTATACCTTTAGAAACGTTATATCCTTGTCTCTCAAGCTAGTTTTTCACTATCTTTTTCTGATTGTTTCTCTGACTTCATCTTGACCAGAGTGCTAGCCCCTCTCCGTTCATCCTCACTACACTCGGGCTCACTTCGCTTCCCTACCCTACCCCCATTCTCACCCACCCCATTACAATTATACCTAACTATCCCTCCCCTTCCTGTCCCACTAGCCCCTACAATTCTACTTCTTGCCTATTGCCACAACCACCTTACTAATCTGTCAATCTTGTCAACACTACTTCCTCTATACTACTGTCTCTACCTACTCTATCTGACCATATTTTATTCCAACATGTATTATTTTCTAATATCTTCTACACTACTCATTATTCTCTCTATCTCCACCTGTTACCACTCCAATCTCTCTGACCCACTCCTATGTTCACCAACTTCTCACTCATACAACATATATCCAACTATATCCAACTACTTCATCTTTTACTATCTCCCCTAATCTCTTTACTACCTCTACCTCAAGTCTATATAAACTATCCATAATACAGGTTTTTAAACCTTCCCACAAAGCTAAGTCAAAACTATACAAACTCCATCTGGCATCTACTACACACTTTCTCCTCACTAAAAACCTACTTTGTTCTGGAGATATCCATCCCAACCCTGGCCCCTCTTCTTCTCTCCCCACCCTCACTCTCCCCAAAACAACCTCTACACTGCCCCCATCTTACTCCTCTAACAGTCACCAACCTCAGTCACAACAGTCTTCTCCATCCAAATACTTAACTATTTACTCATTGAATATTCAGAGTCTAGCAAATAAAGTTACTGAGCTGCATTCATGGATAGCTCTCAATACCCCGCACATCCTCTCCCTATCTGTAACCTGGCTCAAGCCACAAATCTCAAATAGTGAAATATCTTCTGATCTGATAGACCTGTAAAAAAAGGGGGTGGCGTGGCCATCCTCTACTCAAACAGCCTTAATCTCTCACCTTACCCTTCCCCAGTTCCTGATTTCCTCCCAGCTGAAATCATCATCATCCTTAACTGCCATCTGAATCCCCATAAAAAACTTGCAATTGCCTCTATCTACCTTCCTCTTGATAACAATCTGCCCATTCTTGAAAACATCCTATCCTGGTTCTCCCACAACATACCATATGAGACACTTATCCTTGGAGATGTCAACATTGATTGGTCCAAACTCACGACTGATTCACCCCAACTCAGTATCCACTTACACGGCTTCCACCAACTTATAACATCTCCCACTCGCTTCCATAAAAATTCCACCTCCAACTCCATCATAGACTGGATCCTTACCAGTTCCCACCACCAATACCACAATCCCACAACCTTACCTGACTCCCTCAGTGATCATCTCCCTACCACCATCTTAAGACACTACTCCCATATTCCTAAACCCCACCTTATCAAAGACTGTCGAAAACTATCGACTTTCTATTCATCCCAATTTAACTCCATTCTCCACAACATAGATTGTTCCATCCTAAAACACCTCCCCCTTAACAATGCCGTAAGCACTTTCAATAGCATCTTCATGAGTACTCTAAACTCCTTAGCTCCCTCTAGGAAGATCAGAGTAAAATCAAATCATGCTCCCTGGGTCTCCAAGGAGACTAGGTCCCTTATGAAAAAAAGAGATAGTGCTTGAAAAACCTGGACTAAAACTAAACAACCACCTCTTCTTCAAAAATACAGGCAACTGAGGAACCTTGCAAAAAAACATACAACTAATGACAAAAAGCAATGCTATAGCTCTGCTCATCTTAACAACAAATCCAATCCTCGAAAATTTTGGTTAACTCTCAACAACATCCTCTATCCTGAAAAGCCCTGTAATCCCTCCCCATACCCTAACTCTTCCTCTCAGGAAACAGCTACTCTCCTGAATAAACACTTTATCTCTTCAGTCCAAAATCTGGTAACCTCTAAGCCAAACTCTACTTTGAAACTCACCCCCCAAGTCCCTCTAACACAACTTTGTTTTATTTGAGCCAGTTCCCATTACTTACATCAAATCTCTACTACTCAAGCTAAAACCTTGCTCTCCTTCCACTGACAATCTATCTCCTACATTCCTCAAACTTGCTGCTGACTCAATTGCCTATCCTATATATATATATATATACTAATTAATCAATCTATTCTGGAATCAACTGTCCCCACCCTTTGGAAATCTTTCTTTACTATCCCTCTTCATAAAGGTAGAAACTCCACTGACTCCTCAAACTAAAGACCCATTGTCATTCTGTCCCCCCTCTCCAAGATATTAGAAAAATGTATTCACTCACAGCTTCTCAATCACCTCTTCATGCATCACTTACTTACCCCTACCCAATATGGATTTCGTCCTCACCACAGCACTACCACTGCCCTCCTCTCCTTCACTCAGATCATTGTAGAGGTCCTAGACAACAATAAACTCATTTCCTGTCTCTTCCTAGATCTCTCCAAAGCTTTCAATACTGTCTCTCATCCTCTAATGCTATCCAAACTCGTAAATCTCTACCTATCCCTCTCCACCTATCTGGCAGGGAACAATCTGTCAAATGGCTCTCATCCTCCTCACCTTTCCTTCCCATCTCCACTGGTGTTCCCTAAGGCTCCATCTTGGGACCCCTTTCGTTTAACATCTTCACCAATGATCTTTACACCCAATGCAAAAAATCCTCCCTTATTCAGTATGCCAACGACTCTACACTTATATCCATCTCAAATAACATTCCTGAACTACACTCCCTGACCCAACAAGCCCTACTATCCACTGAACAATGGCTCTCTCACAACCTACTGATCCTAAATCCCAAAAAGACCAAACTCCTACTTTTCCTTCCCCGTTCTCTTTCTCATCACAAAACCTCCTTTTTTATTACATCTTCTAACAATACAACTGTCCAACCTGACACCCACACAAAATTCCTAAGGGTTATTATCGATGATGAACTAAAGTTCAACCTACACATACTCCAATGTATAAAAAAAAAAAAAAAAAAACAGAAACTAGGTCTGCTATATCGGAACAAAAAATTCCTAAACCCTGAATCTAGACTAACCCTGGACCAGGCAATCCTCCTCCCCTCCCTCTTATACGCTGCCACAGTTCTTACCAATATCCAGGCTTAGTACCTCATTACACCTCTCTCTCCAATGTGTCTACTATGCATTTGCATAATTTTATACAAACAAAAAAAATTTATTGTTGACCTATTGAACTATATCAATGTAAAATTGTGTTACTAATCTTCTTTTTAATGCAACTTTAACTTTATGCATGTAACCCAACATATGTGAATCTTTTTGCTATAACTGCTATTATATCAATATTGTTTAAAATTGTACACATTTAAAAATTTACTACTGGAGCTTTTCTCCTCGGGTCTCCACTGAAAATGGGCCACAAGCCCAGTTGAACAAACCTGGTTAACAAATGTCAATAAATAAATAAATAAATAATACATAAATAAATAAAGAGAGAGGGGGAGTGGGAGAGAGTGAGGAGGGCTTGTTTGTCTGCACCTAGACTTAGCTGCCACCTGTAGTGAGCATATGACAGAAAGTGGAAGGCTATTTTAATATCATTTGATGTCATTTTTTAAACTTGTGTTTCCAAGTGGGGTATTTCAGAATCCTACCGGAAGCAGGAATTATGCTATGTCATGATAATTAGCTGTCCAGATGTTTCTTTTTTTATTTTGCCAGCTGTACTTATTTTTCAAGAGTCTTTGTCCAGATTTTCAATATCTGTGGGTTTAGAGCTATGGAAACATGGCATCACAATAAATTTGAACTCATTACACTCAGGATTATTTTCTTTGAGAAACTGTTGTGCTGCCTGTATGTTCTTAATGTCACAATGAGAGATGAGATTGTTGAGTTTAGCAGCATCAGTGGTGTAAGCAAGAGTCAAGATGCACAAAAGCACAGACACGAGCAAATATGAAAACTCCAGTCTGTGACTGCTGCAAAGGTTGCTTCATTAGAATCAACGTGAGATGATGAGAGGTAACATAATGGTGACTGCTAAGAAAAGTGGGTAAGGGGGTAGTTTACATTGTTAGAAAAGTGGGTAAGGGGGTAGTTTACGTTGGTAAGAAAAGTGGGTAAGGAGATAGTTTATGTTGTTAGAAAAGTGGGTAAGGGGGTAGTTACATTGTTAAAAAAGTGAGTAAGGGGATAGTTTACGTTGTTAAGAAAAGTGGGTAAGGGGATAGTTTACGTTGTTAGAAAAGTGGGTAAGGGGGTAGTTTATGTAGTAAGAAAATTGGGTAAAGGGATAGTTTATGGTGTTAGAAAAGTGGGTAAGGATTTAGTTTAATTAATTGATCTGATTGTAGTGGATGTCTTTGTAAATACTTTAGTTGTTTTGTTGAAAAGTGGGTAAGGGGATAGTTTACGTTTTAATTACTTGTATAAAATTGTTATGATATTTCTCTTATATGTTAAAACAATAAACCTGTTTTGAAAAAAAAAAAAAAAGAAAAGTGGGTAAGGGGGTAGTTACGTTGTTAAAAAAATTGAGTAAGGGGATAGTTTACGTTGTTAAGAAAAGTGGGTAAGAGGATAGTTTATGTTGTTAGAAAAGTGGGTAAGGGGTAGTTTACATTAAGAAAAGTGGGTAAGGGGTAGTTTACATTGTTAAGAAAAGTGGATAAGGGGATAATTTACATTGTTAAGAAAAGTGAATAAGGCGATAGTTTATGGTAGGATGGGGTCACAACTGGAAATGGTGCTTGGATTGTTAGGCTTGGGAGTGAGGGTTGAACAAAAGTTTTGTGTTCCCAGGATTAAAGGTAAAAATTATCTTAAGTTTGAGTTAGATTTGTTTCTAAAATTCACAGCCCTCAAAAGAAGTCATATTTCATTGATGCATATGTGGCAAAGAACACGGGCTTAGTGGGAACAGCAACCAACTTGGCCATACAGTGAGAATAGTAGAAAAATGTTCTCATGTTGTACACAAAAAAAGCATGCACACACCTTTGTTGTTTGATGTATGTTGTGGTGTGTGTGTGTGTGTGTGTGTGTGTGTGTGTGTGTGTGTGTGTGTGTGTGTGTGTGTGTGTGTGTGTGTGTGTGTGTGTGTGTTTTGCTTATTTTGATTATTTGTAGTTTTTTCTATTTTTTTTAAGTTTTATGGTTTCAGTCTTTCTAGCAACAGTACTTCTAATGTTCGCATACAGATGTAAATCTGAAACTTTTATAAACTTTTATAAAAAGACCTGCTATTTCTGAGAGATACTTATGTATGTCTCTACAAAGTCATACAGTGAGACAAATGTCTCATTTGTGAGGTTACATATAAAGAAACTTACTAAATTCCTATTTTGAGTTTCTGTCCTATTCCCTTTTTAAGGTAGTACATGAATTTTGCTTCTGTGTGTTCTTGATATCTTTTTATCTTGTGTCAGGAAATGTCACTAACTGTTCACATAAGTTAATTTGTTGTATTTTCTTTAAGGGAAGTGAGACAAACAGAGACCTTAGAAACTTCTAAATACTGAACTTGATACTGTTTTATGATAGTCTCAGTTCTTGTACTGTTTGAACTGAGTTAAATATTTGTACAATTTACTCAGCTGTATCAGAACTGATACTGTTTCTAGTGTTTTATATTCTGCCTTCTGTTTAACACAAACTAGGTAGGTGATATATTTTTTCTTGATTTTATAATGACAGTACTTATATTACTGTATAGATTTGTCCAGGATAAAGCCATTACTCTGGACTAATAAAAGGTGTCTCTGCAGACTGCACAAGACAGGAAAGGAGAAGCTGGCCGAAGATGCTTTTGTTGTGAATGGCTAGCAAAGTACACCAAAACAGATGACCAGTACCTCATTAATGGCCTCTACATTTTAGACACAATGGGTAAACATTTATTTAATATTGGTACTGTAGTTACTGTATATCTGAGACAATGTACCAGGGTCAGGAACACCCTGTAGTGGATGGGTCAGAAGAAGCGGAGAAGGTACATAGCCCACTGTTCCACTGAGAATACTGTTGAGAGGACTAAGATGTCTAATTACTGCTCCATCACTTGGGTGAGTGGCCAAATGCTGTCCCATCATTTTGTGTGTGAGGAAAGGAACAGTAGTCACAGAATTTGATTGCTGACTTGCCAGTTGAAAATGTCTGACCCTTGACTTGGCTAGCATGGGAGGCAGAAGTCAGTTGTTTTGTGGATGAATAGATGAGTCAGGAGGGAAGTCCATCTACCTACAGGATGTGAAGGAGTAGGGTCTGACAGCTTATCATTGGTGGGGGGGCTGCCATCACACTGCAATCAGAGCTGTCTGAAGTGTGCCAGTCAGTGTCAAGGTATACAGTGTTAGTCAGGAGAGTCCACACATCATGGGGTACATAGGAATTTGGGAGGTTCTGCCAGTGATCAAGCTGGAGAGAATGCTCTTATCTTCACTGAACTAGGGAGAGAATCATCACTTCATTATTAAATTCAGCACAAGAGGACCAATGACTACTGATTAAAAGAAAAAAACTAGTGTTTTTTTATTTCCATTTTGAAGCAAGAAGGAGGAAAGGTTGGAAAAATAATGGCAGGCTGAGCAAAGACAGGATAGAGATCAGATGACAAGAAAAATGCAGAGATACTAAATGAATATTTTGCTTTAGCTTTTATAAAGAAAGACAAGGGAAGGATGTCATTCTCAAAGAGAGACAGGGCAAAATGTGGAGCAGAGTCAATAAACATTAGGCTAAAGAAGGAGACAGAGATGGAAATGTCTGCATAGAAGAATAAAGCACAAGGACCAGATGAGCTCCCTCCCACAATCCATTTAACCAGTACACTAGCAAATCATTGATAGAGATCTTCAACAGATTATTGCTAAATAAGTAACTGAGGATTACAAGGCAGTAAGTCAAGGACAGAGTCTTGATGAGAAGGAAGGTAGCTTTTATATGGGACAGCAATCTTCAGGACAGCAGCCAACATGGATTAATAGCCAGAAGGCCCATTATTCAAATGTGATCCTGTTTATAACTAAATTGCAGGTAGCATTCCCAGAGGAGTACTGAGGATGGAGTCTACGTAGACTTTGGCAAGGCTTTTGACTCTGTCCTACTCAGAAGACCACCAGGGACACCAAAGTGGTTCAGTCAATATATTTGTTCCAAACTGCTGGCAGGTGACACAAAATTGGTACAGCTATGGAGAATAGGGGACTAGTCTAGGAAAGGATTTAGAAACACTGACCAAGTGGGTAGAAAGGTGGCAGCCCATGCCTGCACTCAGGCCACAAAAACCTGGAGGGGAGTATTAGATGGAGGGCTGGAATTGACGGTAGGAGAGCAGAAGGACCCAGGAGGGTTTTGTACAACTGGAGTGAGCCTCAAAGAGTAAGTGAGGGGAGCCATGACAGAAGTAAAGAGAATGCTGAAGTATATCCTCAAGGGGGTGGGGGGTAGACCCCAGAAACAGAGTTATTGCTACAGAGCCTTAGTCACTCCACACCCTGAGTTCTCCATTAATTTCTGGAGGCAATATAAGAAAAAAGACAGTAGGCTGCAAGAAGGAAATTAGAGGAAAGCCACTAGATCTGTTGGATGGAGGGAAGGGATATGACCAGAGATTAAAAGAGCTAGATCTCTTCATCGCTGAATACAAGATAGATAGGAAAGACATGATATTGGCACACAAAATCATACCATGGAGGTATAAAGCTGTCATCCTGACCTGGAAAGACAGAGGATTTAGAAAAAAGGTGAAGGAAGGGACACAGCCATGGGCACCGGAACCATAAAGTGCGGGGGGAGGGGCACTCCCCACTTTTGCAGCACTTGTGACCATCCCAACTCATCATCACATGTGCAATGACCACTGTTTGAGCAGTTTCACGCACCTGTTTGAACAGATAGAGCTGGGATTTTGTTTGAACAGATAAAGCTGGGGATTTTGTTTGAACAGATAGAGCTGGGGATTTTTGTTTCAACTGCAGTCTCGGATTTCTTAATGGCCGTTCAGGCAGACCTGTGTGAACGGATTTCTTATTAAGTTCTGCCATTCGGGCAGAGCGGATTTCTTCATTGCAGAGTTGGGATTTCTTTGCTTTACTGCAGCCTCGGATTTCTTTACTTTACTGCAGCCTCGGAGTTGGGATTTTTTACTTTACTGCAGCCGGATAATGGCCATTCGGGCAGACATTCAGCCACGGATTAACTGCTGCCTTCGGGATTACTGTATGCAGAGCTAAGGTACTGTCTTCAAGTGTGTGTGTGTGTGTGTGTGTGTGTGTGTGTGTGTGTGTGTGTGTGTGTGTGTGTGTGTGTGTGTGTGTGTGTGTGTGTGCAGATGTACTGACCAAACACTGAAAACCTGAAAACTGACTTCTCTCAATCAGAACCATGTCTCTGGGATTTATAATGCCTTTCAGCTCATTGTCATAATTCATTTTGCTATTCTGACAGCAAGTCATATAAACGAGAAGCCTAATGTCCCATTCCTCTCCTTTATCAACAGTCAGCAAATATTAAAGATTTCTGAACCAAAACTTGCTACTCCTTTTGAGCATTCTTTATTTATGTCCCTTATGAATATAACAAACAGGTATGTGTTTCCATGTTTATTCCTGTAGGAGTTAATTACCGGATGTCATAAACATGTTCTGGCCCTTCTAGTAGTCTTTCTAGTAAAGATTTATCATTACCTCTCAGCCCTGAGCTCCATGTATCCTGGCCTCATTCATTTCTTGTTTAACATCCTGCAGACATACCCCTTGTTCCTGGTCACAAAATGTTTACTGAAAATCAGATCATCATTCATTGCCTCACCCAGGCATTACACTACCCTACTAATTTGTATCAGACTATAGTTTAAATATATCTTCTCCTACTAACTTAGTAAACATACACACATGTTAAATATGTCTTGGCCTATTAACAAAGTAAACATATATACATACATACATATTAAATCAATCTTGGCCTATTAACATAGTAAACATGTACAAATGTTAAATCAGTCTTGGCCTATTAGCATAGTAAACATGTATATTTTGGCATGAAATATTTTTGAAGGTACCTACCAAAGTTTAGTACAAGGTGCATAGTGGCACTTAAGACTAATTTTTTTGTTAACGACTGTTTAACATTGCTTGAAGGTAGAAGTAACACTAAGATGAACTTCTGAATCTACTAGGCATGCACTCCTCTGAGAAATCAGTGTCAGAAGCAGCTAGTAGGATTAGCTCAATTCCTACAGCTGTGTTCACAGCATTTAAACAGTTCCACTGTGACAAGGCTGAGGAAATGGATGAGATCCAGAAAAATGTGTTGAAGGCACTGGGCATTGTTAAGCTGTTATAGTTAGCACAGATTTTTAAAGTTGTTTGAAAAACAGCAACACTGTCTCTGGACTGGCTAATTGGGGAAGTGGTTCTCATTTTCAGAAAAGAAAAAAAGGAGGGTGTGCTCAGCAGACAGAGAGATTCTGCTCCTGCTCCTCCTTAGGAAAAATTACACTAAGGTACTGGAAAGAAAACTTCAGTCAGTTACTGAACTCCTGATTGAGGTGGTACAATGTGGATTCCTTCTGACACGTGGGACTGAGGATCAGCTCTTTGTCTTTGTATAGATATTGCAGAGATCACCGAAGTCTGCCAACACTACCTACATCAGTTTTACTGGACACAGTGAAATCATATGATCTTAGCCCTGGAATTTTTACTTGGAGATACCACAGTAGCACAGCTTCCCAAAGCCACTGCTTTATGCTACTTGATTCCTGTCCCCATTCTCACCCACGGTCATAAACTTTGGGTAGTGGCCAAAAGCATGTAACTGTAGCTACAAGAAGTAGAAAGGAGGTTACTTCACAGGGTAGCTGGGGTCATACTCCAGCATAGACCGAGAAGCACAGCATTATACATAACTCCTGGGGGACATCTCTTTATGTTTTTTGGGTTTTTTTTGCTTTTCTAGGGACACCTGGGATATCACAGGATGAGCCAGAGGCTGTTGTAAGGGATAAGGAAGCCTGATGTGACTTGCTCAGATTATATCACTGCAATCCTTACCAGGACAAGTGATCTAAAATATGTGGACACATGCTTGCTTGGTTATTAGCCTGTTAATAGACAGTCACTATGAAAGAATGAAAGGGAAGTCTAATTTCTTTCCTTTGAGTAGGGTTTTGCAGCCCTGAACTCCATACTTCTAAATGTTAAAAAGAGGTCAGGCCAGCTAGGTCAAACTGTTTAGAATATACAAGTAGATAACAGATTTAAACCAAATGACTAAAATATTTAATAATACTTACTGTGTTTTAATAGTTCAGAAGGTTATTACACTGATTAACATATGTAGTAGAGAAATACTTGTAAAATAAGGTTCTCACGAGCTATATGGCAGATGGTGGGCATTTTCTCTCTCTCTCTCATAGGAACAACTCATGGTAAGGGCTACTGAGCTACAGCTCCCCCCATAAAATAAAATTGTCAGGAAACTGTATTTTATTTTTTCATTTAGAAATATTAGCTATTCCCATTTCAGGGACTCAGAACTCTATGTAGGCTACTGTGTATATGCCATGTTCTAATTTACATTAAAAAAACAAGCAAAACAAAACCAAAATCAACTTCCTTGGTTCACCTGCTTGCTAAAACAGCCCACTGTTTGACCTACTTGAAATATACAACAATATAGTTATGCCTTATTATGGGCCTTCCTGCCATTTTCAGGGGGCCAGTAATGGCATTTAAAAGGCGACCATCCCAACTAGTCATCACGTGCGCAATGGCCACTGTTCGAACAGTTTCACACGCCTGTTTGAACAGATAGAGCTGGGGATTTTTCTTTTAACTGCAGTTTCGGATTTCTTAACGGCCATTCGGGCAGACCACTTTACTGCAGCTGGATAACGACCGTTCAGGCAGACATTCAGCCTCGGATTAACTGCTGCCTTCAGGATTACTGTATGCAGAGCTAAGGTACTGTCTTCAGGTGTGTGTGTGTAAATTCCCACAACAGGATATATCTGGTGGCTAGAGGTACAGAGGCTCAAACCCTGTACCTTGGGTGCAGGTAAAATGAGCCTAAAGTCCCTAGACACCATCACTTGTGAATCTATGCCTCACAATTTTGTTCTGTTCCTCATTAAATCTGTTTTTTTCAGGAGCAGTAAAACAAAACCTTTTATGCTAGCAATTTTCTAAGTTTATAAGATCAGTATTTGAAATGTGTCCCTATTTTGGGGCTGTATTCCCCCATTACTGGCTTTGTTCTGTATTTTTGTGCTAAGAGGTTGAGAGCTATGGTGATAAGTGAGAACTGACTTCACTAAATAGCCATTTAAGTTTGTCTTGCTGTCCTTCAGGAAACTGATTTAGCTTAGTGGCATGTTGCTCTGACAGTAGTGCACAGGGGTCTGGATTCAAGTCTCAGCAGTGATATGTACAGTGGTAATACAACATTTTATGCAAGCAACTTTCCAAAATTATACAAAGCAATTTTTAAAATGTGTCCCTGGTGTTTGGCCTTTTGCCCCCCCCAATTGAAAATAAGTGCAAGAAGCTTGCAGCATGCCTATGGCTTACGCTACTTTGATTCTGTATTTGTATATACATACATATATATATATATATATATATATATATATATATATATATATATATATATATATATATATTGTGTGTGTAGAAGTAGGCTGTTATCATGGAAATGTTCTGAATAGGGCAGTTTTGTCATTACTGGTGCATGCATTTTACTTCATTGCCAACTGGAAAAATGTTCAAACAATAAATTAAAAATGCACTCTAACTTACGTCTAACAAGTGTGCTGTATTATACAAGGAATATAATTTGATAAAGTCAGGAAGGTGTATCAAAGAACACATGTATGTTTCTTGTTTTGTGTGCAAGGGGCCTCTGATTTGAAAACAGCCCAAAAGTAATCTTTATCTACCACTGGCCAGATGCATTTTCTTTGGATGTGGTGTTGGTTTTAATGCTGTTTCAATGAAAGTGAGTTTCAAGGGCAGAGAAGTTTTAATGCCGTCTATTTTCATTGTGAGACAGTATTGCTTTGTTTAGCAGATATCTGTTAGTATTAGTGCATTGTGCTATAAAATGTAAAAAAATAAAATCCAAATAAATATTTGTAGAAGTAAAGCAGTATGCACACATTAGTGTTTATGGTAAATGGAGTGAAATAGTCAGGTGATGGGACATTGGAATGGCTGGAGGAGGACTCTGGTGCTATTTTGGTTCTGTTCTTCAGTTTGCATTTGAAAGTTGGTATCCCACAATTCCTTTGGAGTGGGTGGGATTGTGTAATTATGTATGCAAATTTTGCATTAATCAGCGTACAAATTTGTACCTATTTTTCATGGGCCTGAATGTTGTGATGAGATGGATATATATCACAGAGGCTACCACTGCTCCAGAACAAACTATCCATAAAAATATAACAAAGCGTGTCCATCCATATTCAAATGCAACTTGGATTTAAGGATGGGCAGTAGAAAATGTACTCCACGATTGCCCCTCATGCCACAAATGGATAGAGGCAATTCCTAAATGCTGCATCCCTTATATAGGTCCCTCAAATTATCTACGGAATGATCACAGTTATTCTCACTAGGGCTAATATACAATTATCAGCCATAGGATAGGTAAGGCCAATCAGAAAATGTTAATTCAATAATTAAGCACCAAAAGGGAATTGGCTAAGCTTAAAAAGTCCTCCAAGTGAACCTATGTTGTGGTAGTAAATAGTTATAAAAAATTGCCCTTTTTAGAACACTAAGTGCCCTTCTCACCCTCCACCCCCAGTCTTCAACAGCTTCCGGCACCTCTGGACACAGCCAGCAGGTTGTAATGAGACCTCTGAAAGTATTTATTTACAGAGAGGGTTAAAGACTCATTGAATGGAGAAGCAGAGTGGGTGATAGATAGGATACCCATAGAATCATTCAAGAGGACATGGTATAGCTTGAGAAAGAGTAAGGGAGAAAGTAGGGATGAAAGGGAGTAGAATACGGAATGCACTTAAATAGCAGTTTAGAAAGGTTTATTTCTTTCCCTACCTTCAGGCAAATATAACGTAATGTAAATTCATTTAGTTAGGGCCAAATAGAGCAAAAAGTCATTTTGCTCAGTGCTAATAGTCTACCCCACATTTGCAACCTCAGAGTTACTTGTATTGCAGAACATTACAGCCCTTTCCAAGAGAGAAAGCTTAAAGGTTGTAGCAAATTAAGTCTACTGGTCATGACAAGGGGGATTTGTGGAAGTGCATTTGCTTCACTGAACCATAATGGATAACACAAGCTGCTGGTGTGCCTACAGATGTCATGGGGGCTTCAAGCAAACCTTGATAGGGGAAGAAACTGTTGCTGGGTGGCAGAGTGCCTACATGGAATTATTGTGTACAGTACTGACAGCAGACCCAAACCTCAATGACAGGGGTACCTTTTATTGGTTGCATGCAGCCACTACCCCAAGTACATAAGGTAACATTGCATACCCTTAATGTCGGAGTGCTATTGGTGTCTATAATCCAGCGAGACTTTTCCAAGTTAGCTGTAAGAAATTTCCTTGTCTAGCAACAGAATAACAAAAGACGTGTGCCATGTCATTAACACTGTGTGAATTGTAATGGCTTATACACATTTAATGAAGAAAAAAGTGATATCTGATAAGTCTAATCATATCACTTTTCCTAAATAACAACAAAGTTAACAGTTTTTTTAAAACTGCATGAGTGAAAAAATACTGTCAGTCAGAGGTACAGAATTAATAGAAGGGATCTTGTTGTTCTCACCAGAAACCTACTGTGAGAGACACTGTATTTGGAACCATTTGAGTCAGCTTCAAAATTGCCATGACTGGGACATATTTAGATGTTTATATTATGAAACTGCATTTCTGATACTATTTGATTGCCTTAAAAGGTAGTGCGGCATAACATTTGCCTTCCACATATTGTAGAATACACTGCTACTTATTCTTAAAGGGCCACTACAAGCAAAAACTAAAAATATATATATATATATATATATATATATATATATATATATCCGCACTTTTGTCTTTGTCATGAAGTTTTACACAGTACAAATCTGTTGTCAGCACAATACTTACTTACTACTAATTTTATTTTTTTCCCTAACCTTGAATGTCCTCATGAAGGCAGACATGCAAACGTGATCTTGTTTTCCTGGAAAACTTCTGTTGCACATAGTATACTGCAAGGACTCAGGTGAACATGTAATACTCTACTGTTAGATCGTGCTTCTATTTACATAGAATAAAAGTAGAAAGAAATACTGCCAAGTCTGAGACTTCAGTAGGAGATTCAATAAAAGATTTGTTTGACTCTTACTTTTTCATTTTCATTAGGATAAGTAAAACATTATATAACAACAGCTTGATGAGGCGATAGAAAATAGGTGAGATAACGTGGCCTTTAAAAGAAAATGGAATTTGAGTTTCAAGCACTTTCACAGGCATTCTTCCCCCACCTTACTTCCTTCAGTCTGCTAGAATACTGCATTTCTTGCATTAGAAAAACTCAACTAATTAGTCAATCATAAATAACAATGCACATAAAAAAAATCATTGTGCCTGTTACTGCTAGCAAAACTGTTAATTTCTATTCTTACTTTTGCAATTTTTTTCAGCAGTTTCACAGTAAATTAGACACTGTGTTTAGTAATCCTGGACATGCACAAATCAAAGTATCAGTAGAAATACACCCAGTAAAATAAACAATTTGAAGTTCATGCTTGGAACCTACACAGCTATCTTTGTACAGTAACAGCTATTTAAGATCAACTGATTTGTTTTATTTCATACAGAGCTTTAAATAAATGCTTTTGTATGTTTGTCAGTAGTGATTAGCTCAGTACATTATTACTTGCCCCTGCATCTACAATTACACTTTTCTTTCCAAATATTCACAGATGCTTAAATTATGCATTATTTTGCTGGACAGACTTCAGAACTAACCAAAGGCTTAGTAGGTTTACAACCCTGGGGGAAGGAAAGAATATTGACATGAAATTAATAATGTGAACACTTTTAACTTGAATAGCTTTATGGCCCACCATGAGTGTAAATAACAAAAGTGAACTACAGATAACTTGCTACGTGTGCTTTTCTTAGCAAAAATACTTTCAGATGTGATGGACAAAAAAAGGTAAGGTAATAGGTTCATAGGTTCATAGGTATATACTAGGCTAAAGATCACCAGGAGGGTTATAAGTCTAACCATGTAATCCAACCCAATTGCCTCCCTGTGTATCATGGCCATTTATTAGGAGTATCTATGTTAGTTAGGAAGTCTCTAGAGGTTATATGGGGAGTATGTTAGTTTGGGCATTACTGTCTGCTTCTGTCTATCAGGGATGTGGCAGCCAGACCCATAGTCAATTTCTGATTTCCTATCCATTGATCAAGGTTATTCTTAAACAGCATTAAGGGTGGAATCTGCTTCACATTGATGGATAACTTGTTCCAGAACATGGGGATCCACTGAGATACATATCTGTCTCAAGCAATAAAAATCAGTAAGGAAACATAGGTCAGTCCATACACAACACCAAGTAGCAAAAACAGTGGAGAGAAAACACCAAGACTAAAGTCTCTACAAATAGATAAAAATCCTTTTATTGACAGATGGTTAGTGCTTTCATGCAATAAGCACTTCTTCAGAACATATCATCAGAATAAAATGCAAATGCTGTCAATTGTACTTTGACATGTCTTGTCTCTATAATTGGATGTTATTCATATTTGTATGTATATGTTTTAACTGGAGCTTTTCTCCCTAGGCCTCCGCTGAAAAAAGACTTGTCTAGTCAGACTTTCCCGTTAAACAAATGTAAAAATGTTGTATCTTTTGGCTTTTCCCGGTTAGGGGTCGCCACAGCAGAACTCCGGTCTGCCAATGATTGGCAGTAGATTTTTACATACGGAGTTGCCAGCTCTGATGCACAACCTTCAACAAAGGTACGCCCATTCACGCATGTCTCCACACAGAAGACGCTTTAGCTGAGAATCGAACAGGACAACGTCTTACTGTGAGATGACAACGCTACAGCAGCACCACCACCGCAGTACGGTAAACATGTAAAAATAAAGATAAATAAATAAAAATAAAAACTCAGCCTTATATACTCAGTAAAATATAATCAATTACCATGACAACAAATAAATCACCATAACAGCCAATAAATTAATGCCTCAATCTACGTAATTTTACAACAGGCTTAACGGGGGCACTATCATTCAAACCAAAAAACTTATCTGACTGCAAAGTAATTATCCATTTTGTTTCTACAGCTTCAGTCCTATCTCTTAAAGGACCATCCCTGATATTGTTATGAACTAACTGCAATACCCTAAAAACAAAAGCATGTCCAGGATTTGCTCTAATGTGTTTATTAAGTGCATTAATATTCACATCCCTCATAAACTCTCCCAAATGCTCCAAAATCCTATCTTTAAAACTATGGTTGGTTTTTCCAGTGTAAAAACACAAGTAATTTTTGCAAATTGATCCTGACTCTTGCAGTCAGCATAAAACTTCATTTCATATTTTATTTTAGTTGAGTGGTGGACAAAATAATTAACACTAGAGATGAAACTGCACACTTTACATCCCTGACAAGGGAATGTGCCCATCCTTTTCAAAAGTACAGGCTTCTTCAAAGTTGTATTCTTACCATAGAACAATTTTTATTTCAAAGATGGTTTATTCTTAAAAGTAAAACCAGGCTTCTCATCAACTACGTTTTAATACATTCATCTACTAATAACACAGGCCAGTTTATCTTAATGATGTCACATACCATCCCTATATTACTAGCATAAGACAGATTCACTCTCACATCATTCCATAATGGCCTAGTGTGAGTACTTAAATGTCTGCTTGAGGAGAAATATGGTTTACCCACTGTTCCCTTCATAGTCTTTACATATTGAGCTATATATTGAGATATAGCTAATTAATAGCCAGTTAATAAATAAACCATCTTTAGACAATTTGTTTATACCCTGGATTGTCCTGGTAAGGAATCTTTGTGGGCGTTTCAACTGTTGATCATGTCTGGTCAGGTACATGCAGAAGGAGGCATTATACTCAATGATGGGTCTGATAAGGGCTGAATAAAGTGGCAATATGACTTCCTTTGACCTGGATGCCTTGCTCTTTCTTAGAAGTTTGATGACATAGAATGATTTACTACCTTGGTCACATGATGATCAAAGGCCAGATTACTGTATATATATATATATATATATATATATATATATATATATATATATATATATATATATTCCCATATTCCTGACTACCATGTCAACTCTTAAGGGTGTCATATTACTAAATGAAGTGTTTTCAGACTTTGTTCAGCCCCAACATCTTATGCAGCAAAGTAGCCGAGTAAGATGGAAATGTACAAAGGACAAGAAATTCCTAAGTCATTATTTACTAATGTGACAAAGTATGAGGATCATTCTGTAGGAAGAAAAATATACTCTGGGGAATGAAAATGTTGTGCTTGGGTCATAGTTGTCCTTCAGTATCTGTCCTGTTACTATTAGACCCATGGATTTAGTAATCAATCAATGTCTTTAAGATGTGCACTTATATTTCCTTCCAGCTCTGACATAATTTGCAATGAATTCAGACACCTAGCTTGTATTATTAGCATTACAGGCTGAACCCTTTGCTTCTGATAGACAGTAGTTCATGAATGTTAGTTTCAATGCTACTTATTCTTAAAGGGCCACTACAAGCAAAAACTAAAAAAAAAAAAAATACACACATATATATATATATATATATATATATATACATATATATATATATGCACTTTTGTCTTGTCATTTTACACAGTACAATACTTACTTACTGAATGTCCTCATGAAGGGCAGACATGCTAACGAATCTTGTTTTCCCTGAAAAAGAGCTTCTGTTTATATTTATAGTACTCAGGGAGGAGGTAAACATGATTTACATAGAATAAAAGTAGAAAGAAATACTGCCAAGTCTGAGACTTTGGTAAGAATTCAATAAAGATTTGTTTGACTCTCTTACTTTTTCTGTTTTCATTAGGATAAGTAAATATAACAACAGCTTGATGAGGCGATAGAAAATAGGTGAGATAACGGCCTTTAAAGAAAATGGAATTTGAGTTTCAAGCACTTTCACAGGCATTCTTCCCCCACCTTACTTCCTTAAGTCTGCTAGAATACTGCATTTCATGCATTAGAAAAACTCAACTAATTAGTCAATCATAAATAACAATGCACATAACTGTTAATTTCTATTCTTACTTTTGTAATTAAATACACCCACTAAAATAAACAATTTGAAGTCCATGCTTGGAACCTACACAGATATCTTTGTACAGTAACAGCTATTTAAGATCAACTGATTTGTTTTATTTCATACAGAGCTTTAAATAAATGCTTTTGTATGTTTGTCAGTAGTGATTAGCTCAGTACATTATTACTTGCCCCTGCATATACAATTACACTTTTCTTTCCAAATATTCACAGATGCTTAAATTATGCATTATTTTGCTGGACAGACTTCAGAACTAACCAAAGGCTTAGTAGGTTTACAACCCTGGGGGAAGGAAAGAATATTGACATGAAATTAATAATGTGAACACTTTTAACTTGAATAGCTTTATGGCCCACCATGAGTGTAAATAACAAAAGTGAACTACAGATAACACGGTGCTTTTTCTTAGCAAAAATACTTTCAGATGTGATGGACAAAAAAAGGTAAGGTAATAGGTTCATAGGTATATACTAGGCTAAAGATCACCAGGAGGGTTATTAGTCTAACCATGTAATCCAACCCAATTGCCTCCCTGTGTATCATGTTAGTTAGGAAGTCACTAGAGGTTATATGGGGAGTATGTTAGTTTGGGCATTACTTTAGACTGCTTGCCATGAATGTTTAAATGTTCATCTACCAAGTTAAGTTGGTTAATGAAATTCTACATGTAACTCCAAAAATGTCATTTACACAATGTTATGCTCAGGGATCTGTTGACCTGGAGTGGAATACCTAATTTTCCTTTGTGTTATATGTATCTTGGGATTTTGTATACAAAGTTAAGCTGAACTATTATTCTTTAGATGTTATACAACTTTGTCAATGAAAACTAACATAGTAAAACAAATATTAATGAATGTTTTAATCAGAATAAGTGAGGCAAACTGTTCATAATCAATGAGGAATAATAACATAGTTGATATTTTAATAAGATGGCATCTAATTGTTTGTTCTCCCACAGTTATCCGCTCACTACTAAACACTGGTCATGGCAATATCATAGTTAACTTAACTTAAGAATTGGCTCCATTTAGTTGGGAACTATCTCCTCCCTTCTACACTATCCTGAAGTTAACTGTGAAGTCAGTGGGTAATGCCAGACTAAAAAAAAAACATTTGTAAAGCCAGGCATAATGAACCTCAGCCTAAAAGAAACAGGTAAAATATAATGTAATATTTTTCTTTGTTTTGGCTCTTTTTGATCTCATGACTAGGAATGTAAAGCTTTGTCTTTCTGAATATCAAGGAACAGAGAATGTCTTTGAAATTTGTTGAATTTCCAAGGATGCTGGCTCCTTTTGTTTATAGATTAGTACTAGGCTAACTGCCCTTGTGGGCCACTTTAAGCCTAGCCAATTACCCCATGTGAGACTCAAACCCTACACCTTGTGTCTGTAAGGGAAACACCTTGACCATTATGCCAGCCTCCCCCTTGTTAATGTAACAAGTAAAGATGAAGAACTAGTGGAATATAATTGTTGTAATAACCTATCCTAAATGAACCAGGGGAATTCAGAATATAAGGAAAACAGAGTATTGATAATCTTCGGATAGTTTTATAAATCTAAAAGTGTATCTACCAGCATTAGATTTAGAGCAGAGCTCATCTGTCTCATCAAACAATAAAACCCTTTTCAAGACACAAATAGCTCCTGAGTTTTCTTCAGCCTCAGTAGATTAAATTTAATAATGTCTGTAACTTTCTGGAGACCACACCATCAGGAAAATAGAGAGACTTTATCGTGCAAATCAGAATCGCCCCTGTAGTGACTAGACACCATTCCTGGTCCCAAAAGTGCCAGAGAATTTTTTACTCTTCCAAAGGTTACTATGATGAGTAAAAGAACTGGTTCTGATACTTATTTTAGCAGCAACAGGTTGATGACGTCATGGAGTTTGGAGGCTGAAGAAAAGATATTTTATAACTGTGTATGAAGAAAAGTTGTTAGAAAAGAAAAGAGATGATGATGTATTGTGTGTGCAGGGGGGATCATATGTGAGCTAAGTAAGCCAAAGAACTTGGATATCTGTGTCATATTTGTTTCCATTCATCCTGTCTATTTTATTACCTTTTAATTGATTTCCCTGTATGTGGCAGACTATTTTACTTTGTATTTGCACTATGTTCCTCATTATTTAAATAAGTTCATGAATTAACATTTAAACTGTTGTGTGTAATACTTATTTATTATATTTATGCACTGTTATTTATACAAAAAGAATGTAATCATTGTTTTCACTGCAAGGAGCAAGCTGTATGGTACACCTCTTCCAACAGACTGCTAAGGCCCACTACCACTGAGAGAAATATTAATTAATGTATTTCATATTTGGCTTGATTTAAGAACAGCAGCTAACTGGAAGGTTTTCGATCCCTATAGGGTGGTGGCAGGACTACCATGCCAGGAAGAAAGCTGTGGAGAATGGGAGAATTCTTTGAGTCTTCCTTAGGAATTGTGTGTGTGTGTGTGTGTGTGTGTGTGTGTGTGTGTGTGTGTGTGTGTGTGTGTGTGTGTGTGTGTGTGTGTGTGTGTGTGTGTGTGTCTGCGTGTGTCTGAGTGTGTATAAAACTAATGCTTTGGATGAAAGGAAGTTACAATAGATAAAGGAGCACTGGAAGGCATTGTTTCACAAAGAGAATGCTGGGTCAAAGATTCAGCAATGTAAAAGGCCATGTCCAGCTCAATTTGTGTTTGGTGGTTGGATGCCCATACCTAGGACAGCACTGCATATTCTTTTTAATGTTCTTGGATCTGGGCTGTACTTTCTAAACTAGATATTGAAATAGACACTGCAATTTCTTCCTATTACTTCACCTTTGGTTGCAGTGGTATGATTCAAACTCTGTCTATCACCCATCGTGATGTTAGTGAGTGACATCCTGCCATCTGTCACATTTAGGGGCAGTGGTTATAGCTCACCTTCATGTTATATAGCAGCATTGATAATGGTGCCAATCCAGCACCATAATAACTACAGTGATGTAAGTGTGCTCATCACTGATAGAAAATAGGAAAATATCCTTAAGGACTGACATTTTACCCCAAAGGAAATATATAAGAATGTTGGTGATACTCATAAATAATGTATCC